>NW_015161949.1:1773040-1808490 GCF_001447785.1 Gekko japonicus | reverse complement strand
GGCCTCCCATGGGCCCCAGCACCTTTGCATGGGTCCATGGAGGCAGGCAGAGATGGTCTCCAGGCCTCCCCCGGGTCCCAGCGTGGGTCCGTGGAGGCTTGCAGGGGCGCTCTTTGGGCCTCCCCTGGGTCCCAGCACCTCGGCGTGGGTCTGTGGAGTCCTGTGGGGGTGCTCTTCAGGCCTCCCCCAGGCCCCAGCGCCTTGGTGCGGGTCTGTGGAGGCCTGTGGGGGCACTCTTTGGGCCTCCCTTGGGCCCCAGCACCTTGGCACGTGTCCGTGGAGGCCTGTGGGGGTGCTCTTCGGGCTTCCCCTAGGCATCTGCGCTTTGGTGCAGGTCCAGAGAGGCCTGCGGGGATGGTCTTCGGGCCTCCCCTGGGCACCAGCTGGGATCAGGGGGTAGAGCTTTCTGCCTGTGCCTGCTCACTGGGCTCGGGAGGCAGCCGCAACGCCATTCCAGTGCATTCCGGCCCAAAAATAGCCCTGCTTCTATCTGGTCTAATGGTGCACCCCATCAAAAATCTTTTGGAAAAGCAAGTTCTAAAACATATATATTACCTTGAGCTTTAAAAGCTCTGTTTAGCATTTCTTATTTGAAATGCTGTACAATTTTATTGTTACAGAGCCCCTTTAAATCTTTCGAATTTCAGGTTTTTGTGTACACAGACAATAAAGTGAGTGGGAGAGCAGTGTTACAGATAAGCTTAAGGGACACTATACAAGGTACAACCCCTTCCACTCTCATGTACAAGGACAATAATTTAGGGTTGCTCAAGGAAAGAATGTGGAAGAATTTAGGGTTTCCAAAGTACAATAAGAGAATGGCCAATGAGCCTCAAGGAAGAAGGCAAACTGGACAGCGTCTCACTGGATGGCTTGGAAGATTCTCCTCTCTTGCTGATGTTAACCCCTCCCCCCCCCAAGTCTGGCAATATACCTCAATATACCTCTTCAATCTGCAGCAGTAACAACAGCAACTTGTGGATGCAGGGAGTTCCTTTCCTTTCTCTTTCTTCTCAGTATTCAACAGGTAGCTTTCAGGCTGCCTTATTTCTCTTGTTTAAATCTGGTTAGAACTGAGAGGCATTGAATATTATTGGGTTCACTGTTGAAGAAGAACACCACTGAACAGGAATATTGTTTCCAACCATATACCTGAAGTAGATATACTATGTTTCTAACATGGTTCATACTATGGCAGCGTCCAGACTGCATGCCACTTTCACATCGTTTGATGTTTGGTTTTATGGTGGCTGTTTGCATAGATTTATGGCCGTTTTATGGCTATTCAGGGGTGACTCTGCAGTCAGTATGGCATTGGCCTGGGGTATTTGAATGTGGTTTTGAGCTGCATCTTTTTCTGTTCCAGTGTGGGTTTCGTACAACAACAGAGAAAATGCTAGATGCAGATTGGGCCTAAGAAAGAATAAGAGGATTATAGTTGGAAGGTGGTATTACTATCCCACTCCCAGTACAAGCATTTACTCTTTGCAAATGAGCAGAAACTCCACACAAATCAAGTTTTTGTTTGCAGAGACATATTTATAAATGTATATGTTTCTAAGGGTCTTTGCAGACAGTATACTGAAGATGCATAGAGAAGGTCTGCTACCCTCTACTTCCCCACCTCCAGGATCATAGCCATGGCAAGGTGGGATCAGTGGATCCACTGCAACTGCATGGAGCACATATTTGTGAGGAAGCTTGCACAGTGAAAAAGGGCGGGGTGGGGGGAAGCAGCACTGTTTTAAATAACCATAGCACTTCAGAGGTGGCTCATAAATGGAAGGAAATTTGCTGTATGAAACCCCTGTCTTTGTATTGCTTTACTCAAAATCGGGCCAACAATGAATAACATCTGGTTTAGAATGGCAATGTGAAAAGGGCCATTAATCATCCTGGGTAAAAACAAATTCTTTGGCAACTGTAAGTACAGACTGCTGCTTAAACAGGATAAAGGGCAACCTATGAAAGGTACTATTTATTTATGGCAAAAGGATGAAAGCTTTGGAATTTAAAACTTACAGTTCTTATTCAATGTATAAGTTTCTGGCACTGGCCATTCATAAAATTAAGTACACATAGATGCTTGCGCTTTGTGATAGAAACATGATAGATGTTCCCATGAGTTAAGTCTTAATTACAGGCTTTCATTTTGTTGGTCCTACCTGAAAATGTGGCAGCCCTTGCTGGTGAGAAAATCTAGTTATGGTTCAATCTACACACACACCCAATGCACATTCATACACAGACTTGGAGAGAAGGCACTTGCTGCTTCTGAATACCACAGCATCACCTCCTTCCTCACTTACTTGGGGGGGGGATATGCACAGTTAACCCCCCCTTTCCCCCAGCATAGTATTTTTTCCTCTGAAACATGCAAATACCAAAAAAAAAAAAAAAACCCAACCCAAACCAGTATCTTATTGTAATGATGCTGGATTTGTTTCATTTTCTTAATTGTAAGCTGCCACGAGAAGGTCACTGGATAAGCATTATAAACATTTTCTAAGTAAGTGAATCAAATATGTACAGATGTGTGGAGGAGGTGGGAAATATGTAGACTTCCAGGACCAATACATTTTTAAAAAAATATTTATTACAAATTTTCCCCATCAACAAAAACAAAATAGAAAATGCATTCAACATATACAATTGAGAAATTTTAAAAATAGGATCTTAACATTTCAAGATGCCTTACTATAATATTCCATATAGAATTTCAATAGTTACATGATAGGAAAACCTATAGTGCTAATGCATTCAGTTTGACCAGTTATGTTATGGTGCTATCATCCAAGCACCATAAAATAGCTGGAACAGACCAAGGATTAGGACATACTGATTATGCAAAAATATAACTGGGGAAGTGAGCTATACTGCATTAAGTAGAAAAACACTTTTCTCTCTTTTACATATTTCTAGTTTAATTTAGAGTGATATATGCCTAGTTCATTAAAAGAACTCCAGTCAAGTAGTCTCATGTGATGTCTGAAATAGTGATGATGATGATGATTAGTCATTCCCATCAGTTTCTCCTAATGCCCTGATGCATGGGTCACTGTCAAAAAGCTGTATTTCCGTCCGGTTCCGGTACAGCCCTGCAAGCAGGCGCTTCTCGGGACATTCCCAAGGTGCCCGATCCTCTTTTACCCCTTTGGGCCCCCCCAGACTTCCTGGAGAGAGGTCGGGTTGCAGGGAGCTTTTTTTTGCGACTACCGCACTTGGCAAATGTGGGGGTGCTGCCATTTTTGCTCTGAAGCAGGAGCGATCAACGGAAAAAAAACATGGCTCTCAAGTTTTTTCTAGCTGCGACCATCCGTTTTAAAGACCAAATTACTACAACACAATGAACATAAAAGGAAAACAGAGAAGAAAATGAGTAACCATATTTGCAATGCTTTGTTTGATGGTTTCAAATAGTTAAAAACCCCTTTTGAATTGCCCCGATATACTGGAGGAGTGGCTAATAAAAAGAAAAGGGACAAAGCTGTCATAATTGGAGTGGGGGGAGAAGAAAAATGGCTTCATAAAGGAACGTAGAGGATTTAGAGGAAACTGAAGAAATTTCTCACCTTACTTGTGAACAATTTAAAAAAATGTTAGTGGAAGAGATACAACTTGCGATTAGAGTGGCCTTTAACGGATTACTGGAGAAATCGCAGAACTCGCCTATTGGAGTGGGAAAAGAGCGAGAATCTAGGCAAGTTGAACAGGGAGAGGAGGAAGAAATAGACTCTGCCTACCCGCACTAATATCCCACCTTCGTCGCCAATTGTTAAATCGCTCACTTAACAAAGTAGTCGGAGAGTGATTCAGCAAAGATTCAGCTTTATTCAGGAACTCAAACACAACTCCAACACGGATCAACATCTGATAGCCAGAACAGCTTTAGCATTGAAGCTGTTCCACTTTTAAACTCTCCCAGCTAATATAGCCATGCCTACTATACAAATACCAACCTATGAGGTTGCAGGGATAAAGTCCAATTACAATAGTTCCCGCTCTTGGAACTGGCTGTTGGTGATTGGTCGGTTCTTCCTGGGCTACCAATTACAATTGAAGGATTCGGATCCTAGCCCAGGATGAAAGCTTCACATGGTGATTCAATGAGTGAGTTCACATGCAAACATTGTCATATTGAATACACCACAGGCTGGACTCTCGAAAGCAAGAGTTACCTTTCATACATTCTGTTTAATGGCCCTTTAAGTTGTAACATTTTGTTTCAAGCTTGACCTGAAGGAATTGGTGACAAAATTTGCTAAAGAAATGGCACGCAAAATGAGATTCTGATGTGCATCACAATTAACAGGATTTTTCAAAATGCTTTGTGATTTCTTTTTTTATGTTTGAGAGAGAAAATCGGAGATTGTATTACTTGTTCTCACAATTAAAACAAAAGAAATCAGCAATTTCAAATGTCGTGTTTTTCATTCTTCATAAAATGCATTTATGTTCAAAAATTGGTGGGCACACCGGGGTGATGGTGGCACCAGAAGGTATCCTCACCTAGTCTGCAAAAAACCCTGGGGCCAGTCCTGGGTGTAAAGGCACTGCACAGGAATCTGGGGAATGGGGGGGGGGGCAGCTGAGAAGTGGAAGCAATGTGCTCCCACTGCTCAGCTGTGTTTTGCAGTTTTGCTGCTCCTGGGTTGTTCCCCCCCCCCAGTGTTTTTCATCTCATGTCTATTGGACCCATAAAAAAATGGGATAGCAGATAACACCAAAATTGCATCAAAGTTATTGCTGCCTGTCCACTAAAGACCCCCTTCCTTATTTCAAGTGAGGAGGAGGAGGAGGAGGAGGAGGAGGAGGAGGAGGAGGAGATTGGATTTATACCCTGCCCTTCACTACCCGAAGGAGTCTTAGAGCGGCTTACAAACTCCTTTCCCTTCCCCTCCCCACAACAGACACCCTGTGAGGTAGGTGGGGCTGAGAGAGCTCTGATAGAAACTACTCTTTTTCAAGAACAGCTCTTATCAGAACTATGGCTTGCCCAAGGTCATCCAGCAGGTGCAAGTGGAGGAGTGGGGAATCAAACCTGGTTCTCCCAGATTAGAGTCCGTGCACTTAACCACTGCACCAAACTGGCCACCAAATTGGGCCAAGGGTTTGAATTTATGGGCCCCAGAACAAGGTCTCCTTAAGCCATCCTCCATTTTTTTTCCTTTAGAGAAAAAAAATCCATGCTCTCTTTAGGGCAAAGAATAGCCAAACACACAAGAGCAAGAAACCATTGACCAAAAGCCTCCCAATGCAAACAGAACCAACAAGTTCAACAGAACCAGGGTTAAACCAGAGAATCCCAGCATAACATGGCAGTGTGGCAAACTCAACACATCCAATATGAAACCAGAGAATCCAAGCCAAACCATCTTAAGCAAGGGAAGGGGATATTGTTTCCAGCCTAACAGAACCAATGTCAAACCACCAGAACCCAGATCCTATCACAGGTGTAGCCAGATGGCCATTTGGACTGGACCTCACATCCACAGAGGGCCTCAAATTTAGACTTTTGGCATTATCTCCAAATGAGGTTATACATTCAGTTGCAGAGATACACTGACAGAATTAAAAGTTCATCATACAACTTTAAACTTGTGTCCCATTACTGGACTGCTCTGCTTGATGAATTAATACCCTCCTTCATTAGCAGTGTTTTTAAAATATACAGGTAGCTGCAAAAAATGGAAGTAGTTCAGGCATCTCTTGACCTCTGAGAGGCCCTGGAAAAACCCAGGGCAAATGTGGCAGTACAAACCCAACAGAACTAATGTGAAACCAGAGAATCGCAGCAGAACCAACCTGGCCAAAAAAAAAAAGACATGTGTGATCCCATTTGATTATGAGAGCTGCCTCCCTCCCTACCCCCTCCTGTTGCACAGGAAAATTGCAAAAAAAAAAAGTTTGAAGCTTACAAATGCTGGCTCCAGATATTCCTGAATATTCCTGAATATTTCATTGATTGTTTGTTTCAGGATATTGGTATTACTGAGATTCCCAAATATCAATCTGGATCCTGAATATGCCCGAAAAATACAGATAAGGTATTTTGGTGATATATGTTCAAACTAGGTTTAGAAAAGTGTAACTCTATTCAGGGTGGCACTGAGGACTACCTTAATAAGAGAAGGCTGACAGCATTGGGAACCTAATATCACAGCAAGTGTTTCAAATTGAATTTGTATGCCTTGAATCCCAAATCAGGCCCAACTGGTTTAAATCCAAGAACGTCAGTTGAAAAGGGCAGTAAGGATGTCTGAAAACTGTTCCCCCCCTTTCTTTTTTCTCTAAGGAAGTATTGTACACAAGGAACAAGAGAAAACATGATTCTGTGAGGCACTGCAATAGCTTTCATTGTAAAACAACTTGATACAAGCAAAGGAAACTATCCATTGCCAGCAAGCAGCGTGTGCTTTTTAATTAGAATGCAAAAATGTGGTTTAAAGATAGAACTGTGTTTTTCCCCCTTCTCTTCACTTGTGTAGCATAAGCAAGACAAAATAAGACAGCTTTGCTTTCATATTTCATATAACTCCAGTTGCCAGGTTGGTCCAGCATTTCAAACTCAAGCCTTTTTCAACTGATAAGGCTGCCCTTGCCTCTTGGCATTCTTTTCATATCATGTACAAAGTGAAACGGGATGATCTATTGTTTGCTCTAAACTATGCCCTTTATTTCCCCCAACTCTGTTTTTAAATTAGTAATTTTCACTTCTTCATGCAATCTTCTAAATTACTTTTTGGAATATCCGCTATTAATATTTTAGGTGGCTTTGATGCTTTACTTTATAGTCTTCAATTTTATTTTACATTTCACAGGTTCCTAGTTGCAAATAATCCTACGGGCAATTTTCTCGCATTGCAACTATTCCTTGAAAGATATGCTAATATAACCAGGCACTTGTAGTTCTAGAGGTTAAGTTAATCACCCAAAATGAGTTGTATTACTGTCAGTGGTGTATAAAGACATCTTAGACTGAATTATGAGGCAGACTCATGTCAAAGCTGTTTTATAAAATACCCAAAGTTGGAGATGGGAAGAAATAAGTATTCATTTCAAAGTCCATTGAGCAAAAGAAGCAACTGTTTATTGGAGGGGGGAGGTTGTTTTATTTTTCTGCCCCTGCACCTGGAGTTACTAAGCAGATACTGCAGTGTTTTGTTGGTTTGAAAAATGGTGTGATGCTTGCAGATCACAGAATTTATGAAAAAGGCAAGGTGAATAGGAGTTCTTATCTTACTCACGTACTGTATTTGCATAGCAGAAACAATAGCTTTCACATGCTATTGTTTCTCAAAGCTAATTTTGCCATTCCATAGACTAAGAAATACAAAACAGATAGGATTATCTTTTATTGTACCAGCATCCACTGATATGAGTATGCAAGATTCTTGCAGTATCTTCATCTGTCAATCAGAATGAGCCCATGGCTGGTAACAGATGTAATTTACTATGTCATTTCAGATAGTGGCCCATTCACTCAAGCTACGATTCTCTGCCTATTTCCTCATTTCTATACTACACTGAAGTCAATAAAGGGACTCCAAAGGGTCATATTGGCATGGGTTCAAATACAGCAGTCAAACAATGGTTGGTTCTTACAGGAAACCACCAGACTTGCCTGTTTCTTTCCTGCTCCACTTCGTATGCAGACTGTTAAAGGAAAACTTTCATATTTACAACAAACCATACTACAAAATTCTGGTTTGGACAGAAGAGCACAAACCATAGTTTTTGGTTTGTATTTAAAAACCAAATACAATTGCCACAACTATGGATATTTTCACATGAGGGAAGGAGGGAGATATGATATGGGTCTGAGATTTCCATAACAGATGAACCATGATTTGATCATTATGATTGAATTATGTGTTTTAATTTTCCATATCAAATAAAAGCACTACAGTGAACGGATTTTTTTTAATTCAGGGGGCCTTTAAATAAGTCAGGGGACACACCTCACACCCCTGCACACACATCCAAGCCTGGGAGTGCCCCATAGAAGCCCCTGGAGTCTCATGCAAGCCACCAAGGGAGAGGCATAGTGAAGGGTTGAGCCCCCCCAGCCACACAGCCTGAAATGGAGTTCTGAGTGCCACGAAGGGAAGGAAGAGTGCATGTCCCCCTGACTGCTCTCCCCGGAGTCCAACTGTGCTGCATCCCTGCCCTGTTGCCCACTGGGGTCCCCAACCATCTGTCCAGCTTCACCTGGGGCCGTGTGTGCAGCAGCAACAACAGCGCACTGACCCAGCCCAGTGCACCCAGACTCGTTGCCTTGCCCACCACCCAGGAGGGGAGGAAGGGTGGCCAGCACCGGCCAGCCACTTGTCCAACCCAGCAAGCCTGCCATGGGCCTTGCTGCAGCTGAGCTGAGTGGCAGGCAGGGAGAGCTGGAGTGCATGCACATGATTCTCCTCCGCTGGCGTCTGCTTGCCTTTTGGCTGGCACTCCTGCTGTTGATAGTGGGGAGGCTGTGAGCTCCTCAGCGGCAGTGGTGCTCTCCACCTGGCTCAGCAAAAAGTTGGGAGGCCTGGGTGGTAAGTTGAGGGGCCTACCCCCAAAATGCCCCACTGTAGCTACAGGCCTGATTGCAGCTTTTGCAGCATTACTGGTGAAAGGACATTGACAGCGCAATCCTAATTAGAATCCTAAGCATTGACTAAAGAACATAAGCGAAGCCATGTTGGATCAGTCCAGTGGCCCATCCAGTCCAACACTCTGTGTCACACAGTGGCCAAAAACCAGGTGCCATCAGGAGGTCCACCAGCGGGCCCAGACTACAGAAGCTCTCCCACTGTTGCCCCCCTCCCAAGCACCAAGAATACAGTGCAGTACTGCCTTAGACATAGTGTTCCATTTATACCTTGTGGCTAATAGCCACTGACGGACCTATGCTCCATATCTTTATTTAATCCCCTCTTGAAGTTGTCTATGCTTGTAGCCGCCACCACTTCCTGTGGCAGTGAATTCCATGTGTTAATTACTGTTTGAGTGAAAAAGTACTTCCTTTTTTCTGTTCTAAATGTACTGCTCATTAATTTCATTGAGTGCCCATGAGTTCTTGTATTGTGGGAAAGGGGGAAAGTACTTCCTCTACCTTTTCTATCCCTTGCACAAGGGATAGTCAGCCATCTTTTCTCCAAACTAAAGAGCCCTAACCTCTTTAACCTTTCTTCATAAGGAAAGTGTTCCATCCCCTTAATCATTTTAGTTGCCTTTTTATGCACTTTTCCCCATGCTATATCTTTTTGAGGTGTGATGACCAGAACTGTGCACATTATTTTAAATGAGGCCATGCCATCAGTTTATACAGGGGCATTATGGTACTGGCTGATTTGTTTTCAATTCTCTTTCTAATAATCCTCAGCATAGCATTTGCCTTTTTTTATTGCCGTCACACACCGGGTCAACATTTTCAGTGAGTTATGTACTGCTACTCCAAGATCTTTCTCCTGGTCAGTCTCTGCCAGTTTGGATCTCATCAATGTGTATTTATAGTTAGAATTTTTGGCTCCAATGTGCATTACTTTGCACTTGCCCATGATGAATCTGATTTGCCATGTTGATGGCCACTCGCCCAGTCTCGACAGATCTATGGAGCTAGCTCCTCACAATCCTCCCTGGTTCTCATCACCCTGAACACCTTAGTGTCAGCCACAAATTTAGCCACTTCACTGTTTATTCCTAACTCCAAATCATTAATGAATAAGATTAAAACCACTGGACCTAGTACCAATGTTCCCTCTTATTCTCTTTCTAATAATCCTCAGCATAGCATTTGCCTTTTTTTATTGCCGTCACACACCGGGTCAACATTTTCAGTGAGTTATGTACTGCTACTCCAAGATCTTTCTCCTGGTCAGTCTCTGCCAGTTTGGATCTCATCAATGTGTATTTATAGTTAGAATTTTTGGCTCCAATGTGCATTACTTTGCACTTGCCCATGATGAATCTGATTTGCCATGTTGATGGCCACTCGCCCAGTCTCGACAGATCTATGGAGCTAGCTCCTCACAATCCTCCCTGGTTCTCATCACCCTGAACACCTTAGTGTCAGCCACAAATTTAGCCACTTCACTGTTTATTCCTAACTCCAAATCATTAATGAATAAGATTAAAACCACTGGACCTAGTACCAATGTTCCCTCTTACTTGTAGAGTCTTGTGAGCAAAAATTCTACTTTGTGAGCTACTGGCATTAAAATTGTGAGCAAGTGATTTGGCTGCTGCATCAATTAGTTTGCTCTGGAGCCATTCTTCCTGAGCTAAGAAAAAATGTGTGAGCTGGAGGCTAAAAAAACTGTAAGCTAGCTCACATTAACTCAGCGTAGAGGGAACACTGCCTAGTACTGACCCCACCCCACTGCTTACTACCATCCATTGTGAAAATTGCCCATTTATACCCACTCTCTGTTTCCTGTTAATTAACCAGTTTTTAATCCACAAGAGGACTTGTCCTTTTATCCCATGACTACTGAGGAACTTTATCAAAGGCTTTCTGGAAGTTTAGGGAACAACATCTATTGGGTCACCCTTGTCCACATGATTCATCCTCAATAGCTTTTGTTCATCAATGTGCCTACTAATTCTATCTTTAATAACAGACCCCCACCAACTTACCCAGTATCAACGTTAGACTGACTGGCCTGAAATTTTCCCGGATCTCCTCTGGAACCTTTTGAAAATATGAGGGTTACATTAGCTACCTTCCAGTCCTCAGGAAGGGAGGTAGATTTTAATGATAGATTGCATATTTTTCTCAGGAAATCCACAAGTTCACATATGAGGACTTTCAGAAGTCTTGGATATATGCCATCTGGGCCTGGTGATTTGTCAGTTTTTAATTTTTCCATCCATCATAGGACCTCCTCTATCATCCCCTCAATCTGACTCAGGTCTTCCAACACCCCTCCCGAAATCAGCGGTTCTGGAGTGGGCAAGCAGCTCCCATCTTCCGCAATGAAGCCAGAGGCAAAAAACAAAAATACAAAAAACACATTTAGCTTCTTTGCCATTATCATCCAAAGGCATATACAGGGAGCCTTCATGAGTTTTGACAGGTATAACTCTACTTAGGATTGCACTGTTATATACACATTCTGGATACCTGTATGGTCATATTGGGAAAATTCCTATCCCCAGCAGCCGAATATGCTGCCCAGTATTTGAGCACAAACTCCATCCATCTGGCACAAAGCAATGACCCTTTGTCACTGTGAATACCTGCTGCAATGAAGATGCTACTCATTTACATTCTGGGGCCATTAAACAAAGTGTGTCTTTCTTCTTACCAAGGCTCATTGAGTTATGTAGGCTTAAAGAGTTAGGAAGGTTTTTTTTTTCTTTCGCCAGCCCTGATTTTTCTTTGTCATGTCACAGGCAGTGTCACTATGCTGCTCTGCATGGAGAGTTAACCATGGACTTACAGAGAGGCCTAATCTGTTCTGCCAGATTCTGACTTTCTGAGCAGGCTTCCTAGTTAGAGACACACTCGGGCACAGTTCTGGGCTGCATTTTAAAAGCAGCCCCATCGCTGCCAGCAGAGCGGTACTTCTAATGATATCCATTTCTCTTTTGTGTCTCGGGTGGAAAGAAAATGGACCGAGATTTACTTACGTTACAGTGAAATGCATTTTAATGAGGATAAATATATTTTGAAGAATAGCTTAGTGTACTTGAGCAGCTAGCGATTCTGTTGTATGTGAGGGCTTATAATAGGGTTTACATGGAACATGGTATTTATTTGCTATGCATATTTGATATGAGTTCATTAAGTACGCAACAGTGTCAACATAAACCATGGATTAGAACACACTACTGTTTGAAAAAAGCAAATGGTATTTGTAATAAAGCCAGAAAACATTAATGCAAATGTTATTTACTATTGTGCTATGAAATACTTTGTTTACTGTAGTTAAATAACCATATACTAGCGTAATTTAATTTGCCCTTTATAGGTAAAAGTCTGGATCTCATGTCAGGAAAACTGCCACTGGAATGTACCATCCATTTGCTTCTCTGTGACTTTTCCCTCCCACAATATTCAATCATTAGCAATTATTACTAGCCTATATCTAAACTGAGAATATGATCTTGGTTCCACTGGGCCACTGTCAATCCTTCAGATGATGGGAGTAATGAAAAATTGCATATGTGTGGACTGAATTCTTCTGAGACAAAGAAAGCAGATTCAAAGATTTGTTTAGTGATTTATTCAAAGATTTGTTTAGTGATTTATTCTGAACCTTAGGGGCAATTCATATAAAATTCATATAAAACTGGAAGCACAATAAAATGTTGTCCAGTGAATATGCATATGACGTTTGGGTGTATGGAGAAGCAAGTATGCAATTGCTTACAGTGTGACAAAAGCCCTGTGAATATAACCAGTCAATTTCTTGCCCAGTGCCCTCATTTGTGCCTTCAATGCATGTTAGCACAGAACCTACAGGCATGCAAATGTTCTGTGAATAGTCTCTGAAACCATGATTAGGAGCAATTAGGAACAAATGTCTTGATTATGGGGACAGAGAGTATACATGTAGAACTAGTACAAACAAGATGGCCATGTGTGGCCATTGAGTCAAGAGCAGGAGGTGAGGGCAATGCATTTGTTCCTACACCCCTTCAGCACATTCTGATTTAGTATACTGATACAGATTTGTAGAGGTCTTAGGTCTCACATTGTTCGGTGCATGAAGACCCCTAAAATTTTCTGTCGTACATGCAAGTATTCCATGTTACCTTGTTTAAGGATTATACTTTCTTTCTTATACTTCCCTCCTTAGAAATTTGTTTATACTCTCAAGATTTCTTTGCCACCAGGCAGATTTTTAAATATATATACACATACATTATTTACCTTATATATATATAAAAGCAGAGAAATACATAGTTTTGTAACACCCCAGTTCATCAGAGATTGTTGGTGTGAACATCACCATTTACCAAATTATGAGCCCTCACTCTAACATATATTCCTCCTCTAGAGAGATACACTAAAATAAAAACCTAAGTATTTGGGATGATAACTAGTTTAAAAATGGCACACTGTATGTACTTAGTTCATTACATACTTCATTAAAGATTATAAAGATAAATGATTTAATAATAAAGTATGATTCAAAATAATTAGGCAAGTAGATTAAATACTGTATTACATTATAAGATTATTATTATAATAATGGTGTTCTCTTTTCAGAGTGGTGACAAGTTAGGGGTTCTTTGCAAGCTTCATTTCCTCTTTTCGAAGAGAATACGGAAGGCTGAGTGGGTAATGCTATTTGAAAATAAAATATGTACTTAATGTCCAGTAAGAAAAGGAGATAGCAAACAAAATGTCAGTGTTCTTCACACACATGTTTGGCAGAACCAGTACAGCTCAAAGGTCACATAAGCAAAGGTCTCCTGGGACTGCTTAGTTTCCCAATGACTGCAAGATCTAAAACATTTCACAGATTTGTTAGGATCACATCAAAAGTGTATTATTATCCAAAGTAAATACCTTCTTCCTGATCTGTAGAGGTAATGTCAGGAGGCCTAGGATGTGTGTTAGGGATGGGCAGAAACCAAGTCACGAACTGAACCATGACCTGACCAAACGGATATGTGAGTTACCGAACCAATCCATTCATATAGGTTCATTGCTAGGAGCAAACGGTTCTGCTCCCCGCCTCTTTGAAGTGGAGGAAGAAAAACCAGAGGGTTAAATATGGGGTGAAGTGCCTCCCAGGGGGCATTTCATCCCCTCTTTTCTGCTGGCTATGGCTTTCTCTGGCCAGCAAAAAGGAGGAGGTAAAGCGTCCCCTGGAAGGCACTTTTCCCTTCCTTTCTGGTGACTGCAGTGAGTCATGGCCAGCAGAAAGGTGGAGGAGGAGATCTCTCGGAAAGGCATTTCACCCCTTCCATTTAAACCCTGCGTTCTGCTCCCTGTGGCTTTTCTGCTCATCTAAAGTTGCTTCCAGGACCTGAAATTGGTTCATTACCAGAGGCACCTTTAAGACCAACAAAGTTTAATTCTGGGTATAAGCTTTTGTTTTATTTACCACAGTATTAACTATGGTTTCATGTGCTGTACAAAAAGGACATCCTGCCTTAATCCTGGCTTGTTTCCCAGTGCTGCCCAGGCATGTTTCCTGGGTACAGAAACATCTTTCCAGAGCAAAGATAATAAAACCAGCATTTGTTGAGGCAAACTAGGATTTGAGTGGTCATCTCCAAGCTGAATTCTGGTTGCAAAATCTAACTATAATAAAATAAACTAAGCTTTTGTTTATATAATCCTGTGTTCCAGTCTTTGTTTGGCCATATGCTCACTGCTTAGCCTTGGGCCAGTCACTATCCTTTAGCATAATCTAATTAATGGGATGGTTTTCCTCTATGCTACAAATATACAAAAGAGATACATAACTCAAAAAAGCTACTTGCATGTTTTATAGTGCTGTCCTATACAGAGTTATTCCAGTCTAACTGCATCTAAGCTGAAATCAATGAGCTTAGACTGAAGTAACTCGGCATTGGATTTCACAGTTCATGTCCTATTTTCTACATCAGGGCTTTACTGCATTTAGTTTTCAAACAATGACCTCCTAAGATCTATCTAGGGTTCCAATAAACCAAAGGGTTATATATTTGAGGTCCCAGGCTGCAAAAGACATCTGTTGTTATTTACTACATTGTTATATTTATTCAACTCCTAGGAGACAGTTTTTTATCAGGCTTACTCATGGGGCAGATGTCATGGGGAAAGTAAAATATTTTGGTTCCAGTTCAGCTCAAGTCAAGCATAGTTGTATGTGATGAGTTGTGCTACAATGCTGGAAGGGTTCATGCAACAAAATGTATATCTCATTTAAAGCACTGCAATTCATATGGACAAGTGTCTGCATTCAGATGCCCATTTGGATGCAGATCCAGATACACATCCAGGTGGTTCCTATTGCAGAGAAGTTCAGAGCATGGATTTTCTGATCTGGATTAGGCCATTGTTGTGCAACTGTGATAAATGTTACCTATAGAATTGTGCAATTTGCTATAATCGCTCAAACGCTGAGAAGGGCATTTATAACAGATAATACAGTGTGCCATCGTGAAGATTGACTGCTTTCTCTATACGTGTGTTATGACTGACTGTTGTTTTTAATAGCTTTGTGTGTGTATGTTGTGCTCTAAGTTGTATGGTTTATTATTGTAATCACCATTGCTTAGACAATAAAATAGTTATGATAAAATGGAACACCCCCACCAGCACTGCCACCAATGTAAACTGACCTGAGATCCCTGGAGGAAGTGCAGAATATGCCAGTGAGAGCTGGTGTTAAGTTCTTTGTATAATTACTGATCTTATTTAGTAAACCATTTTAGTAAACCATTTCCAGCCCACCTTTCCATCCAAATGTGGAAGCTTCAAAGCAGCTAACATTCAGTAAAAACTATGAATAACAAAACAAGGGTTTTAGCAGCATTAGACTGTTATTGATATAACGAACTTGAAGTTGAGCAAACTCCGGAGCACGATGGAAGACAGGAGGGCCTGGCGTGATGTGGTCCATGGGGTCACAAAGAGTCGGACTCAACTGTGCGACTGAACAACAACAGTACCCCAGAAGCACCCCAAAATGAACAAAGCAGAAAATTAGTTATAAGTACAAAATCTGATGAGGATTAAGAAACTCATCATTCAAAGTCAGGTAGTAATAACAGCATGTCAAGGAAAGCAGGGAATGGTCCACATGGGTCTTCAGGGCAACCAGTTCTCAAGTTTGGGTGTCACCATGAAGAACCTATATGCTATATACCTAAAATAGTATTTCAGTCATGATGAAACATAGAGCTGGCCTCTACTGAAAACTTTAGTCCAAAAACAGGTTTCTGTGGGTGGATAGGGTCCTTAAGGTATTCATTTAGGACAGCTTGAATTAGGCTCTGAAACAAACCAGAGCCAAAAAGGTAGGAAATGGGGTGGGTGTGGTTTCCAAATAACTTCATAGCCAACCAAGCAAACTACTCAGATGCTTTGGGGAAATCCCATTTCACAGTGCCCCTAAGCCTAAGCAGTATTCCAGGAAGCACCAGGAAGGGATGCAGGGAGTTACATGAGGCTGGGTAATGATGGCAGAATCTCGCCGTAGGCCCCACACGTCCCTGGGGAAGTCCCTGCTTGTTTCCAGCTCACATCCATGAAGAAAAATGCCAGCACACTGCTCTATTCTACCTATTTCTCACCCCAGCCTATGCAGATAATACATGCTCCTGAACATGTATGAATGAGAACTATTGTATAATATTGTATAACCAGAGCCTTTGAGATAAAAAAAATTGTAACTTTTGAAAAACTCTGTTACAGTCAATTTAATATAGAGCAGATGGAAAAGAGCCTTCAGCAATGGGTAGAGGGGCTGTGTACTCAGGCAGTGATCCTTGCTGGAGGAATAAAGTATTAAAAGCACTCAAGGGTGTCCATATTTTCATCTGTGAAATGATGGAGAGTATTTGGGGTAGATTACACTGAGATAAAGTAGGCCTTGTGCTTTGCTGGAGGCCAGCATCCTAACTCAGCACTTTTACCATCACACAAAAAATATATTCTGCTCTGACAATGAAAATTAAAGTGCTGCTGATAGTACTTATGCAAGGGCCGTGATGGCTCAGAGGTTAAGATGCTGAGTTGCAGACCAGAAAGTTGGTAGCTCGGCTGTTTGAGACCCTAGTGCCGCATGAGCTCCCGTCTCTGGCCCCAGCTCCTGCCATCCTAGCAGATCGAAAGCAAAAAATTGCAAGTAGATAAATAGGTGCCACTTTGATGGGAAGGTAACAGCATTCTGTGCGCCTTGGCCACATGACCACGGAGAAGTCTTCAGACAGCACTGGCCCTTTGGCTTGGAAACGGAGATGCGCACCGCCCCCTAGAGTCAGATTTGACTGGCTTTCAAGCAAGGGAAACCCTTACCTTTACTTATATGATTTTAAGTGACTTCCTTTGATTTATAAAATGATAAACCCTGAAAGGCCTTTGTCCTGACTGGAACTTACAATGTAAGAGGAAGGATCCAATATAAGCTATTATACAGTGTACTTGGATTCCATGTTCACATCTAAAAAACTGATTTAGGAGACTAACTCAGTGCTAGTTAGGGTGACCTCCTGACCTGGACCTCCTGTTCCCCACTATTGTTCAACAGGGTAGCAGGGGGCAGGGGGGTGATTTGGTATCACACAAAAGCTGCAACATCGCTTCTGGCATGAACTGGAAGTGATGTCATTAAATAAATTAATGTGATTCTCTAGGATTCACCAAAAAACTCTGTAGTTTATGTTTGCACTGCAAGTGACATTGCAGCATCAGTGTGATGCCGATCAGGTAGGTCTCCACTACCTGCAGTTTCCCAATGGATGCCAGTGCTGGGCTGGCAACCCAGAGAGCCAATGTGGTGTAGTGGTTAAGAGTGGTGGACTCTGGAAAAATGGCCGCCGGAGCTCGACGAGGGTAGACGTGTGTGGAGTTGCTCCGTCACAGTTTACCTTCCCTGGGTTTTCTACCCTCACATTAGGGACCTAGAGTCCCTGAGTCTCCCCTACGCTTTTGTGGGGGGAGAGCAAGAGGCTTTAGCTGCAGTTGAGGGGTGTGAGGCAAACACCCCTCGGGACCTGGAGCTGCCTTGAAGCGGAGGAACCTTAGGACGACCGACAGCATTGCCGGATTCTAGTTGAGCAGAGCAGCCGTGGCGGGGATTAATGACTACTAGCAAAAGCGGAGATATAGTGGAAGCCAGCCAAACGAGATAAGTATAAAACTTGCAATCTTAGTATATAAATGAAATTTGTGTAGCTGCACTGATAAGGTGGTGTCTTGTGGAATTTTCCCTTCACCCTTCCCCCCCTCTTTGGGAGCCTAAAGGGAATAAATTCTGGCCGTGTAACTTAACAGCTCAAAATAACAGGCAGGGAATGATTTAAGGCGGGAAGGGAGAAGGCAAAGTAAAAATAAAACTAACCGGACGGTTTGGAAAAAGCCTCTAATTGACGGCGTTCTCTGTTCTCTATCTCTTTGGATTGCTGTGTCATCGCTCCGGAGGAGAAAGAGGGGCAGTGGAGCAGCGCAGAGGCATAGAAGCGTAAAGGCGGAGCTAAAGTGGATCAAAGGCTTAGAGGTTCAGAAGAAGAAGCGGCGGGACGGACAGACACACACGGTCGCAGCACGACGTGGCAAGAGCGGCAAAGAGCGTGAGATCGGATGGAGGCTTGAGAAAAGACACAAAGCACTAATAAACTGAAGTGTCTGTTAAGAGAAGGGGCTAAGGGACTAAGGGAAAAGAATTATTGGGGCTTCAAACTTTTAAAGCATTGAAGTAGGGTGTGTAAAATGTAACTCACAGTTTGGCTCTGAAAATTGAGTAATATTTAAATTTAATAAATATTAAATAATATAAGAAATTATAATAAAATATACTTGGGACCATTAGAAAGATATAAAAATAAAATATCCTTGGGAAAAAATTTACTTGATAATAAAATAATATGGAAATTCTGTTGTAGAGATTCTCTGATTGTACATTATTTATTTTATAATGGCTCATTGTGATGTATTTAGGATTTTCGATGTTTGCACCCGATAAGTTGGCCTCCGTGGCGTTTAATACACGTGATCTAGAAATTTACATATATAACACTTGTTTGCCACCAGTTGCTAAGACGTTGTCTGCTAAAAGGAGCTATTTGTTAACTTAGGAGCTATTCTTAGCCATTCGGGTAAGATTTGAACGTATGTTTAAACTGCTTGACCTCTTGGGAATATGAATGTTGTATTAACTGTAACTTTTACTCAAATTGTAGAATGTGTCAACTTCTTAACTATTGGATTGCTCTGTGAAAGAATTACAACAAAACAGTATGTATATAAGAATTTTTATTATAATAGTACAAGATCAGTCCTTTTGGGGTTCCTGTTTCCTATATTACATGATATGTATTGTGTTTATTTGAAATAGGCATTTTGATAAAGATAAGCCTCGAAACGAACATTGAAACTCGAGGAAGTTCGTAAAGCACTTCAGTGACTTGATGTCCTGACCTGTTGAAAAAAGAAACTTTGGATTAAAACAACATGGAAATGCCAATATACAATTGTCTTCATTCTGTGAATGTTTGAACTACTGCAGCAATTTTTTGTTACTTGATGTATTCTGATTGCTGTGCCCTTTAGTTATACTGTTTTGCTTCACAACATCAGCTCTATGCTGTTTCTCTGTGATAACAAACACACCTCGTTTCTCATAGTGATCACTAGCCTTACTTGGCTTTCCTTCGCCACGCCCCTTAGGGGGTCTGGTTTCAGAGTGGTAAGATGTGGGGCGATCTCTTTGTTCTGGTAAAGTCTTTGATCTACAATGTCTTGCCATATGCACGAATTTCCCACAGTTGCGGCATTTTATATCTCTCTAGGCATTCTCCCTTTTATAATCACGCTTTATGCTGAGGAGAGACAAGTCATTTGCAGTCTGAGACATTTCACGTCTATGTCCTTCATCTTTTAGATATGCTAACACATATTCCAGTTTTAAGTCTTTTTCCCCTTTAAAACAGCCACCAAAAGACCACCTACAACCTAAGTTAGAATTCGTACTAGAAGAGGGAAGAGGTGTGGCAGTGTCAATCGAAAGAGAACCTTGATATTAAACATTTACACACCTAATCAAAATCAAGCATTTTTCTTTAAACAAATCCAAGAGAAATTGATGGGGACAACCTTTGAGGAAATATGTGTGATAGGAGACTATAATTCGGTATATGACCCAATACTAGATAGGAAATATACAAAATCTAAGGCACCAAAATCAAGCAACAACCTACCTAAAACCTTTTTAGATCTGGCAGAAGAACTATCACTAATAGATATCTGGAGAATTAAAAACATAGAAAAAAAAGAATACACCTATTACTCAGCTCGACATAGCGCGTGGTCGAGAATAGATATGGCATGGGTGTCGATAGACCTTGTCCAAAGTATAGAGGAGATACAAATACTACCTAGTTCCTTTGCTGACCATAACCCGATATTTCTAAAACTCAAAACAAATACTAGGAAACCAAGATGGACAATGAATCTAAATTTATTGAAGGATAAAGAGATAGTGAAGAAAACCAAAACTTTGTTACAGGAGTTTTTTAGAAACAATACCTCCAAAGATACCTCCATAGAGATAATATGGGATGCATTCAAAGCATTCATAAGAGGATGGTGGATAAATCAGGGGGCGTGGAAAAAGAAACAAGAGAGAGAGAAATTTGATACGTTAACTAGGGCAATACAAAAAGAAGAAAATAGGAATATAAAATCAAAGAAAGATTTAAAAAATGTAAGAAATAGAATAAATAAGATACAGCATCAACTTAATTTACTACTAACAAAAGAAACAGCAATGAAAATAGAAAGGGCAAAACTATATTATTTTGAGAATGCCAATAAACCCACAAGATGGCTAGCTTATAAGTTAAAAAAAGAAAAGGAAAAAAGAATAATAAAAAGACTTAAAAATGAGAATGGAGAAGAAATGACACTACAAAAAGATTTAGAAAAGATAATTCTAAAATTTTATGGGAATCTATATAAAAAAGATGAAATAGGAGATGAAGAAATACAAGATTACCAAAAAAAAACGGAAAAAGGGAAATTTAACAAAGAACAGTTAGACGTACTAAATAACCCTATTGAAATCACTGAGATAATGGAAGCGATAAAAGACGGGGGGGAAAAGAAATCGCCAGGTCCTGATGGAATCCCAACTGAATTTTATCAGATATTTGAGGAGCAGATACTAAAACCATTTAAAGAATTAATTAATAATATACCCCAGTCAAAACTAATCCCGACCTCATGGAATGAGGCACTGATCACTTTGATACATAAACCAAATTCCGATGAGGAAGAAATAAAGAACTATAGGCCCATCTCATTATTAAATACCGATTATAAAATCTTTGCAAAAATAATGGCCAACAGGATGAAAAGAGTGCTTTCGAAAGTAATTCAAAAAGATCAATCAGGATTCTTACCTAAGAGAAAGATACAAAACAACGTAAGGAATATAATAAATGTGTTAGAATACTACGCAATGCAACCTGGGAAACAAATGGCTTTAATTCTCTTAGATGCAGAGAAAGCATTCGACAATATAAATTGGACATATATGTTTAAAAAACTAGAGCTATGGGAGTGTGGGGAAAATTTTTATACAATGATTAAGGCTATGTATAACAAACAAAGTGCCAAAATATTAATAAATGGCGAAGCGTCCCAAAGTATCCAAATTCAGAAAGGCACAAGGCAAGGTTGCCCCCTCTCCCCACTATTATTTATATTTATAATTGAGTCATTAATTGATAAAATCAGGTCTAACAAAACAATAAAAGGGCTACAAATAAATGGAGAAGAGTTTAAAGTTCAGGCCTTTGCCGATGATTTAATATTTGTATTGGAAGAGCCGGAAGAAACACTACCAATCTTAATAGACGATATAAAAGAATATGGCCAGGTAGCTGGGTTCAAAATTAATATCCAAAAAACCAAGATAATAGTCAAAAACTGCTCCCAAAGACTGATAAAAAAATTAAAGGAAATGTCAAAAATGGAAGTAGTACAAAAGGCCAAATACTTAGGTATTTGGCTATCAGATGACTCTGCAAAGCTATTTGAAAACAATTACAAAAAACTCCTCACAGAAATCAGTATAGAATTGAAAAACTGGGAACGAAAACACCTGTCTCTAATGGGTAGGATAGCGACCATAAAGATGAATATTTTACCAAGATTCTTGTTTCTAGCGCAAAACCTACCAATACTAAAAAATTATGAGTTCCTTAAAGATTTAGAGAAAATAACAAATAAATTTATTTGGCAATCAAAAAGACAAAGAATTAAAACTAAATATCTACAAGATAGTAAGATGAAAGGTGGATTTGCACTGCCAAATTGGCAGCTATACTACCACTCAGCGGCAATGACATGGATTAAAGAATGGGCCCAACTTAAAGATGAAAGAACATTGATATTAGAAGGAGCAGATCTCCCAATGGGATGGCATGCATATATGTGGTATGGAAAAGATAAAATCCACTCTAGCTTCCATACAAATATAATAAGAACAGCTTTGATGAAAACCTGGAACATTATAAAAAGTAAATTTTATAATAAGACTCCTCTATGGATTTCCCCATTGGAAGCCTTCATAAAACCATCAGTACTGATAGGTCAACCCAAACTAACATACGGCACTCTCCTGAATGAAAAAATGGAACTTAAAAATGAAGATGTATTAAGAAAAGAAAATATTAAAATAACTTGGTGGGACCAAAACATAATTAACACTCGATACGCGACAGATAAAAAAACAGGATTCTATACTAATCAAAACGAAATAGATAAAATATGGCTTCCGTCTAACGATAAATTAATCCAGAAACTGTATTCTAAACTATTGGAGGAAGCATTAGAAAAAGATACTATTAAAAAGTCAATGATGACCTGGGACAAAGAGATAGGAACCCCCTTAAATATAGCTCAATGGAACAAATTGTGGAAGTCAATAAAATATATGAAAGCAATCCCCTACAAAGAAAATATCTATAAAATGTTTTACAGGTGGCATTGGACCCCTGATAAAATTGCCAAATGTTTCCCACAATCTTCAAACTTATGTTGGAGATGTGGGAAAAACGTAGGGACATATCTCCATATTTGGTGGAGATGTGGGAAACTACAACAATATTGGAAAAAAATACACAAAATCATACGAGAAGTATTTAAAATAAATCTACCTATGAAACCTGAAATATATTTATTAAACATGATCCCGGACAATATAAAAAATCACAAGGTAATAATAATATATATATTAACAGCAGCAAGAATATTGATAGCAAGACGGTGGAAATCAAAACATATACCATCGATAAAAGAACTCAAACATAAGATTTTAGACATTGCAGAATTGGATAAACTGAGCTTAGAATTGAAAAACAAATCAGAGAATGTATTTTGGAAAAGATGGAAGTATATATATGACTGGCTAAAATATAAAAGAAGAGTATAATGTGTGGACAAAGCGCTAGTGAAATTATTATAATTTGAAACCAACAATCTATGGAGATGTATAAATGTTTGATGAATTATCTTATACTATATATATGGAATGTAAAGGTGAAAACTTGGAAAATAAATTAAAAAAAAAAAAAAAAAAGAGTGGTGGACTCTAATCTGGAGAACCATATTGGATTCCCCACACCTCCAGATGAAGCCTGCTCTGTAGGGTAGAGAAAAGAAGGGTATAAAAACCAACTCTTCTCCTCCTAGCACTAGCATGCAGTCTTTAGCATGCCTCAGTGAAAATGGTGCATTTTAATCTTCTCTATAATGACACTACTCCTTTGCTATAAAATCTCTTGTGTCTCTGAAACTGTAATCTCCACGTCTAGTAAACTGAAATGACAATGAAAACAAAGAACTCATGCTGAACATATCGGCACTAGTTTTTCACTGACTCATAGAAAAGGGGAAGAGTTAAGACCCCTGAAATCAAACCACTGCATGCCTCAAACATGCCTGAGAGAAAGCAAATGAAGACTAATAGCACACCACACATTCCAGGTTTCAACCTTATCTTTCAGAACAGCATAAGTGTTAACTCATTTTTTGTCTTCTACAGGAATAACAGAAATGTTCCTATTCTTTGATGGTTTTATTTTAAAGGTATTTTTCCTTTAGGGTCAAACGAAGGATGATAGAAATCATAGATCTGCATCAGGGTTTTAGAAGAAAATTACATCTGCACAGGAGGCTGATTTAGATTGGGGCAATGTTGGGAAGGGGAGAAGGATTTTAACCCTTCCACATCTACACAGTTTCACTAATCAAAACAATGCCCCTAACCTGCTATTAGCCATCTACATTTTAAAAGTTCTGTACCTGTATTTTTTTTTTCAACAGCAAAAGAGCCAGGGGTCAATTTTGTGAACCCATGCAGGGGTGAAACCCATAGGCGTAATCTTCGTGGGGGCGGCGGGGCTTCAGCCCCCGCCGAAATTTTCAGGAAAGTGCTCAGCCTCCCCCGGGAGCTACCCTTGCTCCTAGCACAGCAATGCCTCTGGCCCAGCCCCAGCCCCCCCCGGGAAATTGGAAAGTCTACACCCTTGGTGAAACCTCTTCTCCACTCCCTATGTGGGCCCCACTCTAAGTCAGTCCTGCACAGCTATGATGGTGGTTCAAAACCCACTGGAAGATCCAGTCACAGAACTCTCAGCATTTTGTCTGTTTTGGCCCTCAGGTTGCTACTATCACTAAGAGAAACAGAGCATTAAAGACATCGAGAGCCAGTTTGGTGTAGTGGTTAAGAACTGCGGACTCTAATCTGGAAAAATGGGTTTACTTATTTCATTGAATTTCTATACCACCCTTCTCACAGAGTGGGCTCAAAGCCTTATACAACATTTTAAAACAAGGAAAAATTAAAGCAATCAAATGTACTATCATAAAAACATAAACCTACATAGCACCACAGTAAAAATTTGTCACACACACACACCCATTTACATGACAAGGGGAGAGGAGAGTGAGGAGGCAACTGATAGATTCAGTTGCTGTTTAAAAATGTTGCTGTCCTCAACCATATGCTTGGCAGAACATCTCTGCCTTCCAGGCCCTTTGGAATTGTAACAAGTCCCACAGAGCCCTGATGTCATTTGGCAGAGAGTTCCACCAAGTCAGAGGCAGGAACAAGAAGGCTCTGGCTCTGGTTGAGGACAGCCAGACGCTCCTTGGGCCAGGGACTTCCAGTGGATTTTGTTCTCCTGAGCGTAATGCTCTCCTTGGGACATACCAGGAGAAGCGGTCTGACTATTTAGGACTTTAAAGGTCAAAACCAACACCATGAACCTAACCCAGTACTCAACTCAGAGCCAGTGCAGCTGGCAAAACACAGGTTGAATATGTGCAGTTACCCAAGCCACTGCATTCTGGACAATCTGCAACTTCCAGAACAGCCTCAAGGACAGCCCTACACAGAGTAAGTTACAGTAAACAAGGCTAGAGGTGACCATTGCATGGACTACTGTGGCTAGGTCAGGGCAAGACAAGTAGGAGGCGAGTTGCCTGATCTGGCGCAGCTGGAAGAATGCGAAAACCAAAAAGAACTGTGAACAAGTGACGCTTAATAAATTTCTTTAAAGAATAAATTATACAAAAAGTGAACAGTAATAATATACATAATAATGAAAAATTGACGGTGATCTCTGGAATGTCTTGCCGTTCTGAAGGTAGATCTTTTTCCGAACAGAGATGTGAGACAAATACTGTCTCTCAGTAATTCATTTCCTCTGGTGACGTTTCAAAGATATCAATGAAGATTTTCAATGTTCATAATAGCTGTAGTATCTAATGGAGCCTAAGCGTCACTTGTTCACAGTTCTTTTTGGTTTTCGTATTGTCCTATGACTGTGCCAATCTATTTGGCAGCTGGAAGAATGCCAGTATGGCAACATACTGTGATCTAGGCCTCCACTGATAAGGAGGCATCCAGAAGCACACCCAAGCTCTTGACCATCTGCACCAGTGTAAAAGGCACATGGTCAAGAGTTGGGAGAACATAAGAACATAAGAACATAAGAGACGCCAATGTTGGATCAGGCCAAAGGCCCATCCAGTCCAACACTCTGTATCACACAGTGGCCAGAAATACCAGTGCCATCAGGAGGTCCACCAGTGGGGCCAGGACATTAGAAGCCCTCCCACTGTTGACCCCCCCAAGCACCAAGATGGCAGAGCATCACTTGCCCCAGAGTCCCTATCTATACCCCTAACCTGAGTCTCTCCCACCCAGCCAGGGAACCTCTGTCTTTGCTGGATTCAGTTTCTGTTGGCTCTGCTTTCACACACTACGGCCTCCAAACCCTTGGCCAAATTTCTTGCGGTGGTGTCCGGCCAGCCAGTGATCAACAGATACAGCTTGGTGTCATCAACATACTGATGGAATCCTAGCCTGAAACTCCACACCAGCTGGGTGAGAGGGTACATATAGATGTTATAACATCAGGGAGAGGATATCCTCCTGAGGGACCCCACATGCCATGGGGTATTGAGAGGAGACCCTCTCTCCCAGTGCCACCCTCTGTCCTCAACCATGGAGAAATGAGACAACCCACTTCAGTGCTGTCTCGTGTACTCCAGTGTTGGCAAGGCTTTGAGCCAGCAGATAGTGATCGACCGTGTCGAATGCCACTGTCAAGTCTAGCAATAACAGCAGCACTGACCTGCCTCAGTCCAACGGCCTGCAGAGATCGTCCATGAGGGCAACCAGCACAGTCTCCATCCCATGATTAGGGCTAAAGCCAGACTGGAAGGGTCTAGTGCCAATGTGTCCCCCAGGAAGCTCAGGAGCTACTTAGCTGCCGCTCTCTCAGCTACCTTACCCAGGAACGGAAGATTTAAAACTGGGCAGTAATTGGATGGATTGGAAGGATCCAGAGATGGTTTCTTCAAGAGCAGCATTACCACTACCTCTTTAAAGCCCTCTGGATAGACCCCTAAGCTAAGGGACAGATTGATAATGTCCATCAGAGGGCCCCATATACCCTCACTGCCAGCTTGCACTAGCCACAAAGGACACAGGTCTAAGAGGCAAGTGGTTGGCTTTGCAGCACACAGGGTCCTATCAACATTGGCCTCAGAGAGCTGGCTGAAGTTGTGAATTTCTGAATCCAAAAGCAATTCCCCACTCCTTCATGAAGCCAGCTGGGTGACCTTGGGTCAGTCACATTTCTCTTAGAGCTCTCTCAGCCCCACCTACCCCACAGGGTGTCTGGGTGGGGAGATGAAGGGAAGGCAATTGTATGCCACTTTGAGACTCCTTCAGGTAGAGGAAAGCAGTGTATAAAAACTTCTTCTTCTTCCTCCTCCTCCTCCTTACCAGAACTTTTGATCACAATATGAACATCCATTGGGTTTGGGAACATTTTTCTCTTCAGTTTTTTTTTCAATTAGCCATTCTGGTGGCCTGTACAGATGACCTCAAAGCAACCACAATGAAAAGGGTAAGTATCAACAACTCATTCTAACTGCTATTTAGGAAGAAAATTGCTGTGAATTTTTCCTCATAGCTTATTTTTACTTATTTACTTCATTTATACCCTGCCTGTCTCCCTACTGTGGACCCAAAGCAACTTACACCATCCTCATATCCTCCATTTTATCCGCACAACAATCCTATGAGGTAGGTCAGGCTGAGAATGTGTGACTTGTCCAAAGCCACCCAGCAAGATTCTATGACAGAGTAGAGGTTCAAACCTTGGTCACCTAGATCAAAGTCCAACCCACTACACCATGCTGACTATGCACAGGATCAGCAGTCAAATCACTTGTCCATAAATGGATCCAATCAGACCCTGTCGTGACGTCCCTTGGTCTCTGGAGGAGCGCCCCCAGTGGCCATGGTGTCGGGGGGGTTGGCGGTATTCCAGCAGGGCGGACGCCCCTGGAAGCGGCAGATTCCAAAAAGGGAGGGGGTGAGGGGCCTCAGACAGACAGGGGACGGGGTTAAGCTCACCCGGAGCGTCCCTCTGTCAGTACGCGGAGAACTTCTGCTTGGCTTCTCCCTCTTTCTCTCTCGTTACTCCCTCTCTCAGCATCCTTGGTTCTCCCACGTACTCCTCCTCCCTGGCCCCTCCTTGTTCCCTCCCTTTTATCCTTCTGCCCTACTCCTTGGACTGCCCCCCTGCCCTTCGGCCAGGGCCATACCCCTCTTTAAATATGGAGACGCCGGTGGGGTGTTTCCAGGGAAGCTGTTGTCCTGTGCTGGGCATCTGCTCTCAGCTGGCCCGTTTCCACGCCGCCGTTCTGCTCCCCCTTCCTCCGGCTGTTCCTGGAACCCCGGTCTCGTTCCCGGACCCGACCAGCCTGGGGTGTCGACTGGGGATTTGGGCCCCCCGTCTCTCGCACTGGGTCATCGTGCTCCGTCCTCTGGGGTATGTTGAGCTGTGGGGGTCTTGTTGAGTTCGTCGGGGCTCCTGGTGTATGGCCTGCCGGGCCCGCGACCTCCAGAGTGGGACAGACCCCACCCCAACCCCCAAATGGATGTCATTACACAGACAGATTATTCCAGTGCTGGGCCCAGGTAGATATGAAGTATATGTTTGTATGCATGATGTTGTGTTTCCATAGCACACAAACAGACATCCTGAAGGCAAGCAATCACTAGTGTCTTCTGTAGGTGCTAAGTCAGCAGATGAACCAATAGGGAAGAGTTCTTCATATTATCTGATCAATGTGGGAGCAAGCACAGATAGCCATACCCATGCAAATAAAGATATACGTACGTACACAGAATCTTAGCTGAGTGAGATTGAGTATCTCTGCTTTGCTGATCTTGGAAGCCATATTCTCCTATTACAGGGCACATGCAGCGTTATTGGGAGATGTACCATGGCGATACATTAATTCCCATTTATTTGTCCCTGTCCTTTTCTCTCATAGAGCAAAGTAGCCCAGCTGACCAATTGTGTCTCGAAGCCTGACAATTTGCCCTTGAAGTGATTATAAACTCCACAGGAAACAAGCTCCCTCCTGCAGAGGTTATAAACTCAAAATGAGCATAAAGAGCTTGCTTCTGAAGTGAAATCTCTCCACTGAGAAAGTCTTCTATATTGTAAACTTTTTTAATAATCATACATATTAGCTAGTTAGTTTCATTGTGCCCCACATTAGCAAAAGTTACTGCTCTAGTAGCATATGAAAACTTCTTTTTATTTTATTCATGGTTTCAGTAATCTGGTATCTTATTCGGAGAAAAAGAGGCTACCAGAATCATTCTCTTATTAAAGCTTATCATTCAATATTGCCTATGCAAAGGGTTTTCAGGAAAATTCTTTCTGAAGCCCTGGAGGAGGTCGTAATGAGGTCCTTCTTGAAGAAATCATCATTAGCAAGAGACAACTTGGTCAGTTATTAGACCCAGTATTTTTTTTGTAACAACAACAGAAAGGCTCCATATATAAATTGTGCTGATTTCCCCAATCCCTCATCCCTCTGAG
Source organism: Gekko japonicus (assembly GCF_001447785.1). Classification (NCBI taxonomy): domain Eukaryota; kingdom Metazoa; phylum Chordata; class Lepidosauria; order Squamata; family Gekkonidae; genus Gekko; species Gekko japonicus. The sequence goes on along the minus strand of NW_015161949.1, from coordinate 1,779,414 downwards.
AGAGCCCCCAAGTGCCACTATTCAGAACTTATGAATAGCATCATACATGCACAAAAAGCCCTGATTGTGCCCATTTAAATCTTTTGGTGGGGGGCAAAGTTATTGTTTTTTCTAATCTGTTTATAAACTAGTTTAGATTAGGGTTGCCAGGCAACCAGAAAGAGGCAGATAGAGGGAATATTGGACAATGGTGTGATGTCATTTCTGGTGAAAACCATAAAGCTTCTGGCAATTCCTAGCAAGGGCTAACATCACTTAAGAATATAAGAACATAAGAGACGCCAATGTTGGATCAGGCCAAAGGCCCATCCAGTCCAACACTCTGAGTCACACAGTGGCCAGAAATACCAGGTGCCATCAGGAGGTCCACCAGTGGGGCCAGGACATTAGAAGCCATCCCACTGTTGATTCCCCCCAAGCACCAAGAAGACAGAGCATCACTTGCCCCAGAGCCCCTATCTATACCTTGTGGCTAATAGCCACTGATGGACCTCTGCTCCATATGCTTATCTAATTCCCTCTTGAAGCCGTCCATGCTTGTAGCCGCTACCACTTCCTGTGGCAGTGAATTCCATGTGTTAATCACTCTTTGGGTGAAGAAGTACTTTCTTTTATCCATTCTAACCCGACCGCTCAGCAATTTCATTGAGTGCTTTTTCAGCTTTTCCCAGAAGTGAAACCACATTGTCAGTCAATTGTGATTTTTAAAGATCATTTTTCTCCCACCAGCTGCAGGAACAGCAGCAGGAAATGAGAATGAGGGGTTGGGATCTCCTACCCACAGCAGGAACCTGGCAGCCCTACCTTAGGCTATGTAGGGAAGATGGTATAACAATATTTTAATTAATTGATTGATTAAGCTTAGGGGTTTTGAGGCCAACCAGATCCATAACCAGTGCAACAAGTGATTATGATAGTGTTTTGTGTGTGTGCGTTTGCGTGCACAGCCTTAATTTCATAGCCGGTGTATGCTCACAACACTTCTTTGAGAAAGCTTGGTCCCAGAACCACCCAATGAGCTTCATAGATGAGCAGGGATTTGAATTCAGATCTACATAGTCCTAATCAGACTCTCTGACCCCACACAGTCAGTTAGTAGGACCAGAAGTGCAGTCTGTATCAACATTTTATTTCCCATCTGAACAGCCTTAAGTCTTTTGTGCCATCCATCCATACAGTCCTTGCAGCAGCTGCAGGTCACTACTAGTCAGCAAACCAAGTGACCATGAATGGAAGCAGAAGGAAGGCTGTGTGATGCTACCAGATGAGGTCCTGTTTGAAAATGCCCAGCCAAAGTTCACATGCACACATATACATAGTAACTTCTGCAATATGGTAAAACAAAGGCTGTGATACAACAAGCAACTAGGGGAACTGTGTCAGTGCAACAAAACCGTGAGATCTATGGCCGAGTTCAGACTGGCAGTTTGAAGCGGGAGGGAGTCATGGCAAAAAAGACCCAGAACAAACTGTTCCGGGTGGGTTTTCTCATCCACACTGCAGTGACTGATGTGGGAACATACCGGGAGGAGGCACAAGGGAGCATTCACATTGTTGGCCCGCCCCTGGCGGAGGCACGGCTATAAGGCACGACTTTCTTTTGGGTAATCTGGAGATATGCATAAGCACATAAACACACAAAACAAATACTGATTTTGGTGTTCACACTTTGTTGGTGCGGAATGGACATGGGATGATCACACTTTCCAGGGTTTGATACCACTTTCACCTGGTATCTTTTAAACTCGGGAGGCAAGTGTTACTAGAGGGTTTGAGTACAGCTGGGGAATGCCAGACAGATGTGCCTGTGTGAACGGCCCCTTTAATCCGGCTGTGAAATGTTTCTGGCTCGTGCCTATATCAAGGCAAGCTGCCAGTCTGAACTCAGCCTATATATCTAATTCTCAACAGTTCCCTCTGTGTGCGGATACTTATTTCCACAGATAGGAAGCACACTTTCATCCAACAGGTTTTCCTACAGACTCAGGGGACTTTGTGGGTGTGCAGAAAAATCCAAAAAGTTTTTTAAAATTTAGGGAGGGTTGAATCCCCCCTCAGTACCTTTTGAAATGGCCACTGCAAGGATCTACTCCAGGCCCTGCTGCATTGACAGTGAGAGAAAGACTTGCTGATAGCCAGAGACAGACAGAAACACAGAGAGATAGAGATGGAGGGGAGGAAGCAAAAGCAGAACTGGATCTGGGATTGGGAAGGATTCCTCCTGCAGTATGAATGGCTAAATAGCAGAAGATTTGGAGCCAGGCCTGGGACTAGGATTGTCTGCTCCAGATAGGGAAATTCCTGGAGAGTCTTTGGTGAAGTCTGAGGAATGGAGAGTTTGGGGAGGGAAGAGGCCTCAGCTGGATATAATGCAACAGAGTCTGCTCATTTTCTCCAGGGGGACAGATCTCTGTTGTCTGGAGTTCAGTTGTAATTTGGGGGGATCTCCAGGTCCCACCTGGAGGCTGGCAAAGCTAGACCAAGCAGCACCCTCTGGGTGACTTGATACAACCTGACTTGCATGATTCAACTATGCATGACTGTTTGCTACTGTTCAACAGCAGCCATGCTATGAAAGTCAGTGTAGTATAATGGCCAGAGCTTCAAAGTAGGGATTGTGAGACTCAGGTTTAGACACCCATCTTGCTGTGGAAGGAACTGGCTGCTGCATGAAACTGTGCAGCAGCCAGTTCCTTCTCTGTGTGAAGCTGGGCAGCAGCCAGTTCTAAGCGTTCTTGCTTCGTAGCAAATTCGGCTCGTTTCGCAGTAGCTGCCGCTTCACCTTTCAACTTTGCCACTTCTAAGGCCACTGCACAAGATCTGGAAGATCTGTTGGAGGAACAGACACTGCTGGAAGAATGGCGGGATGACCTTCCATGAGCTGAGGGCATTTTTGAATGTCGGCTTCCTGTTGGGGCGCTGCTTGAGGAGGGCACAGTTTGATTGGAAATGTCTTTAAAGATGCTCCCATTCTCAGTGGATTCAAGAAGTGTTAACTCTTCCTCCTTGATCCGTATCTCCAAGTCATACTGCGCATCCTTGGAGCATTTGCTCCGTGCCCTCATCTCCTTATGAAGGGATTTCATTTCCTCCTTGGCCTCATTTGAATTCAGCCGATCTAGAATTCCAAGTATACGATCGATGCGTGAGTCCCACTTCACTATCTGGGTTGTCAGGTTCTCCTGTGCATGCCGCATATCCTCCAAATTGATTATGCCAGTGTGTGAGCCCAAACTCTCTTCCACCTTTCCCCAGGCGCCCTCTGCTTCTCTGTACAATTTTTCTTTCTCATCTTTCAAATGGGCACGCATCGCAGGGGTTAACTTCTGGATTCGACCCCGTGCCATGTATGTAAACTCCTCCCCTGCTCTGATTGCTTCGGTGGAAGTAGACATTTTGTGGATTGTTCCAGTTGCCATCTGCTCAGGACTTGAGGCTGTCCCGGTATTGTGTTGTCCATTGCTTTCTGCAAATTCTGCAGCTGCAGTGTCAGCGGTCTCTAATGTGTCTCCCATCACTCCTTCTCGCAAGTTGCAATACAAAATTACTCAGATTGCAGTGCTGCCTCTCACCTACTAGGTGGCGCTGTTGTGGTATTTGGGCACATGTACTTTGTGCCAAATCGCTTCTCTTGCAGATCCAAACTCTACCACCAGAGGTGCTTGTGACTCTTGCTATGCTGTCTGCGGCCACTAGACACTGATGCTGGAGCTCTCTTTCTAGCTTGCTGCAAAGCTTGCTCCCTTATTGTTGCTGTTTAACTGAGTACCTCCCATTCTGAGAGTTTAATTTCAGTGCTTTAAACAGACAAAGAGGCTAAGCTGAGATGGGCAAGCGTCTCTGAGACTCTGCAACACAATAGGGCTGTTTGCATGTAAATGCTCTGAAATACAGCAATTCCAGAGATCAAGAAGCTGCTTGCGTTTTGCTGTTCTGGAGAGGCTATGCAGCGTTTGGTGCCTGGGCAGAGCTTTTCTGTTTATGCTATGAGAACACACATAGAAACTTTGCTTGGCATGTAATAAAGTTTGCTTGGGTTCGTAGGTAGAAACAGGCTTGCTTGGAAAGCTGTATTGAGAAGGTACATTGCTAGGAGACATGCATGCAGCCGACAGCTTTGTAGTTAGTTTACCAGAGATGGCAGACAGAGGAAAGGTTTCCTTTAAGGGATGGAGACTGGGTGGGGAAACTGTATCATCCCCTCTTCTCTCACTATTCCTGTCCAGCGCGAGCTGTGCTAAGCCAACGCTCTCTAGGTTTGAGTCAACCACGATTACTGAGGAGAGCTTAAATCATCTTTATTTAACTTCACACACATTCAGAAGATCATTTACTCACAATCGACCAGATAGCTGGGTGGAAAGTTACATCTTGTGATCTAGGTCAGTTCTATAGCCGCGGTGAGAGAAGAGATGGGCTTCCCCTCTCCTTGCAGTAAGGGTTGATGGACAAAGAAATGAAAAAGAACAATAAAACTCCTATCTTTGCGCCTCTGAGCTCAGGAAATTACTCTTAATTAATGGAACTGGCAACCCTAAGAGGAACTGATCTCTGTATTTGGGCAATCCATTGTGATTCCTGGAGACCAGCTGCTGCCACCACTGCTGTGAGAGGAAGTAGGTGGGAGGCCAGGAGAGTGACAGGGGCAGAAAGAGTAATGGGGTGGGGGCAGAAAGGAAATAACAGACATGGAGGGGGAGAGAGAGAAAGTAAGAAAAGGGGTGGCAGGAAGGAGATGAGTGTGAGAGTAGTAGAGGGAGAGAGAAGAAGCAGAGGTGGGGGAATGGGATAGCCATTCCCACAAGTTTCTTGCTGGTCACCTCCCACTTGTGGGTTCTAAAAACTCAAGGGATCTTGAAAGTGTGCAGAAAAACATGTTGTTGTTTTAAAAAAAACTAATGTGGGGGGACAGCCCCCATCCCAAATTAATAGTGACCTTTGTACATGCAGACAGCACCCAAAAATGGAGTTCAGAAGGTACTCTGAGTTGCCATAGCAACCACTTGCCTTCCTCTGCAGCATTTCTCCTTCCCCTTGGTGTGGTTGTCCCAGCTTTCCTCCCCCACTTGATCCCTCCTCTTCGCCATGGCAGTGGGAGTGGAGAGATGAGACAGTAGGCAGGAGGATGGAGGGAAGCTGAAACAAACAGTAGAGTTTCCAACACTGCACTGGGAAATTTAGGGGAGCAGTGCCAAGGAAGGGCTGAGTATGGAGAGGATGTCATGACACTTCTGGGTTATGCTCTAGGCTGCCTTCCTCCATTCTATATGATCTTTGCTGTAGAGACTAGGGAAATTCTAAAGTATCAGTATGTGGAGATACTTTCTTTTGCCTGCTCCTCAATTCCTCAGGGGGCAGAAGTGGGGTCTATGGGCTGGGAATTCCCCACCAGAGGTGAGCAAATGGAAGGCCTAGTGAACAGGGAGGTGGAGGTGAGACAGCAGGTGGGAAGGAAGGAGGAAGGAATCAGACATTCAGGATTGGGTGTAGGACTTCACATACTTAGGCTGCGATCATACGCACAATTAGAACCGACACAGGCATGAATGTCGGGTGGATTGAAAGGGCGCAATCAGACAACAACATCTGGGAAGTGCCCCGCAGCCGTCAGCAACCCATTCTGCTCCACTGCAGAAGTGGAGTTAAAAGACATCGGGGAAAATCCAGTAGTAAACAGGTTGTGACAGGCCGCGGACGGACTTTCCCCTGTCTGATCACTCCAGTGCACTCTCATGCCATCGGGATGGTCTGATCAGCCATCTGAGAGCCAGTTTGGTGTAGTGGTTAAGTGCGCGGACTCTAATCTGGGAGAGCCGGGTTTGATTCCCCACTCCTCCACTTGCACCTGCTGATGTGACCTTGGGTCAGTCACAAGCTCTGGCACAGCTGTCCTTGAAAAAGAGCAGTTTGTGTCAGAGTTCACTCATCCCCACCCTCCTCACAGGGTGTCTGTTGTGGGGAGGGGAAGGGAAAGGCGTTTGTAAGCCGCTCTGTGACTCCAAGTGAAGGGCAGGGTATAAATCCAACCTCTTCTTCTTCTTCTTCATCCCGACGCCATACCTCTTTCCCCCCCTTCACAGTATGTGCATCATCGCAAACTCCATAGGGAGCCCTCAGTGCAGAGGTGTGATTCATTGATTCCTCATTAAGCACATGGGAAACAAATGGCACACACAAAAAATGACTCACCCGCAGTTGCATCTGATCACACACTGATAGGCTGCACCCGCAGCTTCAAAAGGACATGTGATCATGCAACTGCGGGTCCAGAGGAAATAGACCTGCAGTTGCACAATCACATCTCCTTTTAAAGCTGCGGGTGCAGCCTATCAGTGTGTGATCAGATGCAACTGCGGGTGAGTCTCTGGAGGAAA
>NW_015161949.1:1764919-1773029 GCF_001447785.1 Gekko japonicus | reverse complement strand
CAGATCCAAAATGAATGCAGGATAGCCAGCCCCGTAGCTAACAACTTTTTGCTCAGGGGGTCAGTGCTTTTCTCGGGGGACCTGCCACTATATGTCTGTGCAGTACTGCCATGCCATGCTCATACTTCTAAATAACAAAATATTAAATAATAAATAGAATAAATAATAAATAATAATACTTGCATTAAAGTTGTGAGCGAGCAATTTAGCGGCTGCATAAATTAGTTTGTTCTGGAGCCATCCTTCCTGAGCTAAGACAGAAATGTATGAGCCGGAAGCTAAAAAACTGTGAGCTGGCTCACACTAACCCAGCTTAGAGGGAACACTGGCGGGGACTCAGGATCAGCTCCTCTTTCTGTTTGTCCTCTCGTCGTCCTGCTGGGGGTGTTTCCAGGGGACCTTCTATGGCACAAGGGGGTTCCATCCAAATGGAATGCAGCCATTGTGAACCCCCAGCTGGGACGCGGAGTGTGGGGGGGAGTCTAAGGAGCAGCATGAGAAATGAGACACTACTGGAGTCGTACTGATTTTCTGCTCTCCGTCTCTCTGCCGCTCCAGCGGCATTCTGGGGCTCTTCTACCCAGCAATGGCCGGGTCAGCACCCGGGGCCTTTTCTCATTGGCTGCCTCAGCCCTGTCCTCTTCCACCCCCCTCCAGAGGGCCAAGACTGGGCTTTGTTGGCCCCTGATGCCTCTGCCCAGCCCTGCTGTTGCTCCTATAGCTGCCTGGACCTCCCTCTGCACTGGACTTCTCCCGCCTTGGCAAAGGCAGCCAGAATGGGGGGCTTGGTGGGGGGGAGCCTGTGGCTCCTGCTGCTCCTCCTGAGTGGGCTCCTGGTGGTAGGTAAGCCCACCCCACCCAGGTGGAGGGGCCCCATGGGCCCTGTTCTGTCTGGTGCTAAGTCAACAGCGCCTTCTGGACGTGATTCAACGCACGGTCAGAGTAAAGTAGAATTAAATCATTTTTTATTAAGCTCCACATGCATTCAGAGGATTTCTTTACTCACAATCAAAGCTGAATAACTGGTGAAATTCACATCTTTGTAATCTAATTCAGTTCACTGGCTCATGGTGAAAAAGATTGCATGCTCTGACCTCCTTTGCCATTTAAAGAGTAGACAAAGGAATGGAAGAAAGCTGTAAACTCAAATCCCCGCACCTCTGGGTGCAGGAAATGACTGTTAATCAGCCTGTCAGAGGGATGCTTTGGGATGCACAGGCCCCACAGTAGCTACGGGCCTGATGATAGCTGACAAGGCACTTGTCACTGTGCTACTGATAATATTTTTCATATACTACTATCATTGTGCTTTGTACTTCCCAGAGTAATGTAAGCAAAAAGACAGACCCCAAACCTAAGGTATAATGTTACAGCGGTCCCTCTTTACTTATCTGACACATTATAAAATCCTCTGCTGTCCTGAAGAGAAGGCCACCCCCTGACACTTTCTATGTGTTAGGACCATACAACATTAACCTTCCCAGCAGCACCAGACCAAAAAAATCAATTTAGCTCCCTGACAGGCCTGTATGTTGAATCCTGTGGCAGCCTCGCAGCTGCCCAGTGCAAAGGGTGACATTTGATGTTCTTGAGGAGATCTGAGAAGGGGGTACAAATTAGACTGAACAGAAATTTTGAACAGAAAAGATCCTTGGGCATAACATGTAATCAACCAAAAATGACTCCTCTTAACACTAATCTATTCCTTTCTCATTATAGAACAGCCTATGGTAAGGTCACAGTCCTTTTTATGCACCCTGCAGAATGGCTTGAGCATAAGGCTAGTAACTGACAATCTGAATCCAGCATTTGCATGGTCCTTTTGGCCTGATTCTCTTTAAAATTGCTGCTGTTAATGCCAAGCTTTATCCTCACATTGCCTTCCAATTTACTTACAGCAGTTTGTAAGCTTTCATTGTGCCTGGCTCAGACACTGGGCTGTGCATCAGATGATTTCTTAACACTGTGGCTGAAGGAATTAATTGATTAGCCTGTATGATTAACCATTTAATTGCTTCCCTCCACAAACAGGCTAAAAATAAAGGGCAAACTAACTGGAGCCAGCAATCTGGGTTTCTTAATTACCACATCTGAGGCCTCACTGGCTCAATTTGCCATTTATTTTCCTTTTCTTGCAACTATCTCCAGCTCTCTCTGAATTGGCAGTAACTGTCTGGCCCTTTTGGTCAGCAGTAAGCACAGCCAAATGAACTGACCAGTCAATGAGCCCAAACAAGGTAGGTTTGACTGCCCAGTGGAGTTTTTACACAAGGTTGTCAGGAAGAAGCAAGTCCTCTAACATGATGGCATATGAGAAGTGTGGCTTAGGATTCTGCAACTAAATGGAGGCAGCTCCCCAATGTGTCTTTGAAGCATCTTCCTCTCAGAAAGAGCGCAGGGAAGTGAAATCTGAAGAACACTGGCATCTGTGAAGGGAACTCTCTAGTGCTTCATTGGGAGTCACTAATACAGAGTTTTAAAAATTGATTTGAGTGATCAATGAATTGCTTAAAGCCAGCCACACAGTGACTTAATCGGCTGACAGCCTTACTTACTTTTCCAGGGTTGCAGAACCTTAGCTTCCATCTCAGTAGCTCTCTAGGGGATCTAGAGCTGTACTTCTCCATGGAATTCCCTAACACAGGATCACATGATAGGCGCACACTATGGCTTAACTGAACCAATGTGGTATAGCGGTTAAGAGTCTTGGACTAGTATTTGGAGACTCGGGTTTGAATCCCCCCCCCATGGAAGCTTGCTGGGTGAACTTGGGCCAGTCACACACTCTCAGCCTAACCTACCTTATAGGGTTGTTGTTAGGATAAAATGGAGGAGAGGAGAATGACTTAAGCCACTTTGGGTACCCATTAAGGAGAAAAGTGGGGCATAAAAGAATAAAATAAATTAACAAAATAATTCTGGTGAGTGGTGTCACTAGTCCAATTTTCATTCATTGTGTACCTTAAACAGGGAACTAATCAAACAACTACTTTGTTATGTAGACTGGCTTTCCAAAGTTCAGTTCCATGTATGCATTGACACACAGGACACACACTGTGTCACACACGCTAAATAATCCACTTTCAATCCACGCTCAGTGCACTTTCCAACTGGATTTTACTGTGTGAACTGGCAAAATCCAGCTGGAAAGTGCATTGAAAGTGGATTATTTAGTGTGTGTGACCACAGCCACAGTAGATATCTTGCTTGTGAATTAGCCTAAACCTACTGGCATTCAAAATTAACTGTGTTTCTACTATAGAACTGTGAGGCCTAAAAGCATAGAGCTGCTCTTCTGGTGCTAATCTGCAGCACCATGAGCTGCATCATTGCAATGCTGAGATTCATTTAGATTTGTATTAATGTTCACACTATGATAAAACAGCAGTTAAGAGACCAGTGATGACACAGTTGCACTGCTTGTTCCCGGTTTATGGACAATCGCTGTGTTTGGTTCCACGATGGTATGCCACAGAGGAAATTTGTCTACCCTAGAATACCTTGATAATTTCAGTTTTCTGTTATTATTGGTATTTGTGATAGGACTCCATGCTGTGTGCACCTTCTCGAAGGCACTGGATGCTTTCTTAATGTGCACCTTAATGCTACAGTTAGAGCAAATTTCTTATCTACAGATTATCATAAAGGCCAATGTAGAACTTCATAACAGGACAAGCAAGCATGGTTGTACCAAGATATTCTTGCACCATGTGTTAGGTGAATTTCACCATCCAAAACAAACAAACAAAAGAGCCCTTGCCACTCATTAGGCAGGTTTATGAACACGTTCTCAAGTTGCTGGTAGAAAATATTTACATGTTACAGCAACTTAAAAATAGAAGTTTGTAATGATAGTGCTTCCTAAAAATCTGGCAGTATAGTTCTAGGACTTTGTTAGAGAGGCTTAGGATGGTACCCAAGTTTCTGCACTGGTGTGCCGCAGAGACCTCCCAACATGATACTAGTGTGATTTTATTTATTTATTTTTGAGATTTTTTTATCCCACCCTACCCAGTGGCTCAGGGCGGCTAACAACAAGTTTAAAAATTGGGTACAATAAAAACAATATTACATATATAATAAAATTTGGTGCTACAAAAATCTACATAGAATTTACAAAAAATACAGCAACCCACATTTGCAGCCAATGTTCTTGATAGCGAGAGCGCCAGGAGCAATATTTCCGCAACACAGTCGGGCAACATCTACTCCCCAAAGTACGGTAGATGGATGGTATCACCGCGGTGGTGGTATAGCGGCAGTGGCGGCTCCTACCCAAAGGCCTGGTGGAAGAGCTCCGTCTTACAGGCCCTGCGGAACTGTATAAGGTCCTGCAGGGCCCGGATCTCCTCCGGGAGCTCATTCCACCAGGCAGCTTGGTACCAGTGCAAATAGACCTATATAGGGGTCAGAAACAGCTGTTGCTGAGGTCCCGCCAACTTCGTTGTGTACTGATTCGATTCTTCTGAGCGGTGCCCATGTGCCTCTGTGTGACTGGTGGAAGTCGGCAATGTTGTTATAGACTTCTGTGCTGTTGCTATGCTCTCAGTTCCTTGGATAAATCTTTTCTATTATTTCTTCTGCTGGAAGAGATACTGACTAGTTACACCAAAGTTGTCCTGACATCAGCAGTATGCTGATATGGTGGGCCCTAGGATCTGACTGCCAATCTGCTACTGTCCCAATTAATATGAGAATTATAATAGGAAAATCCAGTGCAAATCAGCTTAGTGGAAATAAAGGATTGTAGATTCAGTTCTAAGAAGCTGCTTAACTCATGGTGATTTAAAATTGTTTCTAGACTGTACCACTTCAGACTGTATTACAAGGGTTATCTCACAGAATACTTCTCCATAAAAACAACTCCCACCAGCCAGAAAATGAGATATCAGAGATAAATGTTATATACTAGCCATCTCCCACATGTGCAGTTTCTTACATGCTTTACATTTTCCATGGGATAATTTTCAAACGTGGCCCACCTGTCTGAAACAGTACAGTCTAAGATAATTTATCACATGTTGAGATAAAATGGCATTCTGGGACAAGAAGGCCATCTGTTTCATCCATGAGCATCCATGCTGGGGCTTTCTAGTACCTTTACTCCACTGTATAACTAGTGAAAGTGTAGCCTACCCTAAAGCAGAGATCTTTATCAACCTAATTCCAATTAGCATATGCTCGTGGTGATTGTGGAGTAACTTGATCTGAGAAACTTGGCATATTTGTAACATTCTCCAAGCTGCACCTTTTAAGATGACATCTCTGGTCTCCATACTTGCATTTACAAGTTCAATATTTACTTTCTCCTATATTAACTTAAAATTCATTGTCTTTATTAACCTTTCCACAGTTTGGCTTGTGTGTTCATGAACACTCAAAGGGGAACACAAGGAGTTGTAATCAGCAGTTAAATATTACCATGGGGCCCTTGAATAAACACAGACACACAGATAAGGCAAGATTAGTTATAAACAATTATTTATTTTGGAAATGCTCTTGGAAAATATCGGCAGATATTAGCCCGCCCCTAACCAGCAATTACATATAACAACAAAGACTAAATTGCTATCCAGCACAAAGATTCGTGCTGATGATACTCCTTACTAAATGTTTTGGCAACACCTAGACAAATAATTAAATTTGGCATTTCCCTCTCTAATCTTAAGGAAAGTATTTGGTTTCAGATTAGCCTGTCTCTAAAGTCCTGGCTTCTGTAAGAAGCTGAAAAATTATTTTATATTTTTAATCAAAGAAGGTTTTTCAGATATGTATTTGGGTGGCTATCTCCAGTCATACCACTGTGGTCCTATCCTGCTGGATGTGATAAAGTTATGAAATGATTCATTACGTGTCTAGGAGCCAATCTGGCCAATGAGGTTTCCCATTGCTTTTTAGTATATGATACTGAGGTTCAATAAATTATTAGACATGGGCATGATCAGGCCTCGGTTCCTGCAGGAGCACGCCAGTCAGGAGCCCAGGGGGATGGCAAATAAGCCCCACCCCCTGCTCCCACCAGCCATCAGTTGGCCTTGGACTCGTAGGGGCAAATTCCACCTCTTGCACGAGAGGTCATTCTGGCTCCCCCAGCTCTCCTTAGGGGCTCCTTTAAAAGGTATGGCCACCACCGCTGTTCTCAGAAGCAGCTGCGACATCTGCAGGGGGGGGCGAAACGTTCTCCTCCCTCCCTGGGGTGGTGGCCTTGGACATGTATGGGCAAATTCCACCTCTTGCGTGTGATGCCGCTCGGACATCACACGCGAGAGGTCATTCTGGCTCCCCCAGCTCTCGATAGGAGCTCTTTAAAAATTTATGACCGTCGTTGTTCTTGGTGGCAGCTGTGATGCCCACGCGAGGGGGGGCAGAATGAAAATTTTCCTTGCTGCCCTGAGCCCTGGGGTGGTGGCCTTGGACTCGTAGGGGAAAATTCCACCTCTCGCGTGTGATGCCATGTTTCAGGACATCACACACGAGAAGTCATTCGGGCTCCCCCAGCTCTCGATAGGAGCTCTTTAAAAATTTATGACCGTCGTTGTTCTTGGTGGCAGCTGTGATGCCCACGCGAGGGGGGGCAGAATGAAAATTTTCCTTGCTGCCCTGAGCCCTGGGGTGGTGGCCTTGGACTCGTAGGGGCAAATTCCACCTCTCACGTGTGATGTCTGAGCAGAATGATGTCACACGCGAGAGGTCATTCTGGCTCCCCCAGCTCTCGATAGGAGCTCTTTAAAACGTTATGGCCGCCATCGCTGTTCTCGGTGGCACCTGCGACACCCACGCGGAGGGGGGAGAGTCAGGGCAAAACGTTCCCTTGCCTCCCTGAGCCCCGGAGTGGTGGCCTTGGACTCATAGGTGCAAATTCCACCTCTCGCATGTGATGTCCGAGCGGCGTAATGTCACACGCAAGAGGTCATTCTGGCTCCCCCAGCTCTCGGGAGGGGCTCTTTAAAAAGTTATGGCCGCTGTCGCTGTTCTCGGTGGCGCCGGCGTGGGGGGAGGGGAGGGGCGAAATGCTCCTTTGCCTCCCTGAGCCCCAGGGTGGTGTCTTGGACTTGTAGGGGCAAATTCCACCTCTCGCGCGAGAGGTCATTCTGTCTCCCCCAGCTCTCGGGAGGGGCTCTTTAAAAAGTTATGGCCCCCGTCGCTGCTGCTTTCTGCGGCAGCTGCAACCACCAGACTGCTGAGCTGCCCTCCCCGCCTTTTTCAGACTCGGGGCCTGAAAAACGGCCTGCAGAGCCCCCCTCCCCTCCTTTTTCAGGCTCCGTGCTAGAATGCCGGGCCTGAAAAAAAGTAACTTTTCCCCCACCATAGAGAACAATGGAGGGGATGGGGGCAACTTGTTTGGGGGGCTGTAGAATTGGACCTTTGGTTCAATGTTTCTGAAACATGGCGGGTATCTTGGGGAGAGGCTCCAGCAGCTACCCTGCGGTTTTGGAGCCTCTCCCTGAAACCCCCTCTCCTCCAGCCCCCAGAATATACCCGATGTTTTCGCCTTTGACTTCAATGTCCCATAGGATATAATGGGGCCGAACTGCGGGAAGCCAATTCAGATCAGAGAATCTGAATCGGCCCACAGCAGCCTGAATGGGGCCCGAATGGGCCATTTTCGGGGGTGCACATCCCTCCAGCAGCTGGCTTGCTCGGGCTCTCTGCAGCCACGAGGATCCTGAGCAAGCCAAGGGAAGGTGGTTTAAACCGCCCCTCCTTCCCTCCAGCAGCCGGCTTGCTCGGGCTCCCCGAGCAAACAAGGGAAGGGAAGGTTGCGGAGCAGCTGGAGACATTGAGCCTCAGCTCCACAAGTAATGAGCACTCCCGCCCCGCCCCCAGCAGCCCTCAGGCCGGAGCACCTGGAGCAGTCTTGGGAGGCGGATTGGCAAAAAGCAAAACCAAAAGCGCAGGAACTTGAGAGAACTCCAGGAATGGAGCCGGTTCCTCTTCCACAGCCCAAAATGCGACCCATGAACCCTGAGCTTGCTTTTTCTCATTTGCGAGTCTGGCCTCCGCACTCCTTTAACGAGGCAGCACCGAAGCTTGGGATGGCAGGAGTTTCTTTGCACGCAGCTTGTGCGGCTGGCTGAGTGCCTCTTCTGTTTGCCCACGTCTCGCCTCT
>NW_015161949.1:1735389-1764105 GCF_001447785.1 Gekko japonicus | reverse complement strand
TGTATACAGCTGTAGGGGCTTTATTGCAATGTGCTATGGCCTGATATTATGTTTTTATTCCAGTGTGGGGTGTGTGGGGCAATGGAAGCTGAGTGATAGGGTCTCTCCAAGTGATTCCCAGAAGTGAGATGTGTCCCGGTCTTGTGTCTTACAGATAATCCTTTGCATTTATATCATGCTTTCAACTTTAAAAGGATCATAATGCTGATTGTGTGAACTTAGGCAAATCACGAAAGGTAGAGCAGGAAGGGTTGCATCAGTGCTTAGTTCTTGTGGCCCTTTCTTACACGCCCAGGGAAATGCTGATCGCCACTTTGGGGCTAGGAAGCAATTCTTCTCCAGGCCAGTTTGGCCCCCAGTGATCCTGGAGGTTTTTTTTTTTTATCATATTCTGGGCGTGGAACAGGGGTCACTGGGTGTGTGTGGGGTATTGGTAAATTTCCTGCATTGTGCAGGGGGTTGGACTAGATGACCCTGGAGGTCCCTTCCCACTCTATGAGTCTATGAGTCTATAATTCACCCAGGCTGGCTGTGGGCACGCCAGCACCTCTGTCAGGCAGAAGCGCCTGAGATCCTCCCCTCCCCTTTTCCTTCGCCCGACTTGGAGGCAAAGGGAAGGGGGGGGGAGAATGGATCCCAGGTGCTTCTGCCTGTCAGAGGGGCTGGTGTACACTTCTGGTGATGTCAGGGGGTGTGGCATATGCTAATAAGTTATTCTAATGAGCTCCTGCAGCTCTTTTTCTACGAAATGACCCCTGGGCATGATCCCAACTATTGTGAGTTCAGAAACTTCTGTTATATTCTGATATAAACTATAAATGGCTGCTTACCATCTTAGGTGCTGCATTATCTGTATTCACAAGTGCAGTCATACAGAACACGACTGGGATATTTCCAAAATAGTCTCCAGCTGATTTTTTCCATGAATTTTTGGACTTCCAAATTACCTGGTCTCCTTTCTGAAACAGAATGTTGCATTAGGAATCAACCAGCATGCGTGTCTAAGTGGCAGCAGCCAATTGCTTTGTTTTTGGTATTTAAAATGGAGGAAATTTTCTCATCCCCATTGTATTTAAAGTATGTCAGCATTTTCCCCATTTCCCCCCCCCCAATTTCTAAACATATTATGTATTTTAATTTCTCACCCTTTCCTGCCCCCAACTTACCATGCAATGTGCAGGCTGGGGCTCTTCTGCACCTGTCTTTTCCCCCACTGTCCTTCTAGAGCTGTTAGTCATGCTCTGTATTGCAATGTGCTTATATCTTCTGCATGCGTTGGGTCTTTTTGGAGTTTCTGCATACTTTTATGGTGATTTCGGAGTTAGTGTGGTGTTGCCCCAGGGTATCCAAGAGTGCTTTTGCGGCGGACTTAAAGACTGACTTGGAGGTAATACTAAGCAGACATCTTACTGCAGACTATGTGACACTGCCCATGTCTCTGGCTTTTTCCACCCTTTTTTCCACCCCTTCTTTCTTTTGTCACATATCCCCCAGGTTTGATTTCTCCCACTTTGCTCCCTCTTGGCTGGCAGCAGAGAGAAACAAAAGCCTGGGGGGGAGGTCCTCTGGGAGTTTGACACTTCTAGCTTATGGGGGGGCATTTGACACACTCCCCCTACCCCTTTGCACATTGGACCTTAAGGAGAGATATTTTCCCCCTTCCCCAAAGCCAATCTGCACACAACTTGGAGGGCAGGTGGGGGGGGGCAGCCCAGGGAGGTTCTCTGGGAGTTTGATGCTTCTAGCTTGCAGAGGGGCCATTTGACACACTTCTCCCCCCCCCCGCCGCCACACATTGGACCCTAAGGTCCAAAGCCAATCTGCATGCAACTTGGAGGGGGATGTATTAAAAGGAATGACAAGATTGCCCATAGGAAACAATGAAAGAGGCTTGAAGACACATTTGTTTTTTTGTTTTTTTGTTTATTTAAAACCCTGGGGAAGCCACCGGTCCCAACAGACCAGCCAGCCAGCCGCTGAGCTTGCATCCCTCTATGGGTCATGCATGCCTGGAGTAGCCCAGCAGCAGCTAGCCAAAGGGGGTGGGAGAGCAGGGAGGAGAGGAGAGAAAGGGGAGGGTAGAGTGTTCCCCATCCCTTGCTCACGCACTTAGCCAAGCTGGTGGCAATTGGATGCCCTCTCTACAGGTCACAAGTGACATTTACCACAATTAAGCAAAAAATGTGGGTTTGGGTTGTAGATGCAGAATGCATACACAAAAATAAATGGGAGAAAAAAGAATAGTGCAGAGGGCAGGGACACAAACTACGAAGTTAACCTGAAAGGCTCGATTGCTCAGAATCTCAGAGTAAGCTACTGTGAGCTGTTAGTGCAGAAAGGGCCACTGACCACCCAGTCTGACCCACCAAGGGGTTTGATGTGCTAGTATGTGCGAAAGGAAAACCTCCCTCTCCTTGCTTCCCTTATGGCTCACATGGTCTCACCAAAGTGCATTTTGTCACATGATACAGCATCGTCACTAAAGCTATGCAGATCTGAGTCTGGTAAATGCCTTAATGGGAGAATTCCTAAGATCTCTAAGGATGAACCAGTGCGGTTGAGTGGTAACAGTGTCAGACTTGGATCTGGGAGATCCAAGTCTGGTTCCCCACTCTGCCATGGAAGCTTGCTGGATGTCCTTGGGTTGTTGTGAGGACAAAATGGTGGCGAAAGCAGTGTGAGAAAACAATGTAAGCTGCTTCAGGTCCCCACTGGAGATAAATTTATTTTTTCCCAAGGAAAAGATGTTCAATATAAATATAATGAAACAAAAATATTTTCCTGGCAGTTCCTTCTGCATCTGGGAAAGACGCCACAATATGAAGAGAAATGAACATTGATCCTTACTATTGCTCATCACTATCTTGGGTTCGAATTTACTGTTCTGCTGTTTGCTAACCCTAGTAATGGACTAAATCCACACAGAGAGACTTACTGTGTAAATAATGCTGGGATAAAGGGATTCCTTGTCTAACAAGCTTATTTCCTCCCAGTTGTTAGGATAGCTCACAGCAGTTGCCATTCCAGTCAAACCTAACTACTATCAGCCTAACAATTTTATTTCAGTTCCTGACTTATTCCATTTGTCTTTTGCCCAGATGTCCTTCATTACACAGATAATTCTCAAAACAGGTGCACTCATGCCTAGAAATACCAACAGAAATTCAAGGAAAGTTATTTTTTGGAAAGAGAGGTTGAGGGGGCTAGGAAGGGGTCATAATGTTTATGAACAAATTGTTTTAAGACAACCTCCTCTTTTCAGATTAACATTTCAGGCAGTTTACAGTGCAGATTGTGCTCTAATTAGCATGCAAAAATACATACATTGTGAATAGCATTTGTTAAAAAGCCATTTTGCAGCCAAAGAAGATGGGGGAGAAAGATCCACAACTGGATCTTGTCTTTGTTTCCTTTTTTAAAGTTAAAAACAGTGTGGGGGGGGGAGAAGAAGAAGAAGAGGAGGAGGAAGAGGAGGAGGAGGAAGAGGAGGAGGAAGAGAAGTAGTGGTGGTGGTGGTGGTGGTGGTAGTAGTGGTGGTGGTAGTAGTAGTGGTGGTGGTAGTAGTGGTGGTAGTGGTGGTGGTGGTTGTAGTGGTGGTAGTAGTGGTGGTGGTGGTGGTAGTAGTAGTAGTGGTAGTAGTGGTGGTGGTGGTGGTGGTGGTCGTGCTTCTGAAATAGCAAATAAGGAAGTCTGCATTGGGGATCCATTTGTGTATCACGTGGTGGGATCTGGATCAGGGTATGCACTAGATTAGAAGAGAACTAATTCAGCACATTGGAGAGAAGGCAGCATGGTATAGCCTGATCTCATTAGCTAAGCAGGGTCAATACTTGAATGGGAAACCACTGAGGAAGGCTCTGCAGAGGAAGAAAATGGCAAATTACCTCACTTGCCTTGAAAGCCCCTTGCTGGGGTTGCCATAACTCAGCTGCAATTCAACAGCAGTGTACTCACACACACAGTTCATTGCATTACATTTCTCCAGCCAGTGGCAGCTTAATTTTTTTTGCTGTCTGAGTATAACGGCTAATACCACCACTTGTGCCTCACCAAGTTGCTGCCACTGCCCTGGGCGTGGAGGAGATTAGAAGAAGAAGAAGAAGAGATTGGATTTACACCCCGCCCTTCACTCAGAGTCTCAGAGCGGCTTACAAACTCCTTTCCCTTCCCCTCCCTACAACAGACACCCTGTGAGGTGGGTGGGGCTGAGAGAACTCTCACACAAACTGCTCTTTTTCAAGGACAGCTGTGCCAGAGCTTGTGACTGACCCAAGGTCACATCAGCAGGTGCAAGTGGAGATTATCTTCCTTGCCTCTTCACTTTAAAAATAGCATAGCAAGTCATATATATCCTATGGGAATTTTTGAACTCTCGTGACATCACTTTATCTCACAAGAGTCTGGTCACCATTTTCTTCAGAATAAACTGTTTCTTTTTAAAGAAACTGGCTGACTATTTTGTTAACCTCTCAGGCCAATTACCATGGAATTGTGCAGAAAGTGATTTGTCCTTAAACTCAGTAACCTTAAGATTAGCAGATACTCCAGACTCAGATACAGTTTACAGGAAAGTTTTGAGTGGTGGCAACAAGAACAGTAGCAGAGACAGATGATGGGGAAGGATAAATGAAGTGTCTTTGTGTGTAAGTGCTGTGTAGTTGCTTCTGATTTATGGAGACCCTATGAATTAATGACCTCCAAAACGTCCTGTCATTAACAACCTTGCTCAGGTCTTGCAGACTGTAAACACATGGCCACAGATATTGTCTTTTGGCTATACAAAAAGTACCAGGCCCGAACAACAACTTGTTGATGAGAAAGGAGGGAGAGTGGATACACAGATTAAGATCTTTGGTTCCTCATGGATTAAATGAGAGCCTGGACCTTCTTCACATATCTAGTCATCGTGACAAAACATTTTTGAAACCATCAGTCCTTTAAGGGTTAAAGGGTAAATGGATGCATTACATCATACCTGGCTATAAAATATGGCCAGCTCTACCTTGCTCACCTTACTGTTCAAGGTGGAAGTGGAAAAATCTCTGTAGAAGGTATGCCACTATTTTTTTACCATCCTAATTTAAACATGTATAAAAATAACCCTTTAAATTCTTGTTTATTATAGAAGAGGATTGTATTACAAACTTAGATATAATTATAGGCATTTTATAAGGCTCACTGTTCATTTGTTTGTTTTATAATTTTTGGACAGCATTAATTTGTTATATATTTTGTGTTTATATGTTAACATTTTACAATAGATCCCCTGATGAAGCTCATAACGAAAAATATAGGGATCCATAAAAGCTAAATAAACTCTCTACCTTACACCTTGTTCTTTTTCGTCCTCCCTTGCAGACTGAGGCCCATGGCTTCCTTTATTGAATCAATTCATCTCATGTTGGCTCTTCTTCTGTTCCTTCTGCCTTCAACTTCTCCTAGCATTATTGTCTTTTCCAGTGAGTCTCATTGCCTTGTAAAGTGATCAAAGTACAATAATTTGGTCATTTTAGCTTCTATGGAAAGTTCAGACTTGATTTGATCTAGAACCCACTTATTAGTATCTTTGGCAGTCCATAGTATCCATAAAACTCTCATCCAATGTGACATTCCAAATGAATCAACTTTCTTTCTGTCAGCTTTCTTTATTGTCTAACTTTTCACACCCATACATAGTATGACATGAAATATCTTCATCTTGGTTGCCAGCAACATATCCTTTATACTTAAGGCTCTTTTCAAGCTCCTTCATGGCTGCCTTTCCAGGTCTCAATCTTCTTCTGATTTCTTAGTTGCAATCTCCCTTTTGGTTGATGATGGAACCAAGGAATCAACCGTCTTTATCAATTATAATTACTTCATCATCAACCTTAAAATTGTGCAGTTCCACAGTAGTCATTACTTTTGTCTTCTTGATGTCCAGCTGTAATCCTGCTTTGGCACTTTCTGCTTAAACCTTCATCTGTAGTCTTTTCAAGCTTTCACTGTTTTCTGCCAGTTAATGAAGCATCTTGTCTGGTTCCATTACAAAAGTGAAACAGGCAGTAGCAAAGAGGGGCTGCTGGCCCATTTTGCAACAATGAGACATGTTGCAAATCTTATAATAGACAAATATATGGATTTTAATATAGTATATATGCTTACAAGTTGACCTATTCCCTTTCAGTGTTTCCTTCCAGAAACTGTGGCATCAAATTGCAACAATATGAGAGAAATCTGACCAAAGCACCATGTCCAAGGCAGCCACTAAGTGTTGCCAAGTTGAATCTGCATATCATATTTTGCATAGCCAGCCAAGCAGATAGTTGAAAAATTCAGCATATGCTAGGACCAGGGGTGCCTTTTTACAATGAAACCTGAAACCAAGCCATTCTCAGTTAATTGCAGGTTCAGAAAAGGAAGGATGAGGGTGGGGGCTGCAGCTTTGATCAGTGCATGACACTTTTAGATCCATGAACATATCAAGAGAAACTTTTAATAGCTGGATTTCTCAGGTGACATATGCTTTCCAGCAGAGAATTTACTTAGAACAAAACAAATGGCTTTTTTTTAAGCAAGCAATTTTAGTGTTTAACTGAGATGAGCATTCTGGGTTTTTCTTAATCTAGTGCTAAATGTCATGATAGCTTTCCAATGGAGACATTTTCATTTATACGCTAACATTTCTTTGGGATGTATAATTCAGTCCCTTCTGCGTGCAGAAAGGTATGCATTAATCACACCGCGACCATCTCTTTCCAAGCTGCCTTTGTGCCAGTTGTGCTGGTGCAGTGCCAGGATGCACAGCCAGTTTTGATGAACGGAGATTCCCCACCTTATCACTGACACGCTCCCTGTAGATTGCTCATGACAAAACAGGAGTGGGGCTATGCTATGAGGAAAAGAGGATGCAGGATGTATACAAGTGAGGGCCAATTATGTAGGTGGGAAATTCTGTGTAATGAAAAAGTTCCCGTTGTTGGGCTGAACCCAGGAAGAGAGCAAGTGGGAGGGGATGGTGGAGCAAATTTATGCTCGCTTCCCATCTTATCCCAGAACCTGCAGGTTCCCAAATTCACTCTGAAGGTGGAGGGATCCTCATGAACTAAAATGCACCACAGTCACAGGGACTGCAGTGAGGAGGGGGAATCAGGCAACGTCATATAAGACACTGATGGAGGACGACTGCTGGAGGCAATTTCACCTCATTTTCCCTCTTCACAGCAGCTCCCTATATTGTAATATATTTTGTTCAAAAGGGTCCTTCAGCTCATGGATAGAATTTGGAGCAGGCCACCAGGGGAAAGAGAAAATGATCATCTTCAACAACTCTTTGTATGAGCTTTTTTTGCTGGATCCAACCTGATTTGGTTTTCCACAGAAAAAAATCTTTTTTAAAAAATATGTTGTTTCATAAATGTAATTAGTATATTAATAGAAGAAGAAGAGTTGGTTTTTATACACTGCTTTTTACTACCTGAAGGAGTCTCAGAGCGGCTTACAATTCCCTTCCCTTCCTCTCCCCACAACAGACACCGTGTGAGGTAGGTGGGGCTGAGAGAGCTCTGAGAGAATGGTGACTGACCCAAGGTCACCCAGCTAGCTTCATGTGGAAGAGTGGGGAATCAAACCCAGTTCTCCAGACTAGAGTCTGCCGCTTTTAGCCATTACACCTAACTGGCTCTTAATAATGATACATAATGCTGCTCAGCTTAGACGATTATAATTATCTCTTTTTTTTCTGACGACTGTCTATAGGATACCACACAGACGGGCCATTTGAGCCGGTATGCGTGCCGGTTAGAAACAGACTACTTACGCGCGATCACACAGTCAACATCTGCCTCCCATTCCTAGCTGTTGCCAACTGGCTCAAATACCCTTTAAACCAGAGTATTCTGCTACCAGGTCCCCAAGTGGTGTTTTCCTGGTGCTCCAGTTCTAGCTGCATTTTCCTGCAGTGTGATCATGCCTCCTCCGGTGTAGAGCCACTTCTGCTCAGAAGCCCGAGGTGTCCGCTTTTTTGGGGGGGCATCAGCGATATGCGCTTGTGCAAAGCTTCGCCCCGGCGTTAATAAAACAAATTAAAAAATGGTGCCTAGTTTTAGGCTTCAGACGAGTCCGGGTCTTTACGGAGGCCAGTTTCACTGTAAAAGTTTCAAGGGAAGTCTTCGCTTCAGGGCATTCTTTTTGGGATAATTTGTTCTGCGCATGCACAAACTGTGGGGGGGGAATTAAACCACCGATGTGCACTGCTGTGTGGATGCCCGGGAGCGATGTGCTGCACTGCAAGAGAGGGTAATGTGACCGCGCTTGTCCCGGATCAAATATAATCCAATTGGAACCAGAGCAGTTTAAACCGCTCTGGCACGCTGTCTGACCGCACCCAGATACACACAAACTTCATAAAATGCATTTTCCTTCTAATTAAATATTTCATTTTTCTACTTTGATACATTTATAATGCATGTGAAATTAACATGACATACTTGTTTTCTTATTAAATACAGGTCAAATAAACATGCTAAATCAGGTCCTGAATGTTTTGTATCACATTTTTTTCTGGGAAAATCTATGTATTGTGAGGACCTGAGAGTTTTTTTGAAGAATAGTTGGAAGTGCACCCAGCAAATGGATATATGAAGTTGTCATGAGAATGGTGGAGTCATTTATAGAGGGAGCAGTTCCATATTCTCCTTTCTGCTAAATAGGGATGCCAGCCCTTGGCAGCATTGGGAGCACTGAGGAGACAGAAACTTCTTGGAATTCTTTCTTTTTTGAAACAGGAAGTGACATCATAGCACTCCAGGAATTTAGGTTTAACCATAGAGGTTCTGAAATCCCTAGAATTTTATGATGTCATAGCCACTTCCTCTTTCAGAACAAAAAATAATGTCATGATGCTATAGAAAGTAACTTCCATTTTCCTCCCACAGGGCAGAGGGAGGTCCCTTGCTATTATAAGATTAGTGGCAGCCTTAAAGCTAAATCATGTGTAACCTACTAACCAGAAGTTGCCATGTGGCTCCTAACATGTGATATAAGATGAAATTCAAAACCTAAAATCAAAATCCAGCACAGCTGCTGTTGCATGGTTTAAATAATTTTTCAGGCCCTATTCAAATAAGGAGTAGCATTCTGCTTAAGCACTAGGAACTTCTTTGAGTGCAGCTCCATGTAGCATGTATTAAGCCTCAAGAACATAAAAGGATGAATGACTGTGAACATAGCTGGTCTATAAGATGCAGTTCCTGTTATCATCAAATGCTACAGACTAGTGTACACAAGTTGTTTGCTCAAGGTGCATGAATAGCTATGGATATGGGCCAGAGGCAATGGAAGTACCCAGAGAGAGGGCCATGACAAGACACCATCACTGAATGGCAATCTAAGAAGGATGAGAATGGCGAATCAATTGGCCTGACCCATCCCCTTCCTTTCCATTTCTCTCACTCATTTTTCTCCATTTGTTTTCTCTTACCACCTTCCTTTTCCCACCTGTAGAGCCACAACTCCCAGCTGAGGAGGTATAAAAACTGACCATTATGTTCTTTGCTTGATTCTTGTTGGCTCTGAATATTAGTTTTTCTTTTTTAAAAAAAAGAAAGAAAAACCTTAATCATTTTTGCTCCATGCTGAATTTCTCCATTGTAAATGAGACCTTTGCAAGGCAGCAATCATGTTTTTAATCATTCAAATCCTTTGTCTAATTCTCTCACTTAAACACATTGCATCTCTGTGTCCACTTTGGCTTCTGTGAGTTCAGAGGAAATCTCATTTGCAAGCTGAGAACTGAAGCCAAGCCCATGATATTGATCGCAGAGGAGAGACAAACACACCAAGGATAGTGGGAGAGGGATTCTCTCTGACAAGAAGAATGACTTTAAGGTCTCCAAAGATGCAGCCTTCTCTCTAAGCATGCATTAGTGATAATCAGTCTGGGTTGCTATGGTTTGGTAGAAGTCTGCACTGAACTCCACAGAACTCTTTCAGCCTTTTGTCTCTAACTGGCAAAACAAGAAAGAAACAATAAATTTTGTTGACAATGGCTTCCACGTCCTTTGGCAGCAAGTCAGTGGCAGTGTGAACAGTACGGCACACAATCCATGCGGTGCAGCCAACACCCATTAACTATCTCCCTAGTTTCTCCAGTGAGTTATATAACATGTTATTTCTCCCCAGAGAGCAACTCTTCCAAATGCTGAATTAGTAATATTAGCGCAAAACACTACTAATTTGTCAGCTGAACAGCATTTTTCCACTGAGCTCATAATAGCTCATAATAGCTACAATCTCTACTTCCCTGTAGTGGCTGAGTGAAGACAAAAATTCAGAGTGGACTCTCATTTAGATAATTGGGGGTGGGTGGGAAATGTTAAATAAAGACAGGAATGTTAAATGCCATCAGCAGAATGGCACTTTCCTATCAACCCCCTTCCCACTGCAGCCCAATATGCTCCAGGGATGAAAGGGGTCTGTACGTAGTGGGAGTGGGAATCATCAAAAATCTTGCCCTGCACTGTCAGAAAATTACCATTGGCTCCAGCCTTGCATGTTTATGGTTACAAGTAATTGCAGAAGCTTTTGATGATTGGTCATCAGTGGTACAGCAAAGTATCCTTGTGTACTGGGGGAGATGGCACTAGGGTGTATGCTGAAGTAATCTCAGAACTGTTTTGCTATGCACCTAAACTGAGATGTAAGCCTGTTTCCAGTCTTCACACAGATTAATTATATCTTCAGAGTAGTCTCCATTCAATGTTATAGCTCCAAATTTAGTGCCTATAAGCTAGTGGTCTACAGGTGTTCAGGAGGAGGAGGAAAAAGTATCTCCTTCTTGCTCCATGCCCAAGAATTGTGTGTGTGTGTGTGTGTGTGTGTGTGTGTGTGTGTGTGTGATATTTTACATAAATAGTAACCACAGGCACTAAACTGATACATATGTACTCATCAAATAAATGTGTACAGTGAATTCATCACCGGGAGGAAACTTCCATCAATATTAGTGAAGGGGAAACAAGTACAGAATTTGAAATAAAATAGATTCAGTGGCTAAGGGAGACAAACATCTTTCAAGGAGCATATTCACTTTTATCACACAGCCAATGAAGTCAAACATGAATGATACAAGCATCAGTCAGTCACCCCTCATTCAAATTTACCACATCTTCCGCAAAGGCCCACACCAATAGTACTCAGTTGTGTCTACATTGAATGGTCCCTTCCTTCCTAAGCTGTCTGGGAGAAATAGATGGTATCTGCAGTGAGAAACAGACGTCCTCTTACAAAGATTTCTCTTATGGAATCATCCTTTTATTTGAACATGAGCGCTGCAAACCAGTCTCAATTAGGCTTATATAGAAATTAATAAATTGTGCAGCTATGAAGACCCATTCTCTCCTCCCCCCCGCAGTATTCAGGAGGGGTTAGATTCAATGGCCCATGCCACCACAATTGAAAATTAGAACAGAAGATTGTGACATTATGTATGGTTAATCAAGGGGTTTAATCCACAGCTGCATGTTATTATTTTTAGCCTGGGGGTTTAATCTACCCTAAGACTAAAATGTCTTTCCTTAAGACTGCGAATGGAGATCTTAAGCCTTCCACCATAAGTAGGCCTCACGGGACATTGTCAAGCAGTCTATTAAAAAAATGTGGCAGTCATGATGGAAGAAGGCAGCAGGCTCTACTCTGCAGAGAGCAGCAGCGTGAGAGGATTAATGTTGCCTGTTGTGCTTCCTGGTCGTTTTAGAAATTAGGCCTAAATAGGGAGGCTGCGGCAATAGGGAGAGGAGGGGGATTCATAACCTTTTGACTGACAGCTGTAATGTCTTCTTTACGCTC
The DNA here is from genome assembly GCF_001447785.1 of Gekko japonicus. Lineage (NCBI taxonomy): Eukaryota > Metazoa > Chordata > Lepidosauria > Squamata > Gekkonidae > Gekko > Gekko japonicus. The sequence continues at coordinate 1,752,279 of NW_015161949.1, read as the reverse complement.
TGCAAAGAATTGCCAATTCAACTCATTTTTTTACTCATTCCTTAAAACTTTACCGTCAAATATGATGTAAAAAGCAGCTGTATGATCTTTTACAGTGCTTTACAAGAAAAAGAAAGGATGAAAACAAGTGGAAGAGCTTGAGGAATAGGATGACTAATTGGGGGAAAATAATATTTTTAATTTATAGAGAGTTTACCAAATGCTACCTAGTGTCAGAACCCACAGCTCACGCATTCAGGAATGGTAATACGTTTATTGCAAAGCTATAGATGCAGTAACACAGGCACTGTTGAGAATGGCAGCAACCCATTGAGCATAATAGGATATTGGGTATTCGTATGCACCCCCCCCATGGCATGGACCAATTAGGAACCCTCCTGCGCGCGGGACCAGCTAGAAAACCGTTAGGTGGCGACAGCTGGGAAGCAATAGTCTCTCACGGTGAATAGGAGACTTCCAGACAATACAACTTCCAACATAACAACCTCCTGCACATCTGTAGAGATAAGCATTGCGGCACAGGCAAAACAGCAGAGACAGGAATGCAATAGCAATTAGCGAGACACAGAATGAACTCCCCCAACCCCCATGGCAGCATAGCTGACACCTAGACACATCCAATTTGGACCAGATCCTGATGTGCACATCAGAGTTAGAATTCTGTTCCTTCATTGTCACATCTGTTGTACATATTAGATTCCATGTCAAAAATGAAGTCAAATGAGGAGGAAGATCTATGTTTTATTTCAATTAACAAAAAAACAGTTGGACCAAATAGTCCATCCAAAATTGACTACTTTCTTCTCAGCATATTTAGGGAATATGCTTCAATTAACAGGAAAAACACTTGGACCAAATAACTCATCACAAGTTGACAACTTTCTTCTTTTTCTTCTTCATCTTCTTCTTGAACATATTCTGAACATATTCAGGAAATACATGATATTTTATACATGGACTGACATCATCAAGAAAACAATATTCAAAAAGCATAATTGGTTACAAAAGACAGTGGTAATTTGAGTAATAATCCTCTGACTGGCCAGATGTAAAAAGCGATGTACCTACATAAATCTAAGATTTTACGTTTGCAGGTCAATTTATTCACTTTAGAGCCTGCCCCTCTCACAGAGACTCTAGTAGGATTGCACGGTCTCGATAAATGCAACCAATAGGATTATATCAATGGTGCGACCTCATTTGGAATACTGTGTGCAGTTCTGGTCACCACACCTTAAAAAGGATATTATAGCTTTGGGAAAAGTGCAGAAAAGGGCAACTCGAATGATAAAGGGGTTGGAACACTTTCCCTATGAGGAACGGTTAAGGCGCTTAGGGCTCTTTAGCTTGGAGAAACGACGACTGAGGGGTGACATGATTGAGGTTTATAAGATTATGCATGGGAAAGAGCAGGTAGAGAAAGAGGTACTTTTCTCCCTTTCTCACAGTACAAGAACTCGTGGGCACTCCATGAAATTGCTGAGCGGTCGGGTTAGAACGGATAAAAGGAAGTACTTCTTCACCCAAAGAGTGATTAACACTTGGAATTCACTGCCACAGGAAGTGGCGGCGGCTACAAGCATGGACGGCTTCAAAAGGGAATTAGATAAGCTTATGGAGCAGAGGTCCATCAGTGGCTATTAGCCACAAGGTATAGATATGGGCTCTGGGGCAAGTGATGCTCTGTCTTCTTGGTGCTTGGGGGGGGCAACAGTGGGAGGGCTTCTAACCTCCTGGCCCCACTGGTGAACCTCCTGATGGCACCTGGTATTTCTGGCCACTGTGTGACAGAGTGTTGGACTGGATGGGCCTTTGGCCTGAACCAACATTGGCGTCTCTTATGTTCTTATGTAGTTCTTATTGCTGCAAACTTCTCTGAGTGCAAAATATTTATTTACTTTATTTGAAGTTTGCATTTCTCACTGGGATTCAAAATGGATTAGATAGTACAAAACAATGCGATTAAATAGCACAAGACCTCCAATAAGCAATGCTACAGGACTAGAGCTGTAAAAAATTAGAGACAATGCAAAAATAAAAAGTGAGATATGATACGTAATAATGCAAAAAATGTAAATACAGATATAGAAAACAATGCAGTAAGAGCAAGATAATATGTACAATAAACAGTGGAATAGATACATTCCTGTTCCTTTTATAAAAGTGCTTTCCTGAACCATTCCATTATACAACAGCCCTATTCAATTGATAAAACTGTGGGAGGTGCCTTTTAGTACATATGTAAATTCAGGTAGCCCTGTTTCTTACTTAGTAATAGGATTGCCAACTCGGGCTTGGGAAATTTCTGGACATTTGGGGGTAAAGCCTGGGGAGGGCGGTGTTTGGGAACAGGGGTAATACAGAGCAGATATGAAGCCACCATGTCCAACTCTGGAGCTACTATTTCCTCTAGGGAACTGATCTCTGTAATCTGGACATCAATTGTAGTTCTGAGAGAACTCCAGACCTCACCTTGAAGTTGATAACCCTATCTCATAACTAATGTAATGGCCACATTGTCTTAAAAACTCTTATCTAGCAATTCCTAGATATTACATGTGACAATATCTTTCAATTGTACTAAATGTGATCACTACTACCTTTGCCAGTCATAAGAATGATAGGGGCATTTGGGCAAGTGTAAAGCAAATTAGATTGGATTAGCATTGCCAGCTCCAGGTTGGGAAGTTCATAGAGATTTGGGGGTGGAGCCTGGGCAGGGTGGGCTTTGGGGATGTGAGAGACCTCTATGGGGTATAATGTCAGAGAATACATCTCTAAAGCAGCCCTTTTCTCCAGGGAAACTGATCTTTGTGGGCTGGAAAACAGTTGTAATTCCAGGAGATCTCCAAGCCCCATCTGGAGGTAACAGCTCTAGTATGGATTCAAAGTTCTGTTTCCAAAGGCACTTTTGTCAGTAGAATGGGACTTTTCTGCCTCCCTCTCCTGCTACAGTTTCCTGAGTTTCCTGAAATGGTCCCCTGCTCTTCAGGACATAGGGCTGCCAGGTCTACTTACCTGGCTGCCGGGGGGTGGGAGGGAGCCTTCCAGGAGTGGGAAGGGTGGGGGGATGTCATCAGCACAATGATGTCATGTGGAAGTGATGCCATCAAGCTGAGTACATCACACATCGACGTTCTAGCATTTTGGTCAAAACTATATGGTTACCACAGAGTTTTGGCCAAAATGCTAGAGTGTCACCATGCAACATGCTCAGTGTGATGATGTCACTTCCACATGACATCATCACACTGACAACATCGATGCCGGAGGGGTCTGTTTGGGGTGGGGCTTCTTCTGCCAACCAGCTGGCCAGCGGTGCATTGGAGCCCCCAAAATCGGGGGTACAATGCAGGGACACCACTTTGGGAAGATCATTAGGCTGCAATGGGAAGAGGGAGGCAGAAAGGTTCAGGCCCACTGACAGAAGTGGCCTTATAAATCGTGTTGGTCTTTAAGGTGCCACTGGAGATCAACATGGCTATCCACCTGAAACGACATACATTACAGTGAATGTATGTAAAATCCATCGGCTGGATCCAGTGATACTTCAGTAGAAATTGCAGATAGTCATGAATCTTCCCCATGTTCCCCTCACCCCAACAGTCTAGATCCTGGCCTACAGTTGGAGACTCAGGTTTCCTCTGGCACTCAATGCCTTTTAACATCTCCTGCTGGCTCACCAGCTATTTCCATTCCTCCAAAAGTATAATCTGGCCACAGGGATTCATGCTTTGATTATATCCAAGTTCGATTACTGTAATGTGCGCTGTGTGGGGCTGCCTTTGATTGGGAAACTTCAGTTGGTCCAAAATGCAGCAGCCAGGCTAATCTCAGGGGTTGGTTACAGGAACTGTATCATCACTGTTCTGAAAGATCTGCACTGTATACCTACCTGTTTCAGAGTACAATTCAGTCTTTTAGACCCTAAATGGCTTAGGGTCAAGGTACCTGAAAGACTGTCTCCTCCCATGCCATCAAGCCCAACAGTTGATATTTGCCTCTCAAGCTCTGCTGTCTGTGCCCCTATCTTCAGAGGTGAGGCGGGTGATGACTAGGGCCTTTTCTGTGGTGGCACCTTGCTTTTGGAATGGCCTCCCTTTTGCAGTTTGCCTGGCACCTACTTTACTTTCTTTTAGGTGCCAGGATAAAACACATCTTTTTACCCAGGCTATTAATTAGGGGTTTACCTTATCAGCTTTTAAATGGTCTGCTCAGTTTTATGGATAATTTTTATGCTTCTTAAGTCTATTGGCTTGTTTTATTAATGATTTGTATTTTAAATGGCATATATATGCATATACATATATGTGTGTGTGTGTGTATTGTAAGCTGCCTTGAACAGGACTCTAAAGAGGTAGCATAGAAATATTCTAAATAAATAAATACAAATATATGCATTATGTAGATTGTTCACATGTTCACTGTATTGTGTATACAGGTTTTTTAATATATGTGCTGAATAATCCTCATATTACATTCAACATGTACATTTTTTTTTAAAAAGAACATGCACTGACTCTTACTTACAAGCACACATTCACCATACATATGTTCACTGCAATGAGTGCATGAGGCTATAGTGCTATGGCTATCAGAAAATGACTTCAGCATATAAAGCTCCCTTCTATGGAATCAGACCAACATTCCTCCTACCTGAGTACTGTCTACTCTGACTGGAAACAGTTTTCCAGTGTCTTAGAGAGGGAGGTTTCTCTGCAATGTTGTAAATGTAGGGGGCAATTCTCGGCAATTCTCTACTTGAATCTACTCAATTAGAGTTACTAGGAATGGGATCTGGGACCCTCTGCAAGCAAAGCATGCATCATACCACTGAGCCATGGCTCTTCACTTGAAAACCTGAAAAGAGTTCTGAAAAGAGAGTTCTCAGTAGGTCTGAGAATGTATTGCACATTACTGTCTCACCATGAGTTGGGACTACCATGAACAGGTTTAGCTACAGCCATCACATGCTCAAATGGCTGTCAAATTATTTTCTTACTAAGATGTTATCTAAAGTGTTTAGAAACAGCAAAATACAGTAGTTAAATGTGTGCAGCTTGCTGATGATTTTCACTAACTTTTCCCCAGTGCCCCCCATCACCTCTATTTTCCCATTGTCCTGGGGGTTCCGAAAACTATACAATTAGAAAGCCTGCCATTTTATGTCATTGTTCTGCACATTTTTCCCCTAAAGAAAAGGAAACAGTTAAAAATGCTGCTTTATTCTAAACATTTTGAGATTATTGGAATACTAAATTACAAGCACACAAGATGACTGTGTGATTGTTTCCCTCCCCCCCTACATTTACAACACAAACACTATGATGGATTTGAAAGGGAACCCAGCAAATATTTTGAATGTTATTTATGAGACAGAAATGTCTGAAACACACAATAGAGGGGAGCAATTGGGGGTGGAGGGGAGAGGAACAGGGTAGGAAGCACAACGCAAGAGGGAAGAACAAGCTGGATCTTACAAAAAAAATTAAAAGCCTTTGTCAGGCTTAGAAAGAGAAACAGACTTAATTATTATTTTGTGTTTATTCCATTTTGGGAGCTTTATCTCAAACTATAACTTACAAAGAGCAATTAGAAACAAATGGCGCCCAGCATGAATACTTCTCTGGTGGATTCTCAGGGTTGATTGTCTTCATTTCAGCTCTTACATCAGCAGCGTGATGCATTGCCCATTGGAAACCAGCATGACTAGTTGCAGAAAAAAGCAAGCCATGCAGTGATTTAAACCTATGACTGGCTCTGTGTGTTCCATACGGGACCTGCAACCTGGACAACAGTGTCATCTCATCCAAATAAATTGTTTCCTCCAATGAAGCCGTGCTTTATTAGTTAGATTATCCTGTCATTCGAGCAAAAGGAGGAGACACGAATAATTTCCTAGAATAATCCAGAGAATTACCGTACGCCTCCAATATTGATCGCCTGGGAAATAATTTTAAAAGCATTTTAGAATATCTTCCATTTTCTGTTATGAGCCTTTGGATTTCAACAGTTTGAGAGAGGAGAGAGATTGTGGCTTTAGAAAACTAATTAGAAAACATAAAAAAGCTCAACTCTAATGGAATGAATCAGAGACAGTGAAAAGATTTCAGTGCTGAAAGATCAATGTTTGGAATGGAAGACAGAGCTTCTTACCTAAGTATCTTCCCCTCCACATCTTTGTTTTCTGTTCTCTTTGTTCCTATTCACTCCCTAATTAACTGAGGTTTTTTTAAAAAAAAAAATGCCCTGTACACTGGGTTAATTTTGTCTAACTCAACAGCAGGGGTTTCTGTAATAATAATTCACATAGTGATGTGAGTGATTAAAATACTTTCATTACCATGGTACCTAAAATAAAAATGAATGTGATGCTTATACACAGTCTCTGGGTGTTGGAATATATTTTTTAAAAATAAAAAAGAATCCACAATTTTTTAAAAAAACATACTTGGAAATATTAGTTGTTTCTAGCAGGACTAATAAGATCTTCATTTGGGGTATATCACAAATGCAATGTTATATGAGTCAAAGAGCATTTAGCATCACTACAATGGTGTCGTTAGCCACTTCTTACCAAAAATTCTAATAATGTACTTGAAGAATGCAACATTCAGAAGTGCTAATTTTTTGCCAGTCTTTTTCCCCTTGTCAATTGAACTATCAAGTCACAGATAATCATTGATGGGGTCAAAGTGCTTTCAGCTCATGTTGTTAGTAATGTGGTATAGACTCTTGGGGCTGGGGAAAGCATTAATCTTTTGCCTTGAGAATATTAGTCAGGATACAGGGAGCCTGAATGTAACAATTAGGAGCACAAACTGAAATTTCATTTTGGAACATTTCAATTAAAGCAATCACTTTGAATTTTCACTCATGGACAAAGGTTTTGTGCCCACATCCTAACAATGCACATATGTTGTTTTGCTTAGTGCATGCTGAATTAATTCAAAATTGAACTAAGAGAGAGAAGGGTCTTCACCAGAAACAGGATAACATCTTTAAGTAGACCTGTTTTCTTGTGCGTGTTTTGCTCTTTATTTCTTTCTAGGGTAAAAATCAAATTAGCTATTGTTATAGCCATGTTACTATAACCTAGATTAGTAATGTGCAAACAATTACCACAATTACCACACTTGCCATTGCAGGATAGTTTTGGATCTTAGTGGCAATTTCTCAAGAGTCCTTTAGGAAATTTGGTCCATTGCCCCCCAATCTGGAAAAAGAGACAGACAATCATTTGGGGTAGTAAAAGGGCCACTTTATTAATTCTAATAACAACAGCGAACAACAAACCACAAGGGCAGGGCAGGTTGTGACATGGCAAGGCCAGAGGTCCCGAAGACCCCTCCCCTGCCATTTGGACTAGGGTGAGCCACCCAGCCCTGGATGGTAGCCAAAGGAATATGGCTCGCATCCAGCCAGCACGGCAAGTGGGTAATGGCCAAGGATATTCCAACCCCCAAGCCTCAAGGCTCAAAGGGAGGATAATCCAGAGAAATCCCATAGTCAGTCTGCTTTCCCACTCCCCAGGTCACAAGGCCCAAAGACTGTACTGCCAAGACCCCTATTCCCCAAAGGGGGTTATAAACCGGTGGTCACCGTTCCGCAATCTGTCTGAATGACATCCTGCCACTGCAAAGGTCAAGCCTCTGCTTAGACCCTTGTGCCCATGGAAAGGCCTAAAGCCCCCCACAGCTCTTGCCGTATGTCCTCTAGAAAAATATCCATCCCCACCTCGGATAGACATATGCTGTCACTCCTCTACAGGTGCAGAGCACACACAGATATACCAGGATGAGGCAGATACATGCCCAGGCCTTCATCAAGTGCCCTGCGAATTTCACAGTTAGCCTTCCGGTGAGCTTTATCAATGGCCAAGGGATCACAGGTCCCTCACCACACCAACCATGGCACCATAGTGGACTACATGATTGCCGTCCCTGGCCACCACTGTTTAAGGAGCTGAAAATCCGCCTGGGACTGCAAAATCAGGGCCTTACCTTTAATCAGACCCAAGTCGTTGCCACCTAAATGAATCAACAGAACATTGGGAGGGGGTCCAACCATCACCCCAAATAACAGTTGTAGCAAAGCCGCAGCGCCCAAGCCATTCAATTATGGCCACCTGGCTAAGCCCCAACTGCAAGCTGATGGGCGTTAGCTTGGCACTATGCGCTGCCAAAATATATATAACTGTGCTCACAAATCAAGATCTGTTTCCGCTCCACTTGGCCCACACAACCTGCAACGAGAGAACAATAAGCAACAGAACAAGAGTCCAACAGACATTTTTCAATCACCCATCCTTAAAGGCCCACGATGGGACGCACATACGATTTGTATGCCGCAGACCACCACCTCCCCAGCCCCTGTATATCCCAGGCCGGGTATCCCATGGCAGCAGCTGTGGATGTGGCTCCAATCCGAAATGAATGGGTGCAAAATCACACCCCAGCCATCCCAGGGCCGCTGAAGTAACCACCCAAAATTGGTGCCTGGTTAATGAGCTGCTGTCCTGATGCCGAAACAACACACCGGCACCCAATCCCCTCACCGCAAGGTAGGCTGCCAGAGCAGAAACTGGGCACAGCTCCTTGTCATCACACAGCCCAATAGTGACCACAATTCCCCTCCTCCGCTGATCGGTCTTGGAATGCTGCAAGGTAAGGAGGGCCCTGTCACCAGTCAAACGAATGTCCCCTACCTCAAGTGCATGGTCAGACCTATCCACCTTAGATTGCACTACCAGTTCACCTATGCAAAGGGTCCTGAAGAAAGCAATTAGTGCAGCCACATGGAGAAGGCATGCTTCATACTGCGACACACAAATATCACTCCAAATGGCCTGAAGGCTCTTCAATACCACTGGTGACATGGGCTATTATTGACACGCACCCCAGTTTCTCGCATCCAGCCCTCTAACATCCTCCGAATCCAGAAATCACCTGATGTATTTGTCAACCCCCGAGATTTGCTGGCATAAGCCACTGTCGATAGCAAGCCCTTAATGGAACCAACTGCTAGCCCCTTATCTCGCATTGCCACACAGAAGTGTAATAGATGGTCCACAGGCAGTGGCCACTGCTCGGGATACCCCACCTGGTTCCTAAACTCGGAAAACTGGCAGACCGCACGGTCATATGCCCACTTCATACCTGGCGCAATGGCCATGCCTATTGCCCTGCGGACCTCTGCCCTCCAATTGACCACAGCTCCTGCGGCATTCGAACGGGCTGCAGGTCGGCTTCTGGAGCCAGCTGACGGAATCTCCCCATCTGTTTGCGAAAGAGAACATCAGCCACCCCATTGTCAATCCTGGATATGTGCCTGGCATGGAACAGGATGTTGCATCAAAGGCAGTGCAACGTAAATGCCCACACCAAGGCCATGACCCGGGGCGATTTGGACATGAGGGAGTTAACGATCTGAACAACTGCCAGGTTATCACACCAGAAATGCACAGTGTGATTGGCCATCATGTCCCCCCACAGCCGAACCGCCACCAGTATGGGAAAGAATTCCAGGAAAGTGAGATCATGTGTCAAGCTGCCTGATCTCCAACTGGCCGGCCACTCCTCCACCCACCAATGCCTCTGGAAATACACTCCAAAGCTGAGCGTTTCCACTGCATCCAAGTGGATCTGCAGCCTGGACCGCAATTGGAGCTCTGTTCTCCAAAAAGAAATCTCATTGAAGGAGTCCAAGTACTCGAGCCATATGCCCAGGTCAGCCTGCATTCCTGCTGTGACCCTGGAGCTATGATGAGAAAGTCATAAGCCCCTGAGTGCATCACACAGACGCTGCAAAAAGGCCCGCCCTGGGGCAACCCCCTTGCAAGCAAAGTTGAGGTGCCCCACCAGCTGCTGAAACTCCCTGAAAGTCGCCTTCCTTTTCTGCATGAAACTAGCCACCCTGGTTTGCATCTCCTCCACCTTGGCCAAAGGTAGCCACAACACCTGCGTGATTGTGTCTAGTTCCACTCCCAGAAAAGTCAACTTCCATGCGAGACTCTCTGTCTTTTCATGCGCTAAGGGGATGTCTAACTCTTTTGCCAGCTCCAAAAACCCTTTAAGAAGAGCTTCACAATGCCCAGAACCCCCCGGAGCCACAAATGAAAAATCATCTAAGTAAGCGCATATTCAGAGACTTTTAAAAGTTTTCATGAAAGTAAACAAACAGGGAAAAGATGGCGGGGAAGAGGGACAGAGACAAAGAGAAACTTTTAAAAATGAAACCAGAGTCCTCGAGACCGGAAACGACCAGTGAGACGACCAAGGCGATGGCTGAGGTCATGCGCCCTCTACTGGAACAGCTCAATATCTTTAAAGAGCAGATGTCGGTGGTAACAGCGAATATAACAGCGCAGCAAAAGCAGTTTGCAGTTGTAACAAGCATCACTGCTCAACAAACGCAAATAATGGACTTGATCCAAGTAATGAAGCAGGATGCGGAGAAAGTAAAGGAAATGGCTGAGACAACGCAGAAAGTGAGGAAGAAAGTGCAAAAATTGGAAAAGAAAACTGTTTCTTTGGAAGATCAGATGCTGCAAGTGCAAATGGATAAGGCCAACATGGTCCTGCGCTTTCAAGGGGTGCCAGAGAATAGAGGAGAGAATCTTAAAGAACTGATGAGTGAGCTACTCGCCCCAGCAACAGATATAAAGGCGGAATTGTTACTCAACGACATGGATGTGGCCTACAGGTCATATTCAGGATATATAAAGAAAAATAATCTGCCTGGGGAAATTGTAGTAAGATTCTCGAAGAGGCACATCAGGGATGCTATCCTGAAAGCAGTGGCTGTGACACCCCTGAAGGTGGGGGAGAATGCGATCAGAACGCTAAAGGATATTCCATTTGAAGTAAGGCAACGGAGAAAGAAATACAAAGAACTTGTGCTCTTCCTCCAAACAAATTCAATTGGATACAAATGGCTATTTCAAGAAGGAGTAGCATTTAAGATTAAAGAGAAGAAGGTTAAGATTGACTCTGTTCTTAAAGCTCAAGAATTTCTAAAGGAGCGGCTGGGAAGGTCAGAGGAAGAGAAAAAAGAAGAAGACAGCAGGTCCAGTGGCGAGCTGGAAATTGGTTCATCTGGCGAGGACTCTTTGTTTGAGCAGGGGGCAGCAGCCCCAAAAAGTCCCTACAAACTGCGGAAAAGAGAGAAGAAGAAGTAAATACTGAAGGACTCTGAATTGTGCCTTTGAGAAGTTTGGTTCCAGGGGATGATGGGGGGCACTGTTATTGGGCAATTAAATGTAAATTGGGAGGGTTAAAAGTTCTAAAAGATTGACACAGTTCATAAGAAGTGCAAAGATGATAAGTTTGGATGCTTAAAAAAAAGCTAGTTAGAGGATCTCCTCTCTTGGGTTTTTAGTCAGTAATGGGTTCTTTACTTTCTCCCTTATATGTAGTTTTCCCCTCCCCCTTTTCTGTTGTTGTTTAACTGAGGCCCCACACAGATAAGAAAGATGATGAATCAGCCAGTATTCCCCTTGGGCCTTCTTAGGCACAATTCCCAATGGGGATACCCGCAAGTTGGCCACCGGTGGGGCAGGAAAGGGTCCCAAGACCCTGCCCTTCAACCTTTCCTTCTCAATTTTTTGCCTCACTATGTGCTCCATGCCCCTAATGGATGCCAAATTGGGTGCCATAAATGGGGCCTGGGGCCCTGACAAGGAATGGGAAAACCAAATTGGAAACCTTGCAACAAATACAAACTTCCCACTTAGGGTAAAAATGCAACCACTGCTCAAGCACTTTCAGTTTTATGGGACTGGGTCCCTTTACCGCCAGCAGGTCCTGACCCCCCCCCCCCGCTCTGGCTGACGATGACCTCTGGGAGGCCTGCCTTGGAAGCAGGCTGAGAAGGGGTGCGGGCCACCACCCAGGGAGCACTCATGCCGATACTGGCAGGCCTTCCTGTTACATGTCCCCTGTGCCCCAAACTCCCAATGTATCTGGCAGGGTTGAACCGCCTGTCCCGCCATGTTCCAGGGATTAGATACAACTGAGTGGCGCTGCACAAAGTGTCCACTATGTGACCTGTCTCCAGTATTAAAACGGGCTGGGGACATATGCTGCAGCCACAGGTGGGGGTGCACCTGGTCCCAGCGCATAGAAGGGTTCATGACTGCCCGCATTCGAAATTCTTCATCATACTGCAACCAAGCCGGCCCAATAAAGCCCATATAACCTTGTAAACGATATCGAAATATTGAAATAAAGACGCCACCCACCAGGGCTGCACCTTTCAGAGTACTCCTGCATAAATAACAAACCCGGCCATCCAATTGGCCCAAGTCTGATCCACCTTCATTCTCCTGAGCTTCTCTTTATCTCTATCATCAAGGTCATCTTTATCCTTCTTTTCCAACTCCTGAAAAAGAAGCGTAAAGACATCGACATAGTCCCCCCTGCAAAAAAATTCCCTCGTGGACGGTAACAAGTGATCACCCGAGGGCAGTGCCATGTCTCCATAAGGGAGTGCTGATGCCGGGGTGGCACCATAGGATGCCCCACAAGGGAGCGAAGAGCTACCACACCTGCATGTGCTGGCGGGGGGCTGGCTGCAACCACACTGATGCCCAGGTGGTGATCCCCATTGCTGTCTATGACCATGTGTGCAAGGTGTACCAGCTGTACTGGAAATGGGTGGATGAAGCCCTGCAAGGGCCCCAAGGCCATGCCACCCCTGCTGGAGAACCCCCACCTGACTTACCCAAAGTATCAGCTAGTACCATGGCTGGCCCAGAGTCAGCTGGTCCTTAGGATGGCCCGGAGCCAGACAAGCCTGCATCCGCCTCATCCTGCTGGCTTGGTCTTCCAATACCGGACCCTCCGCCTGTTGAAACCTTGCCCTCAACCAAAGACAAACATGTTAGAACCTCAGCCTGAAAGGGCTTGTTAGCCAAAGAGCGAGTTTCCTTCTTCCCTGCTCGCCCTTGTGCGGGCAGGGTGCAGGGGGTAGCCACTCCTGAGGCCTGTGCCACCACAAGCAGCCATGCCAGGATGGCCTGTCCTAATTTGTCTCCACCCTCGTCCTCAGAGGAAGAGAGGGCAGGTGCAGACCTTTTCGGCAGAGCCTTAGGTGCTGGCTGCTTGCCTTTGGCATGCCCAGTGCCTTTCTTAGGTGTCATTCTACCCCAGAAGTGAACAACTGGCCGAAATAGACCTCAATACGATTTTGAACCTAGCCTCCAAAAAAGGAAGAATTGCTCAGGCCCAGCTAAATGCTAGCCTAAACAAAATGGCCACCGCCACTCTTAAAATGGCTGCCCCTTCAGAAGATGGCTGCCACGTGCCTGTAAGCTATAGGCCAGGCCCAACCCCCAGTCACTTGGGTTAACCCAAGGGGCCCTGGAGGCTGCCGACCCACCGAGCCCAAGGGAAGAAAATTGCCAAAGTGCCCGGGGGGGTGTGTTCTACACAAGAGCTCCCGGCTCCCTGAGGCCAGGAAGATGCAGTGAGGCAAACCACCACTGCAGTGAGGCAGCCGCCGCTGCCCAGAGTGCACAAGACTAGTGCCCTAATGGCCAGTGCCTTCACAACGCATGTGGCCCAAGGGGGGGGAAACCCACTGAGGAAAAGGGGTGGATGAAGCTGCACTCCGCCTGCAATGCTGGGGACAAAGCCCACTTTCCCTGGCTCCATTACCCCTGCAGGATGAACCATGTTGTGCTGCTGCAACCACCAGTCACCACGTGCTGCCGGAGAGCCCCGAATGTCCGCGCATCCTCCACCACCAGAATCGCCACCTGTTGCCAATCCATCCTCTGCCATTGAGGCCCTCCTTGCTCTCGCCTACCCAAGGAGCTTGCCAGAGAGCTCCTGCCAGGCCAGGTGAAAGGGCATGGAATGAGGAAGGGAGGCAAAAGCCGACTCAAGAGAGCTTCGACCCCGCCCCCTTCTAGCCCCGGATGTGTCTATGCTACGGCATGGTGCCTCTCCTCCTACAGGGAGGCAAAGGCAGCTCCCAGCCAGCACAGCCATGGGGGCCGGCAGCCCGGGAGTAGAATTTTTTAAAAAAACATAGTATTGAAATGGTGGGTTGTAAAATTGGTGACATTTTGATTGAAGTTCCCCTTTCCTTGAAATGCGTTATATTAAACCTATTAAGATTTTGGACCTGATGTTCCTGGTATACAGTGCAAGATTGTAGTTTATATACTTATAATCTTATGAACCATGAAATGTGTGGGGAAGGGATAAACCCATTTCCTCTCTCTTCCCAACCTTTTTTCTGCTTTCTCTCCTGTTCCCCACTTATAACTCTGTCTCCACTGCTGCTGTTGCTTTCTCCAAACTTCTGGCCTCTTGGGGTTGCTTATGGCCAACTTCCAATGTGTTGGTTGCCAGACAACCAATGTTCCCTCTAAGCTGTGGAGTCTCGTGAGCAAATTCTACTTCGTGAGCTACTGGCATTCAAGTTGTGAGTGAGCAATTCGGCTACTGCATAAATTAGTTTGCTCTGGAGCTGTCCTTCCTGAACTACGACAGAAATCTGTGAGCTGGAGACTAAAAAATGGTGAGCTAGCCCACACTAACTCAGCTTAGAGGGAACACTGCAGACAACCCCACAGTGCTGACTGTGATCGCACAGGATTCTCTCTTTTGAAGGATTTTAACCCTGAACCCCATATTTTAAAACTTTTCATTTTTTTCCTGCAAACCTGGGGCTTCCTTCAGACATATAGAACCCACCCCCACATGTGTACATGGTTCTACTCTGCAAATTTTAAAATCCAGATTCTAGGGACATGTTCAGAATTAGATAATTAATAAGATAACTATATGAGCAGCCAAGAAGACTATAGTAATGAAAATAGAACATGATACTGAGTGTCCAACTGTCATTATAGCACAACAAATGAACACATGAAGCTGCCTTATACTGAATCAGACCATCAAAATCAATACTATCTACTCAGACTGACAGCAGTTCTGCAGGGTTTCAGGCAGAGGTTTTTCACCTACTACCTCATCCTTTAAATTGGAGATACTGGGGATTGAACCTGCAACCTTCTGAGACCTTTGGCATGCCAAGCAGATGCTCTACCACAGAGCCATAGCCATTCCCTAAACAAGAGGGCATGAGATTTCTGCCTACATTGTTTCAAATGACTGCATGCAGTGTTGCCAGGCATCAAACCACACATCGCTCTTATTCTTTAACAGCTAGAACCAAGTCCAGTAGTACCTTAGAGACTAACAAGATATTCAGGGTATCAGCTTCTGAGAGTCAGAGCTCTCAGATACGAAGGATGTCTGACAAAGGGAGCTTTGACTCTCAAAAGCTTATGCCCCCAAAATCTTGTTGGTCTCTACTGGACTTGGATCTAGCTGTCCTACTACAAGCCAACATGGCTTCTCTCTGAAACTTACTCTTTAACAGGTCCAGACCAGTAGGAGAAAATGCAGTCATTTCACCAACCTCTCAGCGGCTATCTCAGCCCTTGTTTGCCAGAGCCTGCAGCTAGTGAGGAAGAAGGATGAGGGAAGGGATCAGAAGATCATAAGGACAGGAGGTGAAACATCTAAGACCTTTCAAAGTTACACTAGCAACCCTAAGTAGAATTTTTACAATTTTATGTCATAAAGTGAACATCACTCCATCCCAATGATGCCAGTGCTTATATGGCTGCTTGGATGGCATTTCTGCCCAACTGTGGGTCATGCCCAATGTTATTAGAATGCACCTCTAAAGCTGTTCAGATTTTTAAAATGCAGTTAAACTCTTTTCTCCATTTTTTTTTCATGTCAGCATCCTTGTTGAAATGACTCCTGTGTGCACTAACTATTTGCAGGGTTGGTAATTTGACATTACAGCAAGTTCATATTACAGCAAGTTCAGATAATTTTTTTAATAGAACGTGCTAAGGAAAGGCTCTACTAAGGTGATCCATTGATTCAAATAAATCACATGGCCAGTTTAAAAAGGAGGTCAGCAGCAGGGTAGTTAGAGCAAATGTTCATTGGGGTTGTGTCTGTTCTGTAATTTGCCTGTGGATAATTTGGTATTTTTTTGTTTTTTAGTATGCTGCATTTCCCACTGCTCTCATAAGCACAAATAATTGCTCCCATTTTTTAAAAGGAAAGCAAGCAAGAGATAGCCCCCTAGAAAGCAGAGTCACTGAGCTAGATACAAAAATTAATATTGAATACTCCTAAGTAAAAGTTGCTACTGATAAAGACACTAATATGAAAGCTGTAAATAATGGCCCTATTTAAGAAAGCTCAGGGCAAACTTTAGGAGTTGTTTTCTTCTCCAGCTAAACTTTCAAGGTTAGGAATCCCATTGTAACCTAAAATAGAAAGACAACTCAAGGTTTATTTTTCAGTACATGTATACAGTAATCAAAAGTAACTTGTTGGTACTATTTAAAGATGGAAAATTGGGTATCTTCACAATCCTTTCAAGGGTAAGTGTGCTACAGATATTGCCATATAAACCTAGAAAGGAGAGCAGTAATTAATCCATGTGGATGCAATTTTGTACTATTAACTATAGAGCTTGATTTAGTAAGAGCATTTTGTAGTGATATCAACAATCAAAGCAGAAAAATGGAACTTTTCAATTCTTCTCTCTTTTCTATCAGTGAAAATGTGGTTTGTGAGTGGAAGGAAATGCAGCCTGGACACATCACTAGTCTTCTTGATATTTTTCAGCAACACCAACCAATCACTTTGGAAAATCTCTCCCTTATTATAAAAGAGTTTTGGGTGCCAGAATTCTAAAATTGGCCCCTTTAGTGTTAGGCCGAAAAAACTGCCAATCGGAAGACACTGGCTGGGTTCATTGGCTGCTTTGTGCAGTCCCGGCCAGCGTTCCAAGGTCATTTACATATGGAAGCTGATTGGACTACACTCCATTCCACACCTCAAACTC
>NW_015161949.1:1727101-1734871 GCF_001447785.1 Gekko japonicus | reverse complement strand
TCATTCAATGATACCTAGTTTGCAAACCACAATCCAAAGTAAAATGCTCTGTCTATACCATAAATATTTATAATTCATAGATTTATATTAATCTAGGCTCTCCAAAAATAAATAGCAGTGAAATATATGCTGCAGTATTTTGCTGTATTGTGAGACAGCTTTCTACATGCTGTAGTGTTTCCTGTTAGTGGCAATTTGTACTGTAGCAATATGGCAAAACACCAAGGATGATAAAGAGAAGGGAAATGGAAGTTTGAGAAAGGAGGATGCAAGGATGAGAACAAGATGAAAGTAAGAAAAAGGTGGGATGGAGTTGGTTCTCTTTTCTGCAAACCAAGATTTCAAGTCACAATTTAATCTTGGGTTGCCATGAAAGCAGTGAGTTTTCAATTTGTGTATAAGGGGAACAGGGAGGAAGCCTGATGCAACATACAAATCTAGGATCCCCCAAACTAACTTGTTATTACATCTGATACTAAACTAATGCTTGAAAATAATGCTGCTGTTGTTTAATTCTCTTCAGCTAGAAGATGAAATCTCAACTTTACGACAAGTGTTAGTAGCCAAAGAGAAGCATCTTGTGGAAATAAAACAAAAACTTGGTATCAACTTGATGAATGAACTGAAACAGAACTTTAGCAAAAGCTGGCATGATGTGCAAACCACCACTGCGTGAGTACAAACTACCCACACAATCGTTCTTTACTTTTGTGTAGCACTAAGTGTTTCTTTCACAAATCTTTAGAAATTTAGTGGGGTTCAGTGGTTTGACTGCTAAACACATATAACAAAAAACATAAAGTGAGTTTTAATTGATTTATATTCACATGTGAATTATCTCAGAATGAGTGAGTTATATTAAAATCAAAAGATAAGGAACTACTAACAGCCATCAGTGAGCTTCATGGTTCAACAGCTCTCGGAATCAATTCTCCCATTACTACTGGCTACTAGTATGGTATGGCCGAGATTGGGGGGGCAAGGCGGGCGACAGAAGGCCGATGCCTCCGTCGCCCGGCCCTCTACAGAATCCACCCCCCAAACCTCCAGGTATTTCCCTCCTTAGAGCTGGCAACCCTACATTCCCCTCAGTGCCTGTTGGTAGGCAACTAAGCTTGGTCCTGTCACCTACTTTGGCCTTTGGGAGAAAACACATTGGGGCCAGTCCTGATAGGGTTGCCAACTCCAGATGGGAAATTCCTGGAGACTTGAGGGATGGAGCCTGAAGAGGGTGAGGTTTGAGGAGGGGTGGGACCTCAGACAGGTACACTGCCATAGACTCCACCCTCCAAACCAGTCAGTCTCACATAGGGAACCATTGTTGCCAATCTCCAGGTGAGGGCTGGAGAGCACTCAGTATTACAACTGCTCTGCAGAAGGGAGGGCAGAAGTCAGCTGAAGTCAAAGGGGCAGATAATGGTAGGTTGGTGGCTAGCTGGGAAGGAGATGGGGTTGCCAACTACATGCTGACAAATTCCTGGGGATTTGAGGGGTGGAGCCTGGAGAGGGTGGGGTTTGCAGAGGGGTGGGACCTCAGACAGGTAGAATGCCATAGACTCCACCCTCCAAACCAGCCATTTTGTCCTGGGTAACAATTGTTGCCAATCTCCAGGTGAGGGCTACAGATTACTCACAATTACAACTGCTCTTCAGGTAGCAGAGATCAGTTCCTCTGGAGAAAACAGTGGACTCTGTCATTATACCCTCCTGAGGTCACCACAGCAAATTGACACTGTTTGCCCAAAGCCAGAGCACTGCCCTCGAGCCTCTTTCTAGATCCCGTTGTATTGCTTTCACAACGGGCTTTACTGCTAGTAAGTCAATATATCTAATTCTCAATTTAGCAAAACTTGTGGATACTTAAATCCGGTGACTAGAGCCATGAACGGACAAGGCAGGTCTTTCTACAAACCTGAAAAAAGCCCCAGGTTTGCAGGAAAACAAACAAACAACCAACACTGGGGGCTTACCCAAAACAATAGACTCTCCTCTGTAGCTTTAAGAAACTAATGCCCTCAGTGACTGTTGCTAGGCAACTACAACAATATTGCCAACTGAAGCCTTTGTTTCTGTCAGTAAAAGGCAGGGCTCTTCAGGGCTGTTTTGACGTTTGAGGGAGAAGTAGGGCCAGGCCTGGGAGAAGCCACTGGGTGACGGCATACCACCCAAGTTCCACGGCTCATCCAGGCCTGGCTGTTTAACAATGTTCAACAGTAGCCACCCCACAAATACAGTGTAGTGTTGTGGTTAGTATTTCAGAACACGATTTTGAACACCTAGGTTCAAATCCCTATTCTGCCGTGCAATCTTGATCGGTCACACACTTTCAGCCTAACCTACCTCACAGTGTTGTTATGAAGATAAAATGAAAGGCAATGATGTAAGCTGCTTTGAGTTGCCATTACAGAAAAAGGTGTGGTATGAAGTAAATAAATGATGCATAATAAAGTTAATAAACATAGCTGGAGATAATAGGTAGGTTGGTCGGTGGGTGGGTGGGAAGGAGAGCAGGAATAAGGGAAAGGTGGGGAAGAAGAGAGGATGTGCAGGTTGCCAGGAGAAGATGAAATGATAAGGAGGATACAGGGGAAAGTGAGGTGCCTTCTGCAAGTTCTTGCAGGTTTCCCGCCATTCAGCTGAGCCCAGCAGCCAGCACCACAATACTTAGGTTTGGTGGATACAGGCTGTCAGGGGAAGGCAAGGAGGGAAAGATGAAGAAAGGGGGACAAACTAAGATGGCTGATGGGTAGGATGGAGAGAACAAAGCAGGGACAAATATTTTAAATGTAGATGAAATTAGTTGTTCTTAAATCACACAAACCTATTCTCTTTGTGGGAAAGGGCTTGCAAGTCATTTTTCTGTGTCTGCTTTTCTGCTGTACCATTCCAGAATTTACTCTATGAAGGACTAAGTCATGTGAATCACTCTGGCTATCTCAACTCTGTGGTACTAGGTTGGTACTTTCTTGACTGCATACCACCAGCTTCCACTAATTAATACTCTTTGTCCATTTTAAGCAGCCATCCAATAAGGACAGTTAATTTACTTTCTGATGAAACAAGACAGAAATTGATGAACTTTACAGGTATATATCTTCATCACTGCCAAGTTACAAGCATTATACCCGCCAAGTTACAAGCATTACACCCTCCAAACAGCCCCGTTGCCAGAGCGATGCATAGCGTCCTATCCTGGCGGTGCAACACATCTTGTCATCCCCGCAGCAAGGATTCTAAAAGACATGCAGATTCCCTGCCGCGATTTGGCGAGATTTGGCAGGCCTACTCACCCTGGAGTCTGAAAAGCCAGCTCATCAGTGTGATTTTGAGGGATGGGCAGGACGGATTATTGAAACCTGCAGACATAACAGCCATGTGTGCTGTCCACCAAGGCACTCAACTGCTAGCAACAATCTCCTGGCTAGGTTGGATGGTGAGAAAGAGAACAGCTGTATCTTGGGGACCCAGTGCTCCCAAAGGAAGATACTACTTGACACATTCATTCTCTCTTTCATCTCTCTACCAATAAAAGAGACCCAAGCTCAGTGCCCACATCTGGACAGAGGCCAAGTGATTCTTATACTTATTTTTGCACTTTTTGTGTTTGTAACAGAACATAATATCTATAGCTTTGTGTATATTAGAGACTTTATGCCACTTTAACTGTCATGACTTCCCCAGTAAATCCTGGGGATGGTTTAAATGATACTGGGTATATTTAGTTGTAGACCTTGCCCTCTCTTACAGAACTACAGTTCCCAGGATTCCTTAGGAAGACTACTAATCCATACTAAATCAACTAGAGAAGCCCATATGATTTAAAATCAGCTCTCTTTCCCACTACTTGTGTTTCACTGATAATATTCACATGAGGCAGATGCCAGGCCAGCATGAGTTCTTAAAGAATCCTCCATATACATTGTTCTTAAATATGAAAACTCTTTTCTGCAGTCCTACAACAAACTTCCAGGCCATCAATCTATAATTGGGGCTTGCACCAAATGAGGTTTACTAGTGCCAGAGGTTTACTAGTGGTCAGTCATCACATTCAAACTCTGGTTTTGTAATTTTGAAACCGGAATTAAACACACACACAAATTATCCACTCCAAATTTCTGATAAAGATGACAATCCTCCCTATATTATAAAGCAGTAAGACGCAAACTGCACGCAATGTGCCCCTACAGTGTTTGGACAGCTCACCTGCCCGTCAACAGCTTGGCCACGTCCCATTGGCCACGTCGTTTGAGTCCCGCCGTGCACGCAGCTTCCTGTGGCCTGCGGAGGATTTGGAGGACACCCGCAGCCGCCTGGCTCGGTGAGGAGAGGGGGAGGGGGCGAGAGCCGAGCAAAGGAGAGGCGCGAGTCGAACCGCGGCCGCCTGGGTCGAGCCCGAGAGGGGAAGGGGGCAAGAGCTGGGCGGAGGAGAGGCACGAGTCGATCGACAGCCGCCTGGGTCAGGCCCGAGAGGGGAAGGGGGCGAGAGCCGGCCGGAGGAGAGGCGCGAGTCGACCGGCAGCTGCCAGCCGTCAGCCCAGACAGGGGAAGGGGCCGAGAGCCGGCCGGAGGAGACCCTACAGGTCCGAGTGGCTGGGGACGACGGGCAGCATGCTAAGGCCACCAGCCGCCTGGGTCGGCCCGCACAGAGGGAGGGGGCTGCGGCCGAGCGGAGGAGAGCCGCGAGTGGCTCGGCACGACGGACGGCAGCCGAAGCCCGGCAGCCAACTGGGTCAGGACAGGGGGGGGCAGCGCCGTGCGAAGGCTAACACCGGCTGCCACCTCAGTCACGGCTGAGAGGGGCAGGGCGCGAGGAGGAGGGGCTAGCCACCCGTTGTATAGCCCTTCGCAACGGGCCTTGCTCCCTAGTATATTCAATAAACCTCAAACACAACTGTTCTATCCGCATGGGATGAGATTAGCTATGATGTCTAGTCTGCCTGGCTCTAACACAGAAAAGATTAGAAAAAAGTAAAATAGTGCCTATTTTTAAGAGTGATATTTCTTGCACTTTGGTGTAGAAATAGAGCGCCAAGAGTTCAAGGAGGCTTCCTGCAGCCGTGCCCCCAGCAAATCTCAAGGTTTTCTGAAATGGTACATCAATGACTGTTTATGCCAGTACAGTTCCCCTGACATCATTTTAGAGCTGTGGATCAATGGAACTTGTCTGACATGGTGTACCCCAAATACATAAGGGCTTATGGTAGATACATTCTTAAAGTTTAACGTGGTGAGCCTCTGTAAACCAAGATTAAAACTTGACAAGCCCTTCCAGGTTATAAGGAAGAATATTTTCTTCTTTAGAATGCTGCTCTAGCCAACATTCCCTGCAGCCCATAACAGAACAAATCAAGCAAACCGGAGACCATAAGGCCCTGTAACTCTGCACTATGCCTTCATTCCAGTTAAAGAGAGGGCAATCAGTGCAAGGAGACTTTTTTTAAAATGGAGAAGTTCCTCAGGTGAATCTTTTCTCCCTCTTGCATGACAAGCCATACCTGCTAGAGAGAAAGAGACTGACTGACTCCCTCCCTCCTTGTTGTGAGTGAGGATTCAGTACTGGATTGTTATACTAGCTCCTGACTAGTCAAAAGCATACACAAGGAAGCACAGGGGAAAGAGGGTATGTTAGCTTATCTGCTGCACATACTTTCTAGAAAAGCTCAACTTCCTGTTCTACAAAACAGTGTTGTGCTGTATGTTATATGGAAGTCTCTGAGTCCAGTCATTTGCAGATTTACTCAGACTAAATTCCCACTAAGTTCGATATGACCTGTGTAACTGCAGAAGGGCTCTCAGCACATTTCTCCCCTCTCTTCTGCCAGTCCACCCTCTTCTTGACACAGAGGTTTATGACACCCTCCACTTTAAACTCCAATACAAGTTTATTTAAAATAACACAGGGGGACAGGGTTATATACAGGGAGTCAATCAGTTGTTCAGCTTTCTTTTGTTCCCTTTTTTCCCTTTTAACTTTGGACTGCTCTTAGGTCTTTTAGTTTTCTTCCAGACCACACCCTTCCTGCACACTCCGAGACCGATCAGACTGCTCTTTAGATCCGTGACATGCACGATTCCCTGGTGGATTTAAAAGGCACGACCAGACACAAACATCTGGGAAATGTCCCTGTTCCATGGGCATCCCATTTTGCCGCACCTTCTATCTGGACTTAAAAGATAGCACTTTAAACCTAGAGTTTTCCGGGTCGACGGGACAACAGCAGACTTTCACCCGTCTGATCGTTCCACCAACGCGCAATCGGGACGTGCTGTGATGCCTATGCACATGTGCGAAACTTTTTTTTTTTAAAAAAAAAAACCTCCTCGTGTGTCTCGGATCTACAAGGATGCACAGTCACACCTTTGCACATGTGAAAACTTTTTAAATTATTTTAAAAACCCACCGCACACAACTTCTTCAGTGGATGCTGTCTAGACAATCCACAGCGGAAGCAGCGCACAGTAAGGCGATTCCCTAGGAGGATGTCTGATCATGCAAGGACATATTAAAAAGATCGGAATCAAATTTGAGCCTGCATAATGGCGGGATTAGCTGCCCGTGTGAACACACTCTCTGTCTTTTATGTCTCTGTTCTATTGAAGGCTTTCCCACAGTCTAGCGTCTCCTTAAACTGCTTTGCTTGCAGTTGTTCCCAGTGTAACAGGCCGGATTAACCCCCCGGCCAGAGTAACCCCGGGGTTACTCTGGCCTAGCCTAGAATAACCCCGGAGGGGTTATTGGGGGGTTATTCTGGCCTAGCCTAGAGTAACCCCGGGTTAATCTGGCCATCTGTAACAGGCCAGATTAATCCCCCCCAGCCAGAGTAACCCCTGCCTGGCCAGGCCAGAGTAACCCCTGCCTGGCCAGGCCAGAGTAACCCCGGGGGTTAGTCCAGACGGTGGGTTACTCTGGGCTAGCCCATACTAACCCCCGCCTGGCCAGAGTGGTAAATTAAATGTCAGCTGAATCCAATCTCTTCTTTTTTTAACTTCTTTTTTTAACTTATTCTTTTTAACTGCACAACACAACAACCTGTAACCCCGGGCTTAGTTGAGTGGTAACTTAGATGTCAGTGTCAGCTTCTGAGGGTTTCAGGTCCATGAGAAACTTGTCAGGCAATCTGAGATTCCTCTTGGTAGTGAAGAACAGGGTAGGAATCCAATCACATTAGTCAAAAGACCCAAATATCAACAGTACTACGACTGACATTTCGTTGGAGAGCCAAATTTTTTAAACTTAAACTATCAGTGGCTATTAGCCACAAGGTAGGTACTTTGTTATTAACTTAATTATGGTAATAAGAACATAAGAACGTAAGCGATACCAATGTTGCATCAGGCCAAAGACCCATCCAGTCTAACACTCTGTATCACACAGTGGCCA
Organism: Gekko japonicus; assembly: GCF_001447785.1. Classification (NCBI taxonomy): domain Eukaryota; kingdom Metazoa; phylum Chordata; class Lepidosauria; order Squamata; family Gekkonidae; genus Gekko; species Gekko japonicus. The sequence goes on along the minus strand of NW_015161949.1, from coordinate 1,727,490 downwards.
GAAATACCAGGTGCCATCAGGAGGTCCACCAGTGGGGCCACGACATTAGAAGCCCTCCCACTTTGGACCCCCCAAGCACCAAGATGACAGAGCATCATTTGCCCCAGAGCCCCTATCTTTACTTTGTGGCTAATAGCCACTGATGGACCTCTGCTCCATATGCTTATCTAATTCCCTTTTGAAGCTGTCCATTCTTGTAGCCGCTGCCGCCACTTCCTGTGGCAGTGAATTCCAAGTGTTAATCACTCTTTGGGTGAAGAAGTACTTCCTTTTATCCGTTCTAACCCGACCGCTCAGCAATTTCATGGAGTGCCCACCAGTTCTTGTATTGTGAGAAAGGGAGAAAAGTACCACTTTCTCTACCTGCTCTTTCCCATGCATAATCTTAT
>NW_015161949.1:1689590-1724801 GCF_001447785.1 Gekko japonicus | reverse complement strand
ATCCCAGTTACAGAACACTCCTGCTGCACCCTGGGGCTGTCATTCCACTCCGTGGCCTGTCATCCCAGTTACAGAACACTCCTGGTACAGTCCCTGATTATGTCAGGAAGGATCGTTAATAATTTCAATGCTTGATTGGGTTATCCCGGTAGCCTGAGGGGCAGAGCAGGAAAGACATGAGATGACACAAAAGAGGGCTGGGTGTGGTTTTGGAGAAGACGATTGAATATACTTTAACTTTACCTGGTAGAATTCCATTAGCATGATCTCTGCTGGGTGGAGGGGGAAGACTGGAAGCTTGCTGTCACCTGCAAATGGAGACCTCTTTTTCAGAGCTCTGGCTAGTTCTGTGTTTCAGAACCAGGAGTGCTTTCCTTGGCCTGAGTCCTGTGGGTCTCTGGGTCAGGTTATAAGTGGGGTGCCCTCGGTATTGGGGCTTCCCAAGAGTAAAAGGCATCGCCTCTGGCAACAGAAGGTGGTTCTCTCTGGTTATTGGGGAAGTATCTCTCTTAGTAGGAAAAGACAGCAGCCCCAGAAAGCAAGCCTGGGGGGTTAATCTGGCCTGGGGGGTTTATTCTAGCCTAGGCCAAAGTAACCCCGGGGTTTCTCTGGCCGGGGGGTGAATGGGGGGGGTATTCTAGGCTAGGTCAGAGTAACCCCGGGGTTACTCTGGCTGGGGGGGGGGGGAATCTGGCCTGTTACAGCTGGCCAGATTAACCCGGGGTTACTCTAGCCTAGGCCAGAATAACCCCTCCGGGGTTATTCTAGGTTAGGCCAAAGTAACCCCGGGGTTACTCTGGCCGGGGGGTTAATCCGGCCTGTTACACCGGGCTAGAACTGTATAACCTTCCCCAATAGGATTTCTTATAGAGGAGCACTATGTGTGTCTGAGTTATACACCAGGAGTTTCTATCATTAAACTCCTCAGCAGCTCACAGGGTCCATGCTCTCTCTTCCATCCAAGAGCACCCTTTCTCCCCTTCCTCTTCTGGTCAGCAGTCAGCCATTAACCACCCTTTCCAACTGTTTTTTTCCCCTCCCTCCAGTTCAAAACTGAAGATTCCAAGACCATTATGTCACACACTCTCTCTCTCTCTCTCTGCCTCTCTGGTCATGTGACCACTCAGCTGCAGGCTACCTTCCAAACAGCTGCCTATGCTTGTAAACTTTGATCTGAAATTAAGCTTTCTGTTACAACCTGCTTATAGGTAAGAGTATCTAGTGACTCCTAGAAATCCAGTTGAAGACTGATACTTTTGTATTTTAAGAAGATACCACAGCAAAAGCACCTTTTTAAAAAAAAGTTTGCCTCTAGTAGCCAATCAAACTAGGAAGGCCAAAGTATGACACAATCATAATGAAGAAGCAAGTCTCCGTTGACTTTCATAGTGCTGGGCTTTATAAGGTTAAGCCATGCTCAGGCTTAACTCATTTGCTGTTCTACCTAGAACTCCTTTGAGGGACTAGGCTTCTTAATTCCAGAATCCTTTCCCAAAATGTTAGGGTAGGGGCTGTATTCTTTTGATGCCTTTCTTTTGCCCTTTTACTCAGGCCAACTTTTTCTCCGTGGAACAGATGTGTTTGATAGCTTGGCTTCTGGATGTGTTAGGTTTTTCAGAGACTCTCTTATTATGGGATTTGTGATGGGGACCGGTAGGAAACAACATAGTTCTGTTGCTGCCGTTATTGTCTGGTCTGGGATTTAATTTCAATACATCACAAGCAACCAAGACAACCCTGGCATTGCAATTTGTCACACTTTTTTATGAGCCGTATCTCACTGAAGTGCATTCTCCCCAGCCTCCTGCCATAGGCTACAAGTCTGGTACAAAACTCTCTAACACTGTGAGAGAGGTAAAAATCATACCAGAGAAAATTAATGGCCACTATTCTACATCTCTCATTTCTACAGGCTTTGTGAATACTCTTTCATCAACCAAGCTCTGTGAGGGGTCTGCTTCCCGTGCCTGGAGTTGTGCAAACTTTTATAAATCTGATCCAGGGGGGAAATTGCAATTATATCCTCAATCAAGTGATTTAGATGGTTCCTTAAAGCCTTGGCAATTTAAACCTTGGAAGTCATAAAAGCCTTTTAAAATAACAAATGTCTAGTCCTCATGATAACAGAAGACTTCTGAAAATGGAATTTTGTTGTAACTCAAGTTTACAATTTCTTCACTACTGTTTCACTCCTGCCCTAGACTCAGAAAGCAAAAAAAAAACCAGGAGGCATATCGTTTATTTTAGAAATTCAATTTCAAATAAAATCTAGTGACATGAAGTAATTTAATAATTTTCAAGGGGGGATTGCATCATTAACTGAAACCATATTATGTAAACTCATTGGACATGTATGTCTTACATGTGCACACACACTCACTCTGATTTAAAGGTGACTAACTGTAGTTGGATCATCCCCATTCCTCTGTGTCTCATCCAAAGATAAAGTGGCAGCTTGTTAGCCCAGGGCTCTTCTCCTTTGTAACCCATAGTAGCATCCTTTTTGTTTTGATTTTGGCCTCTTGACCTAGGAACAGGGCTGTTAAATACTCATATCCCTAATGTAGTACCAAATGTATTCAAAGCTTGATTTTGCTGTGCTCCAAAGGTCAGTCACAAAAGAACAGACAGCCAGGGTTGTGTAAAAAAAAAAAAGTACAAAGATATTGTGTGAAGAAAAAATGTTTTGACTTGGATACACGTAATGTATTTATTTTTATGGGCCCCCATAGGGGATTTTTTAATTGCATTTTCTATAAACTACAACAAAATTACGAAGGGAATCTACAAACTATGGGAGAAAGTAACGAAAAACCACTAAAAACCCAAGAGATGGTGGTCATACATAATGCTTATAAAGTTAGCTTATAGCTTAAAATTTGATTAAAGTTCATTGGATGTGGTCAACAAACATGGTCTTCATACATAATAGAAATAAGAACACCAACACATCTGACTTCTTAAAAAGCAATAGAAGAAATGATTAGCAAATATTATGAAGGATTCTAACTCATTTTTTATCCTTTTTCTTTCTCAACTGATAACTTGTTTTTGGGGCTGCTGTCCCAAGTTTAGAATCTGAGTCCTCATCAGAAGATGCCACTGCTCCTTCTTTTTCACTTCCCTGGGTGCTATTGCCTTCATCCTCATCTTCTTCTCCTGCTGGACGATTATGATGCTGTAGAAACTCACATGCCTTTTCAACAGAGTCAATTTTTTTCCTTTTTATCTTTAAATTTGAAGATTATGCCTTCGGGCACGATCCATCTGTTGGGGATGTTGTTTAGAAATAAAGTAAAGTCTCTAAATTTCTTTCTTTTTTTTCTTATTTGAAAAGGAATGTCCTTCAAAAATTTTATTTCTTTGTCCTCGATTTTCAAGTTAACTCCACTTGTAGCTTTGAGTATTTGATCTCGCACTTGTCTTCTGGAGACTCTCACCATCACTTCCCCGGGCAGATTATTCTTTCTTGTAAATTCCGAGTACGACCTAAAGATCGTATCTATTTTACCCTGTAGAGTATCCGCTTTAAAATCTGCCACAGGGCCTAAAGAGTCACACATAATCTGTTTTAAATTTTCTCCCATCTCTTCAGGAATCCCTTGAAATCTAAGGGTGTAACTTGCCCTTTCCATTTGCAGCTGTAACAAATGAGACTCATCAGCTGATCTTTTTTTCTCCATCACCTGCATTTGTTTTTTAAGCTTCTTGGTGTTGGAATCCACGTCTTTGAGCACTTGCTGCATTTGCTCTGTTTTTTTAACCGTCTTACTCAGCTGAATTTTTTGAGTGTCAAATTTTTGATGCAATGACATGACTTGTTCCAGCAGAGGGCGCAGTGCCTCATTCAGCATCCTTTGAAGATCTGTAATTGTGTCCTGTCTAGCGACAGAACTCACTGGGCTGGCACTTTCGGCAAGAGGCTTCAGTTTCGGTAGCTTATCTTTCTCCTCCTTTCTTGGAGGTGCCATGTTGGAGAATGTTTACTTTTTGGAAAAGTTATCAAAGTCTCCGAAATCCATAAAAAAGCTTGGTAAGTTCTTATAAGCTTTTTATTTCTGTCCACCTTGTTTAAATAGCTTGCTCCCCTCTTTCTCTGCTGCAGAATGTTCGCTTACTTTCTTGTCGAGGGGGAGTTCCCTCCCCCCCCCCGCTTCCAAAGAGGAGAGCTTTTGGCTAGTTTTCTGGTGTTTTCACTTAGACTTGACTCACATTTCAATGATAGAATCGCTTTTAGTCACAGTTCACTCAGCCATCGAACGCTTGATCCAGTGTGTGTCTCTAGTTCCACTCGGGGAAGCTCCATGGCGGGACCTTTGGGGCATGGAGTGCCCCCCCTTTGCCGGCCAGTTGCCGGAGGAAAGGCTCTCCTAGCGCCCCATGGCTGGGAGCCCTTTGCAAGGGCTCTGGGGTAGGTGCAGACATTCGCACCCCCTCCCAGCTGCAGGCTCTGGCACGCATCTCCCGGAGCTCTGGGAGAATACAACCACCATGGCAAGTGCCAAAACCGGAAGTCCAGATACATGTAATTTACATATGTAAATGAAGTCAATTTACTCTTGCAAACTTAATTTTGTTTAAAAATTATAATTGCTTTTGTGAAATTGTGACCACTTGGGGACTATTTTCTTTCCCACCATTTGTATTGTAATACACATGCACATTTAGTTATTATTTATTTATAGTTATAATACATTCTGCTTGAGTCCATTGGCACCTTTTGTGTGCATGGCAATGGACTCAAGCATCCAGAGATAAACACTGAATAACTGGAGAGCAATCCAACACAGAGTTACTCTAGTCAACATTCAGGGTTTTACTATAAAGCCATCCCTATCCCCTAAATAACAGAAGTTTAATACCTCTGACTTCTGTGATTTCATCAGGCATTACCTATGACTTTAAAGACTAGAAATTTGCTTTGGAAAAGAAAATAGAAATTCTCAAGATTCCAAAGTCTAACCCAATACTGTACAGTACAACTGTGGGATGAGTGCCTTTACAGGGAGGTGGGGGACCAACAGTGCTACCCTAATAAGCTTAATTGAAGAAGCCTCAGGATTCTGTTGTAAAGTACTTAAGTATAAATAAACTTATACTTAATAAATTAACTTAGAAAAAAATAAACTTGGACTTTATCTTTCATTATATGATGTAAAGACCCAACTATACCAGTAGGTGATAAGATATTAGCATCGACAGACTGGAACAAACCATGACAGTGATGGGAACCAAGCCTAGTCTGCCTTGCTTTCACAATCTGTTTTAAAGAACCTTTTAAACATCTCATCATCCAAGCCTGTAGACAGGAGTTCAGTAGAGCCTTTGAAAATTCAGGTAAGAATTTAATGACTGAGTTAAGCAAGTATTAATTTAGTTTTGTCTTTTGCTTTAAAAAAACTTTGAATCTTTGATTCAAAAACGTTGACAAAATATAATACAATACAGCCAATATTTTTAATGTTACTATTGTTGTTCTGTTAAGCTTTTTACATTCATAGAACAACTTTGGATACAACCAATGATATATCTGCAATAATTAACTAAGTAGCTTGGATAAATCAGATCACATTTGATTAGGGCTCTACATGCCTCTAGTGCAGTATTTGAATTCAGTACAGCATTTGTCAGGAAAAACTGTCTGAGAAAAGACATAAGTGAAAGGCTAAATCAACACCCAGAGACATAGCTGAGAATACTAAAGACCAACAGTGAAGGGGGGGGGGATCAAGTCACAGAGCAGTCACAAAAGCAGGTCAGTAGTAGAAATAGGATTAGCCATTTTATTATCCTCCCAGGTTCTCGGACAAGGAGATCATGAATTTCACCTATGCAACCCTTTGAAATGTTCTTTCTAAACCAAACATGCTTGAAACCAAGAGTGCTGTTCAGAAAAATTATGCCTCGTAAAGAAGACCAGAGTCGAAGGTGATTGCTAAGTCGATAAAGAGACCAATATAGTTGAAGACCATAAAATACCTACATTTCTCTCTCTTCAGAAAATAAGAGCTTAAGAAAACGCATTTGGGCTCAAATACTACCTCAGCCAAGGAGGCTTTGGGGGCATCTATAACTCAGTCTCAGTCTCTTCCCCTTACAGTTCAATAGCCAAGCCTACAGCAGAGGATAAAGCCTGGACACTAGCAGAGGGGGTGCAGAGTGTGCATAGACATGCACTTGTTTGTCTTTTAGTTCATTCCCCCACTACCACTCCTGTAAACATTTGTATTAATATGTTACTGAACAATATACTAATTTTTACAGATTCTTCAAAAAAAAAACCAATACAAATTTCATAGCAATAAAAAGGCACACATCACTTTGAATACCCAAATTTGTTTTGGTGGCTTCGAAAAAGCAGCTTGCATCAATAAAGCAAGAAGTCCTGATTTAGTTACCTTTTGTTTAATGCATCCTTAAAATCCTCTTTGTCTGTTGTGAGAATGAATTAAAATAGTTTCTGCTTCCATTCAGTCAAGCTCTGAGAACCAAGTGTAGGGCAGGAATGTCTGAAGGTATCTTGATTCCCTATGGTTCTTTCCCTTCCCATGCTGCTCCATGCTGGGTGCAAGGTGAGCATCAAAAGCAACACTTCTGGAGCCCATCTTGAAGCAGAGGCCAGGGGCACAGGTCTTGCAAGTGACAACAAACATATACACAATACCTGTTGTCACCTCCTCCAATTCTGTCCCCAGTCAGGTCCACCTCAAGGTGACAGGCAGGAGTCCAGACAGGAGTCATGCTGGTCTGGGAGTCAACAACGGGTGCAAGAAGTGCTCAATTAATCCTCCCACATTATTGCCATTCAATAACTGCAGTACCCTAAGTGCCTGATAGAGTAATAAACCCACCCTTCTATGGGGACAGAGCTTAGACTGTGAATGTCGTTATTATTCCATGTGGTTCATCTATTGCAAATTCACAGAGAAATGTGAATAAAGCCTCTCAGATCACTACTGGGGGGGGGGGGAAAACCAACCAGCTGAGCAATCCTCTAAGTGGCATCTCGTCTTATCTGCATTTCCATGCCATTGCATTGGGGGACTTTGCAGTGATAGACAGCAATGAAGGGAGAGGAAACAACACGTGAGCTGCCCCCCTGTGTAATATATGCCGAAGCGTTTCACAATAACAATTTGAGAGTCAACAGGGAAGCCTGGCACAATGAAAGGCCATGAATCAGGATGATCAAATGATTTTATTAGTTTCCTTTAATTAGTCAGATCTATTACCATTTTTAATATGACCATGGAAACAAACACAAACAAAAAACAAAGAGAAAGTAATTGTAACTAGTTCATCAAAAAGGCCCTGGCAGAGACCACACCATCGATAACATGTTTCATTCACACTGAACCCGTTGTTATTTTGTTTTTGTTTTCCTGTGCTCTCTGCAATCATTTATCTTTAACAGGTTGGTTGACTAGAATGAACAGATAGTAGCAGTTGTTTTTTCTGCTGAATCTGAGAGCATAAATTTCAAGAGGGTTTTTTTTATTTGTTTACAGGACAGATGCAGCTTTAAAAGCAAAGCCATTTTTTAAAACAAAATGTTAATCTGTCTTCAAACCGCAGGCTATAGATCCACCACAGGCACTCACGGTTTAAACTCTGCCAACACTTCTGCCCTCTTCACCAATCATGTGACCTTCACCAGCAATAATCACATGCTCAGTAGGAAGGAAGGGCTTCAGCCACCATGATAGCTCATTCCAGAGCTTCCCCTAAGCAAAAAGGAACAATTACAATAAACTGTTGCAAATTATAGATGGTAGTCTTTGCAACAGAGAGTACTGTAGACCAGGCTGGGACAATTATCGAATGAAAGAAAATATTATTATTTTAGGAAATTGTAACATTTTAATACAATGTGAAAAATGATGAGGGAATAATAAATGGAGGGCATAAAAAGAGCTAATAATAAAAAAGAGCTTGGTGAGGAATCCCGCTGTCATATTTGCATTTACCCTGAAACTAATGCTGTGCACATTTTGGAATGCAAATAATTCACGAGAGGAAGCAAAATGAGGATGTTAATAATCATTTTGCCCTTAATGAGGAGCTGTACTTTGATTGAAGAAAAGCTTTAAGGTAGCCAAAACTAGACCAAACAAAAGAGTGTTGCTCGTATTTATTTAACGGTTATTTAAAGGGGTCTGTTCGAATACTTTTTTTCAGTTATCAGAAAACACGAGCATTAACACTTTCTGTCTGAAATCTTATTTCCAGTTTTCAAAGATGAGTTTGAAATGGAATGGATTTTGTCTGTGTCTTCCTCTTTCCTTCTGTCTCTCTTTTTCACTTGAAAAGGGGTATCATTATGGCAATCATTCAGTATTTTGGATTTCTTACTTTTCATGTCACAGATAACTGTGGAATGCTCAAATCCTTAACCTGACTAAAATGGTTTCCTGTTGAATTGTTACTGGACTAGACATAGCAAGTCAAAAACTGAGCCGGATATGTGAATTCTGAAAGCCTACTTGTTTTCAAAGAAATTTGCTTTTCTGGATTCCAGATTTTTAAAAAAAATTATTAAAAGCATCTTAATTAATTATGGAAATCTGTCTGATAATGTATACTCACAAATATAAGACAGGAATGAACTGAATGTTTTACTTTTGAAGTACACTGCCACAGTAAAATGACATGTTTGCTACAGCTGAACTTCAGGTGCTTGTGAATGGGAAAATAAGGAAGGAAATAACACATTTTACCCAGAATTAGAAGTCAAGAATCAAAGAAGTCATGATACAAGATGTAAAAAAAAAAAGTATGCTTTCTAAATTTCTTATATTAATATTTTAAACAGATGACTAGACAGAAATCTCTGAGAAAGAAGCAGTAAAGACTGAACAGCATTCTCTCCAATTAACTTACAAGGCCTGCTAAACTTCCAAGAGCCATTTTTTTCACTGGCAGGAAGACCTGGCCAGGTATGTCACCCATTGTTTTCAGTGTGCCCCTGCTGGTTAGTGGCACATTGTCCTTTAAACTTTAAAGGGCTCTTATTTTCAGTGGAGCACACCTCAGTGGGCTAATGAATAAATAAAAAAGCAACAAACCAGTGGGTCCAGATGTTACCCAATCAGGCAGTCTCCTAATTAATTGGGGCAATTAGCTTAAAGCAGACAAGTGAGAGGGGGTAACTGGGATCTCCACCAATGTTTATTTTTCCCTTAGAGAACTCTCAGAAATAAACCAGGCATATCTGGCCCTCATTGGAGGAGGAGGAGGAGGAGGAGAAGTTGCTTATAATCTCCTTTCCCTTCCCCTCCCCACAACAGACACCCTGTGAGGTAGGTGGGGCTGAGAGAGCTCTTATGAGAATTGCTTGTAAGAGAACAGCTCTGAAATAACTTTTAACTGACCCAAGGTCACACCAGCAGCTGCATGTAGAGAAGTGGGGAATCAAACCTGGTTCTCCCAGATTAGAGTCTGCGCTCCTAACTGTTGGATCCCCAAGCATCGAGAATAAATCCACGTTTTCAAGAAAAGCAAAATTTATTTCAAAGCGTTGAAGACATACTCAAACACGTTCTTTGTTAGAACTGGGGATGCACGGTTAGGTCAAGCACAATAAAGGAAATTCAAACAGATACAGATCCAATGAATAGCATTCCCGCTGGCGGGCTAATGAAACGGTTGCGCGCCCAGTCCATGGGAACCAGGCAGAACATCAGACAAAACACAGGTGCAGTACGCATGAGAAAAGCAATAGGCAAGCATTACAGCATCTTCTCCCCCACACAACCTCCAGCAGTTATCTTGTGCATTCCAACGCAGGAGCAGGATGATAGAAAACAAGCCGGGTGCAATAGGGCATTCATATGTACACAGAAGTCACAGAAAACAGAATGGCAGCTTGCTGACATACTGCCCCCCTTAAAATACACTTACAACACACCTCCCGGGTCGGGCGGGAGATCTCCCGGGCTGGGCGGGAGACCTCCCGGTTTGTCCGGGAACCTCTTGTGGAAACTACGGATCAGGTAAGGGGCCCGAATATCCCCTTCTTCCACCCATTCGCGGTGCTGGGGACCGAAATCAACCCATTCGATAAGGTACCAGAGTTTACCACGTTTCAATTTACAATCAAGGATATCAGCGATCTCAAAATGTTCATCCCCTTCCAAAATGACAGGTGGAGGAGGAGTAACTGCTGGTCTCCAGGGAGACGGGCCAGGATCCTTCTTCAACAGGCTCATGTGAAAAACAGAATGCAGAGCACGTAAATTCTTAGGCAAAACAACATCAACCGCCACATCATTTATGACTTTACGCACTTTGAATGGACCAATGAACTTCCACCCCAATTTCCTGCTAGGCCGCAGCATCTTAATGTTCTTGGTCGAGACATACACAAGATCCCCAGGTTTCAGATCAAACCCCACCACCCTACCCTTGTCTGCCTGGGTCTTGTAAGCAGCCTTGGCTGCGTCAAGCGTTTGGCATAGCAGAGGCCATGCATTTTGCAAGGACATACACCATTTATCAGCGTCCCCCACAGGACGTTGGCCCATCCCCTCCAGGAAAGGGAGGGGGGGCTGTCGTAACCAGAAACAGCTTTATAAGGAGACATGCCCGTGGAGCTATGGACAGTATTGTTATAACAATATTCAGCAAGAGGCAACAATTCACACCAATCATTCTGTTGATAATTAGTAAAACAACGAAGATATTGCTCCAGGGTCTGATTAACTCGTTCTGTTTGTCCGTCAGTCTCAGGATGATACGCGCTGCTGAGCCCTTGTTCCACCCCTAAAATGGAAAGAAGTTCCCTCCAAAACTTAGAAACAAATTGGGTCCCCCTGTCAGAAATTAATTTAGCAGGTAATTGATGAATTTTCACCACGTGAGACATAAACGATTTCGCCAACCTCTGAGCTGTAGGCAAGGAAGGAAAAGGCACAAAATGAGCTTGCTTAGAAAATAAATCAACAACCACCCAAATAACAGTGTTCCCTTTGCTCGCAGGGAGGTCAGTAATAAAGTCCATGGACACCACTTCCCACGGTCTCGATGGGGTAGGGAGTGGCTGCAGAAGACCAGGAGGCTTGCCCACTCTGGGTTTAGTCAAGGCACAGGTTTGGCAGGACCGAACAAAAGTCAAGAGGTCTTTGCGCATCTGTGGCCACCAGAACTGTCTGCGGATGAGTTGCAGAGATTTAACAAAACTCCAATGCCCTGCCAGTTTCGAACCATGAGCAGAATCCATCACCTCCCTCCTCATCGAAATAGGCACATACAGTTTGTCTCCAGAATAAATCAGACCTTCAGGGCTACGGACACAATCTGGCAACGCTTTCAGGGAGGCATCATCATCAGCAGTAAAAGCAGACATATATTTCTGGACCCAGCCCCCCCCCCCCCAGGGAAAAGGGAAGGCGAAGTTTCATCAGAGCGCGGAATCGAGCGCGCTTGCGCACGGGTGACCACAGCCCCCCCCAGGTGGGAGGGGGAAAAAACAGAGTCCATGATGATTTCACGCTGACTGTCATGTTGTGGGAGGCGTGAGAGCGCGTCAGCCAGGGAATTAGCCGTCCCAGGGAAATGACGAAGAGTGAATCGAAACTTAGCAAAGAAGTCCGCCCAACGAAGTTGTTTAGCGTTGAGAGAACGGGGGGATTTCAGCATTTCCAGATTTTTATGGTCAGTCCAGACTTCAAATGGCAGTTGCGCCCCCTCCAACCACTGCCTCCAAGTGGAGAGAGCCAGCCGGATCGCTGATGCCTCCTTCTCCCAAATCCCCCAGTTTCGTTCAGCGTCAGAAAACTTTTTAGACACAAATGCGAGGGGGTGTAAACGACCATCTTCCCCTTCTTGCAAAATAGCGGCCCCCATTGCCACATCCGAGGCATCAGTTTGGACAATGAATTTTTTAGTTTCATCAGGGCGCGCTAGCACTGGCTCAGATGTGAACATCAGTTTAAGTTTCTCAAAAGCCTCTGCGCAAGCAGGGGACCATTTAAGCGGGGCGCCTGGTTTCGTAGCATCAAACCCCTTCCCCTTGGTCTTTAGCAAATCAGTCAGAGGAAGGGCAATTTGAGCGAAATTCTGGATGAAATTTCTATAAAAATTGGCGAATCCGAGGAACATTTGCAATTGTTTGCGGGTCCTGGGGGGTTCCCAGTCAAGTACAGCCTGTATTTTAGCAGGGTCCATTTCCACCTTCCCCCCAGAGATGCGATAACCCAAAAAGTCAATGCATGTCTTGTGGAATTCACATTTTGACAGCTTTGCAAACAGGTGGTGTTCATAAAGTCGCTTAAGGACCTGGCGCACCAATTTAATATGCGACGGGAGGTCCTGAGAGTACAGCAACACGTCATCAAGGTAAAGGACCACTCCTTTGAACAAGAACTCATGTAGGACCTCATTGATTAGGTTCATGAAGACCCCCGGAGCCCCTTGAAGCCCGAAGGGCATAACGAGGTACTCAAACTGCCCCAAAGGGGTATTAAATGCAGTCTTACTTTCATCCCCCTCCCGAATGCGCACACGGAAATATGCATCTCGGAGGTCAAGTTTCGAGAAGATTTTGCCCTTGGTGGCCTCAGCTACCAAGTCCTTGATTAGCGGGAGGGGGTAGGCATTGGACAAAGAAACAGCGTTCAGACCCCTATAATCAGTGCACAATCTAAGCCCCCCGTCTTTCTTCTTTCGGAAAAGTACAGGCGCGGCGAAAGGGGAGGAAGCCGGGCGAATGAAACCTCGGGCTAGGTTTTTATCAATAAAGTTCCGCAGTTCAACTTTCTCAGCCGGCCCCATCGCATAGATTTTACCTTTAGGTAATTTACAGTCAGGCAAAAGTTCAATAGCACAGTCAGTAGAGCGATGGGGGGGCAATTCGTTAGCTTCATCTTCGCCAAACACTTTCGCCAAGTCTCTATACTCTCGAGGCAAAGAAGCTAACTCTTCCGGCTGCAAAGCGCCGCAGGGGAACTGTGCGGTCGGCTGGTCCCCCCACGAGTCCAACCAGCAGTGATCTACACATTTAGCCGACACAAATTTGACAACCCCTTCTTCCCACAAGATGTAAGGGTCATGGGTAAACAACCAGGGACTCCCCAGTACTAAGTCAAACTGCGATTTAGGGGTAACAATGAAGGATCTGGATTCCCAATGATCGCCAGCCCCCAACCGCAAAGCCATAGTCTCGTGTGTACAAGGTTCCATGGGTGCCCCATCCATTTGGGTAAAAATGATGGGAGACTTCAAGGGGACTATCCCCGCTTCCAGTGCCAATAACACTCTAGGGCTGATGAGATCCCTCCCACACCCAGAATCAATCAACGCTCTCACCCTAACGTGGGTCCCCAGGAGCGGATTCATTAACGAGACAGTCACGAAAAACAGGGAAGGGGTTTCTCTCACCACCTTGGGCGCAGAGCTAGAATGGCCGTGTCGTTTTGCGCCTCTCACAACAGGCCGTTGTCGTTTTCCGCCGTTTCAGCCACCACCTCCTCTTCTGACTCGGCAGCAGACGGTTCGATTCCCTCCAGGCCTTGGGCCGCCTGCAGAGCTTTGGAGAAACGCGGTTTAGCCATCCCCTTCTTCCCCGTCAGCGGTGTCTTCGGGCTTGGAGTAGGCGGCTTGTCTTTTACCTGACGGCTGCCACAATCCACAGCGAAATGCCCCTTCTCCCCGCACTTGAGACAGAGCCCCATCTTCATACGTAGTTCTCGTGCCGATTCCGACAGGCGTTGAGTCTTGGGTCTGGAGGCACTGGCAGCGGCGGGTCTGTTGGTCGTAGCAGCCAAGTCGAGTTTGATGGTGGTGAGCCGATCCTCTGCATTTTCAGCTTCCTGGGTCCAGGCCATCAGGGAGACAGGATTGACAGTCTTCAGAACCGTTTCTCGGATGTCTGCGTTGAGTCCCAATCGATACATCTCAGCCAATATATGATCAGGGTAGTCTCGGAGCTTTGCTGCCTGCTTGTGGAATTCCAGTGTGTACTCGCGAACCGACTTCTTATTCTGGCGGTAGGTGCGGAGAAACGCTTTAGCTCTTTGGCTCGCGTTGACATCTTCAAACCTCGCCCGCAGCGCCCACATGAATGCTCGCAAATTCAAAAGTTCCGGACCGCGGTCATTGTGCAGTCCAACATACCATGTGGCGGCGTCTCCTTTTAGTCTTGCCGAGATGACATCAATAAGACCAGCTTCATTTCGGAACAGGTGTCGGCTCTCTTCTACGAATTTATGCACTCTCACCGTGAAGAAAGCGAGTTCATCTGGGTTGCCGTCAAAGGTAGCCTCCAGTAGATCTTTGGGTCTGGGCCATGGAGGCCGTACCAACGGTCCCAGCTGACCCGGAACTCCCCTGAGAGGGAGACCCGGACCAACCGGTGGCCCCGCTGGCATTGGCCTCATCGGTGGCGGCAGACCCGGCACCGGCGGACCCCCCGGCATCGGCTGTTGCACAGGCCCTTGCTGAGGCGGTCCCGCCGGCGGCTGGACAGGCACCTGCGGCGCGGGAACTCCCGGTACTTGCAGCGGAGGTCCAAGTCTCTCACCGAGTCTTCCAGTTCTGCTAGTCGTTCCCCGGTAGTTTCCTCCGGGATGGGGTCCCGAGGTCGATAGTCCGGGGGTGGGTCATAGTCCTCTTCCGTTTGGAAGGCTCCGGTGCCCTCCTCATCTTCTGCGTGGCCTCGCGGCCCCGATGGCTCGAACATCCACTCCTCGAGGTCTTGCTTGGAACTCCCCTTCTCCGAGGTAGTCCCCGGCTCCGGGAACAATCCCTTGTCAAACAGACTCTCACGTAATCCGCTCCCCCGACGGGAGTACACCTCTCGGGTGCCCTGAGTGTTGTACATAGTCCAGTCATCCTGCTGTTGAGTCTTCCGCGGACCCCAGTGCGAAGGGGTCGGAGGCGGCCAAGACAGATGTGCAGGCAGGCGGGGAATCGTTCCCCCCACGGCACCCTCCACAGAGGCTGCAGTCGTGAACACCAAAGAAGCGGAGGTATGTGGGACCGATCCTGAGTCCCCCTCCGTGTTAAGTAGGTTTCCCTCAGTTCCGCTCATGATCATGCCAGATTCGGAACGATAGGAGAAAGAGAGTTCTAACAATATGTTGGATCCCCAAGCATCGAGAATAAATCCACGTTTTCAAGAAAAGCAAAATTTATTTCAAAGCGTTGAAGACATACTCAAACACGTTCTTTGTTAGAACTGGGGATACACGGTTAGGTCAAGCACAATAAAGGAAATTCAAACAGATACAGATCCAATGAATAGCATTCCCGCTGGCGGGCTAATGAAACGGTTGCGCGCCCAGTCCATGGGAACCAGGCAGAACATCAGACAAAACACAGGTGCAGTACGCATGAGAAAAGCAATAGGCAAGCATTACAGCATCTTCTCCCCCACACAACCTCCAGCAGTTATCTTGTGCATTCCAACGCAGGAGCAGGATGATAGAAAACAAGCCGGGTGCAATAGGGCATTCATATGTACACAGAAGTCACAGAAAACAGAATGGCAGCTTGCTGACACTAACCATTACACCAAACTGGATTGGGGCATTTGTACTGGCCAGCAGAAGTGATGCTTGAGCCCAGAGTTTACACAAGCAGCAGGTCATTCTTAGACTGGACCACTTGCAATCTTAGGTATGAGATTACATCCTTGAATTCTATGCTGTGAAAAATCTCCCTGAATTTATAAGAACTAGATCTGTAGCCTTGTTCACAAGTTACAATGAACAAACATGTAATCCATGTACAGTGTACATTTCATTTTTCTTTCACGTGTGTTGTGTAATTCTCATTACATTCAATGCATATACAACTGGACATGCAACCAAAACCACACATTTCTCCAGGTATCAGTGCCCAGTTTCATCTGTGAATGCACATTGGCCTGTTTTTAAAAACAGATGTAATGTGTGAACAGGGCTAGCATTAAGGGTTCTAGTGTAGTTGACTTGCTCTTGTGCTAGTTTTGTATGCTTAATGAAATTTTCCTACCCTCACACTGTTGGGAAGTTGTCAAACATTTGTGGAAGCAGGAGGGGGAACTGAGGAAAGATTTCTGCCAACTTGAAAGATCTAGGCTGTTTGTGTGTGTGTGTTTTCTTTCACCTTATGGTCTGGACATGACTGGGGGATGAGTATTTGACTCAATTTGTTGTGATCCGCCCTGAGCCTGTTTGGGGAGGCTCCAATAAAAATCCCCCCCGAAATAAATTAATTAAAAAAATAAAATACTGCATTGTATGTAACTTTGTTCAAATTGTATTTTTGTAAGCCTCTTTGGTTCCCCATAAAGGAAAAGAAACAGGACAAAAATGTAGTAAAATAAATCATTTTTTAAAAATACTTTGAGCTCCACCTCTAGTACCTACCCCTGTTGAACAGGGCTAGCATTAAGGGTTCTAGTGTAGTTGACTTGCTCTTGTGCTAGTTTTGTATGCTTAATGAAATTTTCCTACCCTCACACTGTTGGGAAGTTGTCAAACATTTGTGGAAGCAGGAGGGGGAACTGAGGAAAGATTTCTGCCAACTTGAAAGATCTAGGCTGTTTGTGTGTGTGTGTTTTCTTTCACCTTATGGTCTGGACATGACTGGGGGATGAGTATTTGACTCAATTTGTTGTGATCCGCCCTGAGCCTGTTTGGGGAGGCTCCAATAAAAATCCCCCCCGAAATAAATTAATTAAAAAAATAAAATACTGCATTGTATGTAACTTTGTTCAAATTGTATTTTTGTAAGCCTCTTTGGTTCCCCATAAAGGAAAAGAAACAGGACAAAAATGTAGTAAAATAAATCATTTTTTAAAAATACTTTGAGCTCCACCTCTAGTACCTACCCCTGAAAGAGTGTAGCCCTGGAACAGCTTTATTATCACGTCTGTGTAGCCAATAACCAAACAGAATTCAATATTGTAACGTATGCACAAACTTGAAAAGTACTGAGACTGGCAAGTGATTTCAGCTCTCATACTTTATTGTTGGTACAGAACAAGACAAGAAACCCCGGCTCGCAGGCCGGCTTATATGCTCAGTAAACCCACTCCCAGAACACACCCCACTCAGTGATAGGCTATATACAGTGGTTGAGAGTTCCATAGGTCCTGACCAAGTTCCTAGCTCTCTGGTTGGTGTGGGCTAGGATCTGCTTGAACCATTGTCTCCCGGAGCAAAGCTTGGAGGGTTCGCATGACCACGTGGAGAACTTGCCTCACACGCGGTCGAGTTTAGATACATTACAAAACTATTGAGGAGTTATCTTCCTTCCTACACACATTTAGAGTAGGGGTGTCAAACATGCGGCCCGGGGGGTGGATCAGGCCCTCAAAGGGCTTCTATTAAACCCTCAGTGGAACTGGCTGTCTTCTGCTTCTTCTTCAAGTTCAGCTGCTGCTGCGTCATTATAGCTTGCTTGCCAGACTCTCTCAGTCACTCAGGAGAGATAGATAGGCAAATTTCTGTTCCCTGCACTGGCTGAGGCTCCTCTCCCCCCCCCCAGGGGGAAGGATGGAACAAGCCAAAGCTTCCTGGCTAGGCTGCCTCAATTGCACAGGAGAGAAAAGCAAGCCTTTCTTCCCTTCCATTGGCTGAGGCTCCTCCCTGAAGGGAGGGACAGAAGGAGGGAGAGCTTGCTTTGCTTGGCTGCCTCAATCACATGGGAGAAATACAAAGCATCTTTAAGACCAACAAAGTTTTATCCAAGGTATGAGCTTTTGTGTGCCTTGCTACAGTATGTGCGTTTTGTTGGGCTTGTTCTGCTGTGGCTTTCCTGGGTGCAACTGGATTCCCTCCCCCTTTTCACTGTATTCATGCCCTCATGATCCAATCTTGCTCAGTAGGAAAGCAATATTAATTATTTAGATGAGAAGTAACAACAATCCAGTGAGGTGGGTTAGGCTGAGAGTGTGTGTCCAGACCAAGTTCACCCAGCACATTTCCTTTGGGGATTTTGAACTTAGACTTCCTAGATAGTAGGGTGATACTGATCACTGAGGAAGACTATAGTTTTGTAGACAAACGGATAGCTCTCAGTCTGTGTCAGGATGTCTTCTCATGTTCTTGGCCAGCACACAAAGCAATTTATGTATAAAAGCTCACCACGCCCAGCCATTTCATACTTTCCTCTGGGCCCTAGGCTTAGAACTCTGAGCATGAGATTTCTGTAGTGAATGTAAATAAATCAAAAGTAGGTTTGCAGCTTACATGTGAACAGCATACTCAAGATTGCAATGGCACAGACATTTTGATGGAATAATTCAGAGCAAGAGGTATCAATCATCAGACATTGTTCAATAAACAAAATATTGCAAGAGTGCTAATGTTTTAAGCATGTTTTTATTTTAAGGAAAAAAATATTTGAGTTTGTGTCCTTTATAAAGTTTATATCTCTGCTACCTGGAATTACATTTTATGACACACATGGCCCGGCCCAACTAGATCTCATTTATGCCATATCTGGCCCTCATAACAAATGAGTTCGACACCCTTGATTTAGAAGTTATATTTGTTTAAAATAAAGATATACATGAAATAGAAAGGGCATAATTACACTTAATATACAGTAAGTACTAGCACATGAAGTGTCTCTAGACTGGTTTTAATAGATTTAGATCAAGGCAATTTTTAATGGTATAAATGTACCTAATCAAATTCCAAACATGGTTACTTGGATGTTAGTTCCACTAAAGTTCAATGGAACATACTACCAAATAAGAATCCATATGATTAGAGCCTTCATGCATCAACAGCATTTTGGCAATTCATTCTAATTTTTTAAAACACAGAGAGAGAGAGAGAGAGAGAGAGAGAAACTATGGCAAAAACATAAGGTACATCCGATATCTTTAATTGTTTAATTTATATAAAGATCATTGTTACAAAATATACTGCTGTGCGACTGTATAGGACTAATTGTCCCTAAACCACAAAGTTGTAAAAGATGCTGAAAAATCTTAATTTAATTAGTTTAATTAAATTCATTAGAGCTTCTAAAAGAGATTTAACACTAATTTAAACCTCTAAAATTGAGAATTTAAATTGTTAATCAGTCAAGTGAGGTGCTGGGTTATTCTGTTCATTATGTATATGAACGAAAGGGCTGATCAGCAAAGCGGTTTGCTTGTGCCATCCCTTGGAGATCAAAAGCAGGGAGAAGTGTATTTAATTGGACTATTTTGCTATTCCATGTACTGGAAGACTAGATTTAATAAAAAGCTGGTAAAGCAGAACTGGAAAAGAACCTCAGACCAAGTCTTTCTGGGTTTGTTACACCAGAGGTAATGTTTGATTCTCTTTCTCTTTGTTACTTCAATATGCGCTGTACCCTTGCTTTTCCTGCTGTCTCCTTCAGTCTTGTACCCACTGCCAGAGGCAGAGGGAGGAAAGCGGTTTTCATTTCCTACGTCTGAAATGCAGGAAGCTTGACCAAAGATCTGCACTGGTGAAGCAAGAGTAAAGCAACATTTTATAGCTGGCTATGGTGATCATGTCAACCCAGAATATATTCATTACACTCCACTCCTAATAATAAAAGTAACATGAATTTCCTGGTATTTATTACCCCAATTAATACACTGTTCATTGGAGATGCTCCTAAGTTATGCCAGAGGCATGCTTTCCTGTATGGCATCAAATGGCCAGTTTATTTCACAAGCACAGCAGCATTTGAAGGATTGCAACAAATCACATAGGTGAAGTTGTTAAATTAGTATTAAAAATGCCAGGTTTGCACACTGCTTAGCTTCCAAGATCTGACAAGATCAGGCTTGCCTGGGCCATCCAGGCCAGGGCTCTCTAGACACAAGGCTGCATTTTTAAACAGCCCAGCCCTCCTTCAGAGAAACAGACAAACCTGTGCGGGTTTACTGGCTTCTCTATTAAAGCAGGAGGGAGGAGGAGGACCTGGCTCCAGGCTTCTTTCTCTCTTTCACTCATATGGAAACACCACACCCTCCCTCCCATCTTGCATCCTGAGCCTCTAATCCCTGGCTATGGAAAAGCCCTTTCTCTCAGCCTCTTGGGTTCAGTGTTCCGGTAGCTGCCACAACCACCAGGGATCTTGTCTCACTCACTTCCTACTCCCTCCATCTCCAGCCACTCTTGGGGGCCCTGGTCCCCCAGAAAATCAGGAACTGTGTTTCTGTGTGAGTGATTCTTAGTAATTCACTAACCTCCCTTTGTTTGATCAGCTTGGAACTATCCATAAACAGTCTTCAGACTTAAGAGAAAAAGGAACTTTAATAACTAAGCATACCACCCTAAGGTTCGATGAAACGCCCCCCCCTCCAAGAACCCTCAGGTTAAAGTCATCTCCTACAGCTGTATATTGATATGGCCACAAGGCTGTTTGTTCTCTTGTTTGTTTTTTTAATAGTGTGTTCTGCTAGGAAAAAGGTAGCAGCTCAGAGGAAAAGGAGATGGCTAGGAAGCAGGGCATGGGAGCAGCTGGGTGTGGGCAGAACCTTTAAAAGTGCAGAAAGCTGTATAAAGTAAAGGTAAAGGTTCCCTTGCTTGAAAGCCAGTCGAATCCGACTCTAGGGTTGCGGTGCTCATCTCCGTTTCAAAGCCGAAGAGCCAGCGCTGTCCGAAAACGTTTCCGTGGTCATGTGTCCAGCATGACTAAACACCAAAGCGCACGGAACGCTGTTACCTTCCCACCAAAGTGGTACCTATTAATCTACTTGCAATTTCTTGCTTTCGAACTGCTAGGTTGGCAGGAGCTGGAACTAGAGACGGGAGCTCACTCCGTCTTGCGGCACCCGGGTCTCAAACTGCTGAACTACTGACCTTCCACAGCCTGGAGTTCAGCGTCTTAACCACTTGAGCCACAGCAGCTCCTTAGAAAGCTGTATAGACTCCACAAAAGAACTTCAGGTGTGTTCCTTGCAAAGGAGATCTGAAAAAACATGGGGGGAAGTTGGGAGGAAGACCCCATATCAACAACTGGCAAACAATACTGTGTGTAGGGTTAGGAGAAAACCAGTGTAGTTAAACAGCCAAGCTGGAGCAAAAACTCCATACAGAAATAACAATTGTGTACATGAGATGTTGACTGGAAGGTTTCCAAATAGCAATGTACATACATACTCTATGCGTTGGTGCTCATGCTAGTTTGTGACTACAGAAGACTCTACTTTTGAGTGGTAAGTTTATATTAAATGGAGTAATTACCACAGTTGAAGGTTTTGGCAGTTGATAAGTGGCTCTAATGGAATTCCACGCACAGCCAAAAAATGAGTATGTATAACAGCCACAGGTGCAGGCAGAAGTGTCATGCAGCAATGTTGATGATCACCCTCTGCCTCAGTATTCAAAACAAGCAAAAACCCAGTGACACCACATATTCTAAAAATCAGTACGCACTTGTGGATTGCAGGAAATGCCTACTTCTTGTTCTTAGAAATCACAGCTTTATTCAGCAGAATGCACAGAAGCCTGTGAAAAAGGTTAATAAATAGTTCTTTCTGCTCTGATCCCTTTCTGTATAATATATTGAATGTAACCTGCCTGTAGGTATGTAATGTATTAAATGTAAGTAGATACTGGCAAATATCCTGTATAGAATTAAGCAAACTGTAATACTAAAATCCAAACTGAGCTGTAGTTTTCATTCAACCACATGTAACAGGAGGGCATGGTTGTGTGAACTGGGCCAAGGCATGTATAAAAGACTGGGTTTTTTTAATGTTGTTGTTTGCGTGTACTGAAGCTATAGGCAATTGGAAAACACTGGTTTGGCCCAATTCACACAAACAGTGGCCATATATATCAAGAGGATCACAACAAAGCACTCCCATTATCTGTCTGTCTGTGTGTCTGTCTGTCTGTCTATCATCTATCATCTGTCTTTATCTAGGTTAAGTGTGCGGACTCTAATCTGGGAGAACCAGGTTTGATTCCCCACTCCTCCACTTGCACCTGGCTGGATGACCTTGGGCAAGCCATAGTTCTGATAAGAGCTGTTCTTGAAAAAGAGCAGTTTCTGTCAAGAGCTCTCTCAGCCCCACCTACCTCACAGGGGAGGGGAAGGGAAAGGAGTTTGTAAGCCACTCTGAGACACCTTTGGGTAGGGAAGGGCGGGGTATAAATCCAATCTCTTCTTCTTCTTCTTCTTCTCTTACAGCCATCACCTTGAGCAGAAAATAAAATGATAAAAGCCTTACTTAATATTATCTCCCTGATATTTAATTATTGCCCCTATAAATTTTGCCACAGAAAGAGTAATGGAATCCTTTATATTCAATAGTAGCCACGTCACCTGACCTCTCATATTAGGCAATTTCATATTTTTAAGTACAGGGCTAATCAAACTAGCCCTCAACTCATTAAATATGGCACATTCTATAATCATGTGTTCAATGGTTTCAACTTTATTTTGTGAACATCTCCATATTCCTTTGGTCCTTTTTTGTATCTACCCCCCAAAACCGCTGAGGGAAGGGTATTCATTCTTGCCAAACTGAAAGCTCTTCTGAGTTTTGGTACTGTCAGTTACAACATTTGTAGAACAATCCTGGTTTGTTCCAGCCTCAAAACCAGAGGCTTTTAGAGTTTGGAAAATTAAGTTCACTCGTTTTATTGATTTATTACAAGTCCAAAAAAGATTACCTGGAAAACAAAAACTCTTGTCATCTTCCCTGGTTTGAATACTCCCAAATATCTTCCTTGTGTAACTCAGCATACTATAGGGAAGGTCTCAAAAGATCACTTACAACCCTTGAACATTACATGAAAAATAATCATTTGTATACTAAGAGTACAATAGCTTCTATATACAAGATTTTGATAGAATCATTTTCCATGCAAACTTTAAAATATCAGCTTAGCTAGCAGGCTGACTGTGGCAAAATTTTGACAGAGAATGACTGGTCTAAAATTTGGACGTCCCCATCACTCTCTTCCAAATCTATTAATATATGTCTCCAAGGGTACAAGCTATTGATGAGATGGTATATTACCCCCAGCAAAATTAATCACATAACACCTACGTATTCACCACTTTGTTGGAGGTCGTGCGGGGCGAGGGGCTCCTTTATCCACTGTTGGTGGGAGTGAAAGAGTTTTGGGAGAAAATATTTGTTTACGTTAAAACTATAACAGGATACAATATTGACAAAACTCCAGATCTTGTCTTATTAGACCTGAGGAGGGACAACAAGGTTCCTAAAATATGCAAGAACTCATTTCTACTTTACTGTCTGCAGCAAAGACTATAATTGCCGCAAGCTGGAAAGACCCCAATGTTATTTCAGGCCCAAGAAGGTTTAATAAGCTATGGGAACTGCTAGCAATGGACAAAATTACTGATTCAATCAGAAGGATGGAAAAACAAAGGACATCTTCAAAATTGCTTGCTAAATGGTCTCCTTTTATAGAATATATACAAACAAATGACTCTTCTCAAATAACTCATATTCCAATCAGATACAAAAAAATACTCACCTGTTTATGAAGTCGGTAATATTTACCTACATATTCGCCAGACATGGTATAGGCCTCCAAGGTAAGTGATATAGTTTGTCAACATTGCTGTTTTTGGAATGCAGAAGTTAACAAATTGAAGTTATTAAATTCATTACTATGTTTTAGTTTAAATTGATTTTTATTTATATTCATTTGTAAAGCTGTTTGGTTACAGTTTTGCTGATTGTATCAAAAACTTAATAAAATTTTTATTTTAAAAATTGTTTAAAAGTGATAAAAATAATTTGGTCGTTGCATTTGGAAGGGCAGAGCACACCCATTAAATTCATTTGGAAGATCAAAACGAAGGTCTGAAAAGGCCTATTGAGAAGCTAGAAAGTGGCAAACAAGTGCCTCAAGAGAGGAATGTTAACTCCTGCTGTACTGAGTATGGACGAGGCAGATTCAGGACATCCCAGACTCAGACACAAAGTTCACCTGTTGGCCAGTGATGGATAAATCCCATCCGAACCTCACATTTATTTTATTTTATTTTTTGGTCTCGTTGTGGTAGTATGGTAGGTACTAGGTTACCTAGAGTGGGAGAATTGTACCAAGAGGCTTACCACAGCTTTTCTTCATAACCCCTCTGGACTGGGCAGGAAATTGCTTTGCTGCTCCCTTGATCTCCCAGGTGGGTCTATGCCTAAAGAGACAAATGCATACATAATACTCTTGCTGTCTCCTTAGCTCTCTCAATTCTGTCCTCCAGCTCTTCCTTCAATTATTTTCATTGCCCACCATCTATCTCCTTTTATCAGCCTCTCCTTGTGAATAAAACATCTTCTTTTCCCAACATTCCAAAATTTGTTTTCACAAATAGCACACCTGCCATTCCAGCCTCTGATTTACCCCTGAGTAGGCAGAGCAAGCCTGCCACATTGCCTCTGAGTCTATGGATGAGGTAAAGAAGAAAGCTAATAAGTAAATTAGACAATGGACAAAGATATCACATAGATGAGGCTTTTGAAAATCCCATGACGAACACTACACTGAGCCCAAGGAAAAAAGGACTGAAATCATATTTTGCATGCTGTTCATGGTGGCTGCAAGGTAATGACAGAAGATAGAGTCATTGACAATATTTTAGGGGATTTAAATAGTTTCTCTCATTATTTTCTTCACAGCAGGCTTGAGGGCAAACATTTAGCAGGAAAAATACTGAGGGTTAAATAGAACTAAAGAGGAATTCAAATATATAAAATATAGTTTTCTCTTGGGCTTTATTCCTGACATTGATTTGCATACTTCTACAAAAAATTTAAATGATATTTTTTAAACTTTTGCAAGGATTGTGCATCACTTATTTAATCTTTAACTCCTGGCTCTAGCACTATTAATAACATCAAATATTTGTCTTTGGAACCTTAGCTGACTAGCAAATGAAGAAATGTGTCTTTGCAATATTGGACCCTTCATTATCAGAACTGCTGTTTTAACTGTTAAAATGTGAGGGCTGAGGAGGAGGAGGAACACTGTGAGAAATAGGGCCATTTAGTCTAATGATGACAAAGTATACAAATTAATGGACAAGATTAATGGATGAGTTAGACAGCAACATAGGTCAAGCATTTTGGATAGGTGGAGCAGATTTCTCATGCTGAGGTTTTGACTCATTAATCATATGGGAAGAGTCTTCACAGTTTCTAACTGTGTTCTATGATGACAACTTTCCCATTAAACAGCAACTGCAGCCCAAGAACTGCTTGTTTCATTCCAATTAATATGTGAAATTCAGTCCTTGCCACTTAACGGTTGTCAGATTACAATGGTAGAATAGAAGGCATAAACAGCAGTTTTCCTGTTAGGATCTAGGCTTCACAAACTCATGCAGCTTTTGTTCCAAGTTTAGTTCAACCACTTCCTTCCTGTCGATAGTACACATATATCCTTTCTTTAGACCCTAGGTATAGCCTTATCCCAGTCAACTTCTCCTTGGCTTGTTCTTTCTTCAAACTCATGTCAGTCTGCACTACACAATGTTTTTCCACCTCCCTGTTTTTCAGGCCACTGCCCATATAATCCCACTTTCTTTAGTCACTCTGTCTCCTGAACACCCATAAAATCCATACACAGGGTACACTTGGTTTTTCTGTACATATGCATACAGTAATTCTCACGTTAAATTCTAAACATATACAGTTAAAGCGGACGATTTAAATCCTGAATTTATCCAGGTATAGTCCCTTGATTCATTTGTAAAGTGTTATGTGCATTGGCTCTTTCTTACGAAGAGATGCATACATGTACAAGCAGGATGTACCTGCTTCATTGCTTTGGCCCCGTCTGGGTTTCACTCAAGCCTGTTCCATCGAGCAACTCTGTCCAACGAAGACCGATTCCAAGAGGTCCAAGGTCTGGCTTTGTGGAGACCTTGAATAAGCTCTGAGCAGGGCCGGCTCTCCCGCTAGGCCAACTAGGCACTCAGCTAGAGCGGGAGGCCCTGGATGGGATGGCAGGCCCTGGATGGGGGCACCGAAGTTTGCCTCCCCTCCGCCAAAAGCCAGCGCCGATCCTTGAGGCTCCCCTCCGCGTCCCTCAACGTCCTTCCCGCCTGCCTGGACCCTCTCCAGGGACCCATGGCCGGTGGGGAAAGGTGCCGGTAGAGCGGGCACATGAAGAGGGGAGCCCACTCTGGGGCCACGCTTGCCGCTGCCTGCCCGGGGAGCCAAGGCCGCCAGAGCTGCTGCAGGCACCGCCAGGCAGAAGGTAAGCGTGCCCTGCTGCCAGCGCCTGAGCCAACCAGCCAGCCAGCCCTCTGCCCTGGGACTGCTCGGCCCTTTACCCCCTCACCCACCTACCTCCTCCCACCACGGGCACTCGGGTGGCAGCAACGGCGGCAGCTAAGGAGTGCTGCCAAGAGGGGGTAAAGGGCCACGTGGTCCCGTGGTGCGCCGAGTTGGAGGGCTGGCTGGCTGTCTGATTCACACAATCCTCCCCCCCAGTGCACAAACTTGAGGCCGCGGCGCTTTCTTTCTGCCGGTTCCTGAGCCAGCCAGCCCTCCACCTCAGTGCGCCCTGGGACCACACGGCTTTTTACCTCTCTTGGCAGCAGTAGGTGGGCGAGGGGGGTCTGGGCAGGTGTGCCAGGGGTTAGCTCCCCCCTCCTTTGTTGGAGGCCTGATTCTCACCCCCACAGGCTGGCGCTCTCCCCCCTGACAAAGGGTTGCCTGGCCAGCATGTCAGGGCCCCCCGACCCAGTAGGCCCTGCCATGCCACTCTCCGACAGCAAGGCTCGGTCGTCCGAGGCCCCGGCCTTTAGCTGGTGAGTCCCAGCCCCGGGGGAAGCTGGCTCCGCACAAGAGACAGCGGCGCACTCCAAGGGACCTCGGACGCCAGCACGCAGAGCCTCCTTGGGGGGGCTCCCGGCCTCAAACCCAATGGCCGGCCAACCTACCTGCCACGAACAGGATTCAGCCCCTGAACATTAGCAGCTTCTTCCTCCCCCCAGGGCGCTTCTTCCCCAGCCCCGTCGGACGAGTGGGGTGGATCCCCTCTTCATGCGCCCGCTCTGCCGGCGCCTTTACCCACCAGCCATGGGTCGCTGGAGAGGGTCCGGGCAGGTGGGAAGGACATGGAGGGGAGCCTCAGGGATCAGCGCTGGCTTTTGGTGGGGGGAGACGAATTTCGGTGCCCCCATCCAGGGCCCATTGCCCCATCCAGGGCCTCCTGCTGGGTTCCCAGTGGGGCGGTCTCCAGGCCCCACCGGGAGGTTGGCACCTGTAGCCTGCAGCCTCGCCTCGGGCCAGCCCTGGCTCTGAGCCCACCTACTGTTGATCTAATTGGATGGACAGACACCCCAGATACCTCTGTGCAGGGCTTTTTTTGTAGAAAAAGCCCAGCAGGAACTCATTAGCATAATAGACCACACCCAACAGCAGAAAATCATTAGCATATTAGGCCACACCCCCAATGCATTTCCCTGGCCTCCCCAATCCTTCCAGGGGGGCCCTGGCCCGCCCACCTCAGAGTCGCCGGGGGGTTGCTCTTTAGGCCTTCCCTCTGTATCCACACGCACAGAGATCTTGGCTGTAGTGGGCGTGGCCAACTCTGAAGCCAGCTAGAACTCCGTTCCTGTGTGTTCCTGCCCAAAAATAGCCCTGCCTCCGGGTCGGTTCGTGCAACCTCAAGCAACCTGGAGCAGGATCAGGTGTTTCGAGAGGTCCTCGTAGGTTCTTGGGACTTCTGAGGTTTCTCTGAAGTTCAAAGATCAGCCTTACTCCTATCCCAGCTATGCAGCCTTAACAACCAGTCGAGAGGACTATTGGTACTGATTAAGGCTTGAAGCCAAAAAAAGTAACACCGTTCAGACTACTTTATGCATTCAGGGTGCCTCCACATACTGTGAGCCTCCCCACGGAAGATATTTCACTGTTAATAACTCCCATCCACTCCATAATCTTGGTTGGAAACTTACAAGATTTGTTAGTTGGGAACCATGACTTCCTAGCTGACTGATAAGGATTAGAATTTTAGTATAAATTTAAAGTTAATTCTAATGTAATAATAATCTGGTATAGTTAATTTAATTAATGTTATTGTTAGCAGGGTTATAATATTGACTAATGATTATGAGGGGATGACTGGGAGGAGGAATTTGATTATTTAGACTAGGGAACCAATTTTTGTGACTAGTTGGGTTTATTTATTTATTTATCGAATTTCTACCCCGCCCTCCCAGCCAGAGCCAGCTCAGGGCAGTTTACATAAGAAAAGAGATAAGTTACATTAAAACATAAATTACAATTCAAACAATTCTAAAACCATCTGGCGTAATAAAGTGCTAGTAGTCATTATTAATTTGATGGTGGCAGCCACTATTCGATAGTCCCAACTCAAAGTTGGCTCACCCATCTTCCTTTTTTATTGTCCTTAAGGTGACTGATGTCCTTTAGGCTGTTGATGGAAATTCCAGGGATACAGGGCTCTCTTTCATTCCACTGTTAATTGTTAATTATCGATGGTGGTGGCGGCTCCCCAAGGCCTGGTGGAAGAGCTCCATTTTACAGGCCCTGAAAAACTTTAAGAGGTCCCGCAGGGCCCTGATCTCTTCCAGGAGCTCATTCCACCAGAACAGAGTCACCACTGAGAAAGCCCTGGCCCTGGTTGTCGACAGCCTGGCCTCCTTAAGACCCAGGAGGGCCAGTCAGTTCTGAGCCCCTGATTGCAGTGCTCTCTGGGGGACATGTGGGGAAAGGAGGTCCCTCAGATATGTAGGTCCCTGACCATAAAGGGCTTTAAAGGTAAGAACCAGCACCTTGAAATGAATCCGGTATGCTATTGGCAGCCAGTGCAATGCCTTTAGCACAGGCTGTATGTACTCCTGTATAGAGAGACCCATCAGAAGCCTGGCCACAGCATTTTGCACCAACTGCAACAGAAACTGCAGTTTCTGGATTTGAGACAAGGGCAGTCTCATATAGAGAGCATTACAGTAGTCCAGTCTCGAGGGGACCATTGCATGGATCACTGTTGCCAAGTTGTTGCGTTAGAGGAAGGGAACCAACTGCCTGATCAGCTAAAGATGGTAAAAGCCTGATTTGGCAGTGGCTGCTACCTGGGCCTCCATAGTTAAGGAGTCATCCAGGAGCACTCCCAGACTCTTAACCTCTGGCACTGGCACCAGTGGTGCCCCATCGAAGGTCAGGAGCGGGATCCCTACCCTCGGCTGCCCCCAGGCACAGGACCTCTGTCATCATTGGATTCAATGTCAGTCAACTGAGCCTAAGCCAACCAGCCATGGCTTGTAGCGCCTGGTCCAGATCTTCCAGTTTAGAGTCAGACTTAATCTCCCAACAAAAAATAGAGCTGGCTGTCATCCGCATGTTGGTAACATCCAAGCCCACCTGGGCAAGGGGGTGCATGTAGATATTGAAAAGCATCAGGGACAGCACTGCCCCTCGAGGCACACCACAATCCAGTGGGTGCCTCCAGGATAGGTGTTCCCTCAGTGCCACCCCTTGTCCCCAACCTTGGAGAAAGGAGACAAGCCACTGCAAGGCCAGCCCCTGAGTTCCAGTGTTGGCAAGGCAGTGGGTCAGTAGCTGATGGTTGACCATGTCAAACACTGCCAACAGGTCCAACAACAACAGCACTACCGATCCGCCTCAATTCCGATGCCTCCAGAGGTTGTCCTTGAGGGCGACCAGTGCTGTCTCTATCCCACAGCCCGGGCGAAAACAAGACTGGAAGGGGTCTAGAATGGAAGCCCTGTAACTGAGTTGTCACTGCCCTCTCTATTATCTTGCCCAAATAGGGCAAGTTGGAAACTGGCCGGAAGTTGGAAAGGTTATCAGCTACTTATTCAAGATTTATTTGGAGAACAGGTGAGGTGCCAAAAGATTGGAGGCAGGCAAATGTTGTCCCCATCCTCAAGAAAGGGGAAAAGGAGGTTCAGGTTAACTACCGATCCGTCAGCTTGACGTCTATACCTGGGAAAGTTTTGGAACAAATAATCAAACCGACGGTCCTTGAGCATTTAGAAAGGACAGCTGTAGTTACCAGCATGGGTTTCTCAAGAACAAGACATGTCAGACTAACCTTATCTCTAGTTACTACCTTGCTGGATCAGGGGAATGCTGTAGACATAGTTTATCTTGATTTTAGTAAGGCTTTTGACAAGGTTCCACATAATGTACTTGCTGACAAATTGGAAAAATGTGGTTTAAATCCTATGACTGTTAGATGGATCTGTATCTGGACGACAGATTACACCCAAAGAGTGCTTGTGAATGGTTCGTCATTCTGTCCTGGGACCTGTTTTGTTCAATATCTTTACCAATGATTTGGATGAAGGGATAGAGGGAATGCTTATTAAATTAGCAGATGATACTAAGTTGGGAGGAGTAGCAAATATAGTAGAAGACAGAGTCAGGATACAGGATGACCCTGACAGGCTGGAAAACTGGGTTAAAAGAAATTTAATGAATTTCAATGGGGATAAATGTAAAGTTCCGCATTAGGTAGGAAAAATCAAATGAAAATTATAGGTTGGGGGCAATGTTCCCTCTAAGCTGTGGGGTCTTGTGAGCAAAATTTTGACTTTCTGAGCTACTGGCATTAAAGTTGTGAGTGAGTGATTCAGCTACTGCATTAATTAATTTGTTCTGGAGCCCTCCTTCCTGAGCTAAGACCAAAATGTGTGAGCCAGAGGCTAAAAAACTGTGAGCTAGCTCACACTAACTCAGCTTAGAGGGAACACTGGTTGGGGGAGACTTGTCTTGGCAGTAGTATGTGTGAAATGGACCTAGGGGTCTTAGAAGTGGTTGACAGGTAAAACGCTTCAGCCCTGTTTCCTAAACAGGACAGAAGCGTTTGTGTGTGAAATTACAAATATATTCCAGTAGGGAACCGGTTCTAAAACGGTTCTGTCTGAAATGACAGACCAGAAACCATTTGGGAACTGTTCCTCTTCTGGATTATATCGTCTGTCTGAAATTCCTCAACTGTGTTTCAACCAAAGGTATTCATCAGAGTTGGCAGTATGCTATACAAAAACATAGTTTAAAAACATCAACAGCCAATATTCTGAATGTTGTCAATTATACTTTTGATCAAAATGTGTTTGATTTTGGCATGTTTTTTATGGCAACATATTTTATCTTTAATAGATGTATAGTTTGGAAAGGTTTGTGTCATTTGCAGTGTGATTGTAATCTGCATATTATACTTATTTTGAGATTTTGCAGCCAGTTGATTATTGTTTTCTATATAATTGATTATTCATCTTCTGTTGTGAATTTATTGAGGTCAGTTTTCCCATTTTAGTTTGGTTTTCTGGAGCACAAAGGACAAAAGGTAGCTGCTTAAATTGATGGTGCTCCCAGAAAATTTTCTGCTGCATAGTGGCCCAAGAGCAAAATAAAACAGGGTATGTAGCTCCTTTGGAGAAGGTGTCAGTGTCCATACCTATTGACCTGGCTATCACAAATAAAATATGACTTTGAAGTTCAGGGCATGGTTTGGATACAGAGAACAGGAACAAGTACAGGGGTAGAAATACTAGAGTAACCCATGCCCCTTAGTGTCCAGTTCGACTTGGGAAATCCATCAGTCTCTGTGTGATCTGCCTACTGGATGTGTCCAGCCCTGTTCCCAGCAGCATTTCTTAAAGGTGGAACAATATGGTGGGTGAGACCAGACATGATGGGTGGTGCATGCTGTAAATCTGGTAGTGCAACATCACTGCACTGCACTATTGATACTATACCTATACTTGCCTCCTCTTAATAGGATTGCTGCTATATCCCTTCCCCAGCAAGGGTGAGGCATTGGAGCAG
The DNA here is from genome assembly GCF_001447785.1 of Gekko japonicus. Taxonomy (NCBI): domain Eukaryota; kingdom Metazoa; phylum Chordata; class Lepidosauria; order Squamata; family Gekkonidae; genus Gekko; species Gekko japonicus. The sequence goes on along the minus strand of NW_015161949.1, from coordinate 1,693,087 downwards.
GATTTGTCAGTGGCCCAAAGATTATGATGCTGGGGGAAATGGGTTTGGGTTTGAGTATACTGGAACTGAAAAAATATCAGTATTTTCCATTTTGGGGGAATCCCAATACTGATTCGAGTCCCACTGTGGCCGGGGTGAGCTCCCGGTCCTTGTCCCAGCTCCCGCCCACCCAGCGTTTCGAAAGCGCTTAGGCAAGTAGATAAATGGGTACCCACTCCTAGGAGCGGGGGGCACCTTCCTCCAATGAATTGGAGTGCTGCAGCGGCAGCGGCTGAGCGGTGGCAGCGGATGACGAGCGGCGATCCGGCAAACATGGCGGTGGTCCAGCGGCAAGCAGCGAGCGACCCAGGCGGAGATTGGTCCAGGAGACGCGGTGATGTGACATGGTGCGGTTGGAGCCAATAGGATGGAGACCAGCTGCTACAGCCATCACACAGTCACGCACCATGAGGACCACTCCAGAAGGAGTCGCTGTGAGAAAAAGAAAGATCTTTGCTGAGACACCGTCGCCTGGAAACAGAAAGAACCCACCACGGAAAGAACAACATAAGGAAGATCACTGCTGCTTAGGTGCCTGGTAGGCACTCACCCCATCCCTTGCACTGTGGCCCTAGTTATGTGATTTAAAGGTCTTTGTAAACCGCTCTGAGCCCTCGGGAAGAAGCGGTATATAAGTTGAATGTGTATGTATGTATGTATGGTATTCAGATCCAGATTTTATTCAGGAATCCAAATTTGTGTGGCTCCATTATAGCCTATAGAGAAGTTATCTGGGGGCTTGGGCAGCTGTTCTTTTATGCTAGAGAGACCAAATTTGCAGCAGAGCTGCTGGTGTCTCTCTATGGAAGAGATGCCAAGTTTCAAAAAGATTAGATCAGGGGGTCCAATTCTATGAGTCCCCAAAGAAGGTGCCCCATCCATCCTCCATAATTTCCAATGGGGGGAGAACAGCCTTTTTTACCCTTCAGGACAAAAATAAACAGGCATGCCTGCAGCAACCACTGGTCAATGCCTCCCATGCCAAAAGCCAACACAAGCTCAACAGAACCAAAACAGAATCCAAGAATGCCGGCAGAACCATAAGTCAGTGTGGCAAGCCCAACAGGACTAATGTCAAATCAGAGGATGCTGGCAGAACAATCTGCAGGGCACCCTCTTGCAAGCCCCAAAACCAATATGAACCAACAGAGAAGCCCAGTAGAACCTGGGGCCAATGTGGCAGTGCAAGGCCAACAGAACCAATGTCAAACCAGAGAATCCCAGTAAGGGTTTGTTTTTGTTTTTTTGCAGAACCAAGGACACTACACAGAAGCCCAGCAGAACAATCTGAAGCACAGAGGGGGGGACCACTTTTGCAAGCCCAGCAGAACCAAGGGAAATACACAGAAGTCCAGCAGAACAATCTGAAGTATATGTTTCCCGTGTACTTAAGAGGGAGAGGGGTTTTGAAAGCCCAGTAGAATGAAAGACAAATCCGGGAGGCCAGAAGCATAAATTCGAGCGGGGGGGGGGGTTTGAAGCCCATAAGAACCAATGTCAAACCAGAGAAATCCAACAGTTGTTGTTTGCAGTACCAAGGGCAATCCACAGAAGTCCAGCACAACAGTCTTAAGCACAGGAGGACACTTTTTAAAGTCCAGCAGAACCAATGACAATCCCCTGACAAACATACACTTTTCCAAGGAAGGGCTCCAAAAGTGAGAGGGAGGGGCTTTTGTGTCTACTCTTATCCTCCTGTCTCAGCCGTCTGCACACCATCACTGCCTCAGAGGAGGAGCCTTAGGTGCTGCAGCTGCCCTTCATCACTGGCTCTCCTTTCCCCACCTCCCACCCCTGCAAAGAAAAACATTACACACAGGAAGATTAGCTTCATTATTTATGATGCTCCTGTGGGTTCTGCTGGTTTCTGTTAGACACACGTCCCTATCACACTGTATCCCTTTCATCTCCAACAAGATGAAGAACAGTTTTGGTGCAGCTGTATTATTTTCAGCATGCAATTTTTGTTTGGGGTGGCTGATGACTGAGTGAGTCCACCTCCAACATCCCAGTTTGGTGTAGTGGCTAGGAGCACGGACTCTAATCTGGGAGAACCAGGTTTGATTCCCCACTCCTCCACATGCAGCTGCTGGTGTGACCTTGGGTCAGTCACAAGTTGTTTCAGAGCTGTTCATTCAAGAGCAGTTCTCAAGGAGCTCTCTCAGCCTCAGCTACCTCACAGGATGTCTGTTATGGGGAGGGGAAGGGAAAGGGATTGTAAGCCACTGTGAGACTCCTTCAGGTAGTGAAGGGTGGCAAATCCAATGTCTTCTTCTTCTGTGCCACTCTTCTTCTGTGCCACACAGCTACTAGAATTCAGTTGAGGCGTTTTGGTGTAGGTGAATTCAGAATGACATTAGGGATGGTGGGGGGGAGTTCTGCCAATCAAATCGGGTAACTGCCCTGCTACATCTTTCTACTGATGTTTTAATTTGGGGATGCAGACACAGGCACGTGCTCACTTCGCCCACCCTCAAAGTCCAAAACTGGGTAGTCAGAACAGTTGCAAGTTGACCTTCAGGAAGACCAACTGTTCAACTGTCCGATGTAGGCTGACAATATCACCTGTGTGAAAGAAAACACACTCACTCTGCACTTTCATCAGAGGGCATGAGAGAAGCCTCTGAGCCACAGCAGAGGGGTCCAGCCAGACTGTCTCTTTCATGGCCCAGTAGCTCAGTGGATTGGCTGTCTGCAATTTAAAGAGCTCAGCAAGGTACTCCCTCACCAATACAGCCACCGTATCCTGTCTTGTGCACCTCTCACTCCCAGAGGGGTCAGGTGCCCACATGATGAGCTCCATCTCCAAAGTCATGAACATATTTAAACTGCGAGCTTTTATGCTGGACATGAAGCAATGTAATATCAAATCAACCACTAGAGGTAGGACAACATGTGCAGAACAGAAAAAAATCCTGAAGTAACAGGGATACACAAGCCAATAAAATGAGCATGCGGAAAAGCCCGTGGACTTTGTATTAAACATGTAAGGGAAATTATGTGCCTCTCAGATGTGCATGGGCCTAATTATGATCACCCCAGTCAACATGCTGGTAGAAGCAGCTTCTACCTCCCCCCACACACAACCCTGAGGAGTTGCTATTTGCTCTAGTTAAGCAAACTTATATGTAGCCATATGTAAGAGGTAAAAATGGTGAAAGGGGGAGGTGGGAGCCACTTCGACCTGCATTTCACAGCCATGGGCTAATTCCACATGGAGGATTGGCCTGAAGAGCAGAAGATGACCAGAATAAAAACGCATGCCATCCACTTTAATATCATTTAATGCTGCAAGCATGTTAATGTTTATTGTTGATATTAAGTATGTTTTATAGCCAAATGCTGGAAAGACAATCATTCTCCTAGCATAGAATTTTGGCTTCACAAGATATGGGACTTTTTCATGCTTGAAACGATATCTATATCTATATCTATAATCTATCTATCTATCTATCTAT
>NW_015161949.1:1678909-1688823 GCF_001447785.1 Gekko japonicus | reverse complement strand
GATGTCTCTAAGGAACGTGTGGAGAGGGGAGTCTAATTTTTCCGATACAGCTTCTATCCAAACTCCACAGCCATATAAGAGTTGCGGGACCACTTTAACATTAAAAATCCTAATAGCTGCCGGAATATGTTTGGCCCCTTTTGAGCAGTAAAATTTTTTAATTACTCTGGCTGTGAGGCTTGCGGCCTTCAGAGCTGCCTTGACATGTGGGGACCAAGATAAATTATAAGTAAAGGTAATTCCAAGGTATCTGTGAGAAGAGACTTTTTTTAGTTCCCCCCCCCTTCACTTTTAGGGCTTTAGCCCCGGTGTAGGCGGATCGCGAAAACCTCAGGACCTTAGATTTAGAGTAATTAACTGCTAGATCCTCTTTGTTACAGTAAGTAACATACGCATTAATTAGGGATTTTAATCCCACCTCTGTTCTAGAAATGAGTAACGCATCGTCCGCGTACAACAGAATTGAGATGGGAAGGTTAGCCAACATTGGAAAGGAGGTATTGAAAGGAGACTAATGGGGCAGTAATTTTGTGGGTCTGATCTACTACCCTTCTTGTGAATAGGCACAATGATTGAACGTCTCCAGTCCTCAGGTATTGCACCTGAGCTATTTATTAATGAGAAACAAGAAGCTAGATATCGCCCCCACCACTCGGGGTTCATTAAAAACAGCTCAGGAGGAATAAAATCAGGCCCTGGGGCTTTGCCTCTTTTCAATCATTTTATTATGCTAACTATTTGAGAGGGAGATACCTCCGGCCAGCTGTCAGTCTGATCAATAGTAGGAGGGGATTTGTTGGGATGGATACAGGCCGTTTTGCCTGGAGTTTGGAAAAGAGCACTAAAATGTGAGCTCCATTGATCATTGGGGATATAAGAATCAGAATGTATGGCCGATGAATTTCTGGCCAGCCTCCAAAATAGACTGTGGTCCCTCTTTAGTATCGCCAATCGTAGGGTTTCCCAGTCCCGGTGGATTGCCAGTTCCTTCTTGCGTTTAAGAACCGTCCTATATTCTCGTTTAAGGGATCTGCTCTTGGCTATGTCTGATTGGGAGAAACGATATCTATATATAACTCAAATGACCAGAATGAATGTGAAATATATAATCCCTTAGGAAAATGGTTCCCCATGATAGAAAAAATAACCTTTGATAACTTTAATTGGGAAAGCATCAATAAAGCTAGATATAAAATAATGATTTACAGTTGACAAGTTATAAGTTTATCACTCTGTATTCTGTATTCCGAAAGAATGTAAGTTGTTATGAGATAGAAACCTTTTTTTCTCTCTAAGTGAAGCAACCTATATTTGTGTATTATAATGTTGAATTCTGTATTCCTTTTGAAAAAGAATAAAAATTGTTTTGGGGGGGGGGGGAACAGACAACGTAAGTGCCGAGAACTTATCAGAGAATAAAATAAAATTTTAAGATCTTTAAAAAAAAAAATTAAGTATGTTTTATGCTATTTTAATGTTTTATGGTTTTATGTGAAATCAGCATATTTTGCCATCTTTTGTAAGCCGCCCAGAGCCTGTTTACAGGGTGGGCGGGGTATAAATATAAGTATAAATAAATAAGTAAATAAATCTCCATTCCAACAAGTCCACTCATGCACCTTTTTTCTGTTCATTAGTCTGGGTTTTTTCCCCACATGATGCCATCCTCTATTCCTGCACAAATTATGAATAGCCCATTTCCCACCTTAAAAAAATCTAATTTTTTAAACCTTAAAAGTGCCAATCTTTCCTGGCCTAGTGTTGTTGGGACAATCTTTTTCTTGTGTCTGGATGGGAAACTATGCCTTGTGTTTGAATGAAAGAAAATGTTGCCTTCAAACACACACACATGCATTTTTACAGTGAATTGTCTTGGTGTTATTGCTGACACCAAAACAATTGAGATTTAAAATAATATTTTGGGGTGTCAGAGCATTGTTGTAGTGCTGTTACTACATTATAACAGTATGAGTGACAAATGTTTTTCTCCGCTTTCTCTTTTAGGGCTTGAAAAGTTGCTGACATGCTCTCTCTTCCCCATCCCCAACAAGTAGGAGGCCAGCTAGTCATTTCATTGCAGATGTCTGCAGTGGGTCACCCAGTACCTTCCTGCAATTAGCATTACCAAAAGATTAAAATACTGTGTTATTCTAGAGCAGCACTATGCTAAAGTGCAGTTTTTAAAAACAGCATTGCATTGTTCTTCAGTAGCACTATGCATGCACCAAAAAAATAAAAGGTGAGCAGACAATCATGATGGTAGCATGACAACAGTATAGTGGGTGGGGAATACATCCACAAATAGTACAAAAGGGAAATGACAGCTAACGAGGATGAAAAACCAGAATACTTTGTGCTGTGTATAATCTCTGCTGCAAGTGCAAATTGGTCAGTAATGACCACCACAGACAATCCTCACATGTGGAATTAGGCAATATCACAGAGGGCTGCAGGCAGCTAGGCAGCAGAGATCTTCCACCACATTCTGACATTCTTCTGCACTCCTGAGGACTTTGCATCATGTAAATCAGCCCTCAGTATGTGGAGCTTCGAATCTTCAAATTATCTAAAAAATTATTTCCGATAGCTAAACTTTCTTAACAGATGGCATTTTCAAGTCTATTTTAAGATTCCAAAAAAGGTTCTTCGTAGTGTAACTTTTTTGTTCCCCAGAGACTGAAGTGACCTTTTTACTGCCATCAAAAAAGAAATCCATATTTCCTTCAGCCAATACTTCTTAGCTAATCCAGCAATTAACAAGAAAACAAAAAAATGCCTCCTGCAGTCTCTTTTGATTTCTTTTAACTTCATACCTCTACCATTTGAGACGTTATACCAATGTGAGAATTTGGCAAGTATTATGTAGCCAAAAATTGAGTTGTTTTGATCCTGTATGCAAGTGTGTGTATATGTGTGTGTGTGTATAGAATCATGCCTATGAACAATCACCCAGTTGTTAGATACGAATGCTGACTCTTTTGCTGTATAGCTCGCCTTTCTTCTCAGCTGATAATACTGCTGTGTGGCTTTATGATTACAGAAAGCCAACAGTTTTTCAGCTTAGGGAGGAAATCCCATAAAGTTCATATGGCTCAGAATACTTCAGTCATTTTCCATATTAAATAGATCTCATTAATTTGGAAAAAAGGACCAAAAATGTTTGATCATCAACACCCTAAGCTTAGCCCCATTATAGCACATGTTGCCATTTCAAACAATTAAAAGAAATGAAGTGCCAATCCCTGTTATTTCCATATAAATACGGTTATTAAGAATTCATTTGCCAATTTCACTTCAAAGAGATTCATAACAGTAGGGTGGAATGGTTAAATGGTCGTTTAAAATATTAATTTCTTTTTATTCTTGTAGAAATAATAATCATTAATAGATCCCTACTATTCACAAGGAAGGGTCATGACCTGAACATGATTAAAATGTTATCCTACACTTATTTTTTAAAAAAACCTAAAAAAATATTGTTCATATGTTTGTGAAAGAGTAGCAGTGATGGCTAGTGATTTCTATAGACCATTCTGAACTATTACATCAGTCCCAGGATGTCCTGTGCCAGTTATTAGAGTCTGAATTTCTTCTGAAAAGAGGCTGTCATTCCGGCTGAACTGTATGATGGTTTTGTACCGTGGTTTTATATGAACAAAATGTCTGCCAGAGTCTTCTTAACAAGAACTGTATGACAGCCATTTAAACAGGTCTACTCAAAATTCTACTCAAGCGTATTAACGGGGGTTTATTCTCAGGAAAGTGGTTTTGGGATAGCACTGTAAAAGTTGTAAGGTAGGTATGTGCCTAAGTCATGCTACTGAAGGAAACAAAGTGCTGTAATATTTTTAATTTCACTTAACAAATTTAGTTTCACAAAATTCTTATGCAAGAAGAATGTAGGATGCTCTTTGTTACTATTACAAACAACTCTGATTCTTGTCAAGAAGAATATTTTTGACAGCCATTATTTGCCACGGGATCCCAGAAGGGCTGCGTGACACATGAGCTGGGGTTTAAGAAGGCACCAGTTTATTAAAATAACTGCAGCAAAGCTCAATAAAACTCCTGTTAATTTACAGGCTTGTGAGGAAAAGAGGCTAGAGGTAGCCTACTTAAAGCAGCTGCCTGGACAATGAGTCCCAAATGCAGCTTTTCACATAGAGGTGTCCATTGGCCCTTCACTCTGGTAAGAGGTGGGACAGGGGAAGCCCAGCCTCACAGACTGTGACTATGTGGGATGCACAAGTGCCAAGAATCTGTAACAGTCCACTCTGTGTCATGTCAGACTTACAGAGCAGGCCCTGCTAATGTTCTTGCATAAGAACATAAGAACATAAGAGACGCCAATGTTGGATCAGGCCAAAGGCCCATCCAGTCCAACACTCTGTGTCACACAGTGGCCAGAAATACCAGGTGCCATCAGGAGGTCCACCAGTGGGGCCAATCATCCTGCCCCAATCATCCTTGCAATCATCCTGCCCCAAGCTCAGAGTTCTGCCAGAAGTGGAGGACTTGGGCTTTAGGCTGGTCCTGCATTGGGCAAGGTGTTGGACTAGATGGTCTGTATGGCCCCTTCCAACTCTATGATTCTATGACTGGAGGTACAAATTTCAGGGGGGCCCAAAGAGATGAGTGAAGCACCTCTTCCTAAAAACAAGGCAGTTGGTGTGAGCTCAGAACCACCTTGCAAAGAAACTACAATTTCCAGTCTTTCTAGCAGCACTTTAATATGTATTGAAGAATGTCAACAGATCTGTTCTGGACTTCTGGGAATTCACTGAAATTGAAAACAAGACACATTAGCAGAAATAACGTGCTGTAGTTCACTTGATGAAGTCTGGCATGGACCAAAAAATGAAATGTAGTTCCTCACCAGGCTAAAATCTTACCGTTCATCAATCTATCCCTCTTTTCTTCACAAAAAAATACCAGTGACAGACAGGTTGTAATGCTCAGGTTATTTATACCAGAGAATTCCCATTAGAGATTAGGGCAACTGCTCCAGAATAAATGCATTGAGGATTGTAGCCAGAAGTTGTCGATCCATCTCAGATTGGTGAGCACAAACTGAGTAAGAACCCTGAGTGGGCCTAAATTTTTAATTCCAAAACTGAGCCAAATGTTCTATTTGGTATCATATGGTCTTGCATCTACGTCTGTGCTATCATTTCTAAGCTTTTATGTTCTTACTTCTAATGACCTTTTGTTTTATTAAAAAGGATTCCTTATCTAGTAGGGAGGGTTTAGTGAACTAAGCATGAAGTTTGAAATATATTAACTCCCTGGGTTCAGAGTTTCAGATCCTGTCATGGCCAACCCTCCAGTGTGTCAGTGAAAATAACAAATGTTGTTAGTATTTCTTGTACATTTGCCAGTATTTCTGTTTCTGGCTGCTTTCCTATCTATGAAACAACTAAATCTTTGTTGGGTCTGTGCAATTATATGGATGACTTTGTGCTCTTCCACTGTCAGTGTATTTCTTTAATGTAAACATGTGGTATATTTGCTTCTGAAATGGGTTATTGTATTTATTTTCAAATGTGTTGCCCTTCAACTATGTATTCAGAATGGCTAACATTAAACAGATGATGGACAAACTAACAAAAACTGTTGTGAAGTAGGGATGGGCATGAACTAATTTTTGCAGTTCAATTCATGATTTGTGGCTGAACCATGAACCAAAACACGAGCCCATATGAACCAGGATATTGGTTCGTGAACCAACCCAGTTTGTGAGCCATTTAAAGTTTCAACCCCTGTTTTTTACTCCCTGCATTTTTCATGGGGAGCAGAAAGAAGGGGTTTCCAAATAGCTGAGCGGTGGTTTCTGATGCTCAGCTGTTTGTTTTAAATGGCTTGGGGCCATTTAAACCCCTGCTTTCTGCTCTGTGCTCAGCTGTTTGGAAACGTCTGCTTTCTGCTTCCCACAGCTTTTCATGGGGAGCGGAAAACAGTGTTTAATGGCTCTGAGCCATTTAAACCAAACAGCTGAGTGGCAGGGAGGTCCCCACAGCTCAGCTGTTTTTCATGAAGAGCAGAAAGCTCTAACCCCTGCTTTCTGCTCTTCATGAACCACCACAAACTGCATCAAAATTTGTGGAAGCTAGTGGTGGTTCTTCAGTTTGCAAACATCACTTCATGAACCACAAACCAGCCAAAATTCATGACAAACATTAGTTTGTCAGCCAGTTCTTGCCCATCCCTATTGTGAAGTAATCCCCAAACAATGTAGACCACCAAATATTAACTACAAAGCCAAAAATTGGTTAAAACTGGCAATTAATATTATCTAATATATTTGGAAGCTATCCTTCAGGTTGATTTTTAGAAGTAAAAACACATGAAGCTGTCTCATACTGAATCAGACCATCTGTCCATCAAAGGCAATTGTCTACTTGACTGGCAGCAGCTCTCCAGGGTCTCAGGATGAGGTATTTCACATCACCTCTTGCCTGGACCTATAACTAGAGATGCCAGAGATTGAACCTGGAACCTTCTGCATGCAAAGCAGAGGCTCTTCCACCAAGCCACACCCCTCCCTGATTTTATTGATATTATTATTTACATTTCAGGTTCTACAACAACAAATCACACAAATTCATCACAGACATAAGAATAGGAGCCCAGCTGGGAAAGACCTGTGGTCCATACTGTCCTTTTTCCACAGTGACCATCTAGAGGAAATAGTACAGCTGTCAGCAGAGTTGTAGCCTTCTAAGTCCATTGAGGTGACTGGGCTTAGAAAGATACAACTCTGCTTAGAACTGCATTGCCAGTGATCGAAGCATTAAGTTTCCCCTGAAATTTTCTGCCCTGGAAGGCATACATAAAATTATGCATGGGGTAGAGAAAGTGAATGAATGAATGAATTTTATTGTAACAGCGATTAGCCAGCAATATAAAACCAGAAATTAAATTACAATGGCCAAATAGTAAAATTTCCAAAATTCAACAAGGTAAAAAGAGCTAACATTGTAAACGTTACGTTCGTTAAAACCAAACTAGAAATGCGCTGCCATAAAACACAGTATAGTATAAAAGAATAAAAAATGTTACCAAAGGGAACAGTACGAGTTAAAATCCAACAGTCCTAACCTGAGTGACAAATATATACAAGGGGGACCAGCAATTCAAAGCAGTACAATAATAATGATGAAAAATTGCTGTAAAGTTCACAAATCACAATGAATAGACAATAATAACTAGTACAGAATTGACGCTTGATGATGTTTATAATTTCTATGTTTTCAGAACACAGGACGTCAAATACGGAAGGTGAGCGATACGAACATCTCGAGTGGTTGTTCGTGTCGAGACAACTCTTTTTCAACCAAATTCAGTTCTCTGGTTGTCTTATTGTGTTTAGCTGTGATATTAATCTTATCCAACATCCGTAAAGCACATAGGCTAACAAGTTTTAACAGCACAAGGGCTAACAAATTCTAAATTCGGACCTTGTTGTCCAAATTTAGAATTTGTTAGCCCTTGTGCTGTTAAAACTTGTTAGCCTATGTGCTTTACGGATGTTGGATAAGATTGATATCACAGCTAAACACAATAAGACAACCAGAGAACTGAATTTGGTTGAAAAAGAGTTGTCTCGAAACGAACAACCACTCGAGATGTTCGTATCGCTCACCTTCCGTATTTGACGTCCTGTGTTCTGAAAACATAGAAATTATAAACATCATCAAGCGTCAATTCTGTACTAGTTATTATTGTCTATTCATTGTGATTTGTGAACTCACAGCAATTTTTCATCATTATTATTGTACTGCTTTGAATTGCTGGTCCCCCTTGTATATATTTATCCTCACAGCAACCATATGAGGCCGGCTAGGCTGGGAGTGCATGACTGGCCCAAAGTCACCCAAAGTTGAACACGGATCTCCCAGATCGTAATCTGACTCGCTAGCCACTGCACTGTGCTGGCAGTGCAAAAACAACACATTTGCTTTTCTGAGTGAACTATCTATGGAAATGAAGAAAAATGTGTGCTTGAGAACAATTGATCTCCATGGGAATTAGCTGTGACTTCTCTACTTCTAGTAAAGGGTGCTGTGCTTATTGTAATGGTGTGATGCTACAAGCATGGACGGCTTCAAAAGGGAATTAGATAAGGATATGGAGCAGAGGTCCATCAGTGGCTATTAGCCCCAAGGTATAGATAGGAACTCTCAGTCTGGGCCAGGTGATGTTCTGTATTCTGGAGCATAGCTAGATGGAGGTGCTCCAAGCAGCGTTCCGTAGAGCATCTGGGCAAGTGTTTTGGCCTTATAAAGTTTTAAAGCTGCTGGTACAAAATAGCCCCCTCGGGAGCTGAAGAACCTAAGAATACCATGGGAGGATTTTTCATCCGAGCAAGCAGCTGCCTGACTATGGGCAGTCTTAGATCCAGAGGCTTGGATGATCATGCCTAGGTAGCGAAAGCTAGCTACCTGTTCAAGGTTCTGCCCGTTTACCCTCCACTTCCTTAATTTGGGTCTCCTGCCAAAGGCCATCACCTTTGTCTTTGCATAATTTATATCCAGCTCCTGCTCTCTGCAATAACAAGCAAACTTATTAATTGCCCTTCTCAAGCCAATTGGGGTTCTAGAAAGAATAACAGCATCATTGGCATATAACAGTATCATAATAAAACGCTGAGCCAGTTTGGGGGGATGAAAATCTACATCATCTAGATACCCAACAACATCGTTGAGGTAAAAGTTAAATAGAGCAGGAGCAAGCATACAGCCTTGCCTAACTCCCTTTAAGGTGGAAATTCTATCAGTCAAGTGCCCCAGCCTGGTATATCTAATCCTCAGAGATGTATGTTCGTGGAGGGCACGAATGAGAGCTAGAAGTCTCCTGTCTATTGAGGAGGCTTCAAGTTTACTCCATAGCATAGGTCTAGAAACGGAATCGAAGGCCGCTTTAAGATCAATAAAGGCAGCATAAAGGGACGTGGGGCCCTTGCCAGAATATTTTTCAATCAGATGCTGTAGAAGGAGGCAGTGATCCATTGTCGACCTACCCTGCCTAAACCCAGCTTGCTCCTGTTTCATTATATCCTCCTGCTCCAGCCATAGTGTCAGTTTTTCTAGGAGATGTTTGGCATATAATTTGCTAATGACGCTAAGTAAACTAATAGGACTGTAGTTTACAGGATCCTTTTGATTACCCTTTTTATAGAAAGGAACACGCACCGCCTCCCCCCAGTCACTTGGAACGGGTAGAGAAAGTGGATAAAGGGGTCTTTTTCTCCCGTAATATGAGAACTTGGAGCAACCCAGTGAAATTGGTGGGAAATAAGTTCAGAACAAACAAAAGGAAATATTCCTTCACTCAATAAGTAACTAAACTGTGGAATTCACTGCCAAGGGATGTAATGATGTCCATGAGCTTGGATAGCTTTAAAAGAGGATTGGACAGATTAATGGAGGAGATGTCCATCAGTGTCTACCAGCCTTGGTGACTGAAGTGAGTCTCCATGCCCTGAGGCAACAAACCTCTGAAAACCAGTTCTTGAAGGCAGCAGTTGGGGAAGGCTACATCCTCTGTGCCATGTTTGCCCTCCAGGGCAACTGTTGAGCATTGCATGGGACAGAATGCTGGACTCGATGGACCACTGATCTGATTCAGCAGGCTCTTCTGTGTCTAAGCCTCACATTGCTGCCCCGTAGCAACTGCATTCAAAGGTACACTGCCTCTGAATATGTATGTCCCACTAAGTCATTGATCTATCCTCCATGTATTTGGCATTGATGTTGCCAAATCCTTGCATCAATATTTGTGAAAAGGACATGGGGAATAAGAGCAGGGAAAGTAATTTCAGTGTGGCTTATGCAAAACCGTATGATACAATTTTTTTTGTACGCCTGGGTTATTTTTTCCTCCTCTCCATGCAGATTTTTACTGCCCTTATTGTA
>NW_015161949.1:1632633-1678853 GCF_001447785.1 Gekko japonicus | reverse complement strand
AATATTATGAGCTATTGTCCTTCACTGAATAGTCTTGGAAAACATTTTAATGTTTTTGAAAATGAGCTAATATAAGTAAATCGTCAGAATTTGAATTCCAAGGTTATGAGAACAAAACAGACATGACTGGTGTGGCAATTTCACATAATAGAGTAACATACTGTTGTTCTAGAACTAAAATAATATAATAGAATGATCAGAAAATTGATCCCTTATGTTCAAAGCAATTCTGTAGTCTTTCAACAAGTTGAGATCTTAGTTACAAAGGAATGGAATGATTATTTATTCAGCTAATAGAAAGATAAATTGGATTTCATTTTATAAAAGAGCAAAATTAGTTGGCAATATCTTGTTAGGATTAAATGAAAATGCCTTGGCTAAATTTTTAATGCTTTTTTTCACATTATCCATTTATAGCACAACAAATGCTATGATTGTTGTTCATTTCTTACATGTGATCCAAAATGTTTCTCTCAAAGAAGCTCTTCTGTTGCGGGAATGGAAAATTCTTTCCTGAATAGGTATAATTCATTCCCACGCATCTCAGTACACTGTGAGGAAGGAGGCTGAAGAAGTGCCACAGGCAGCTATTGGATAGTTCCTGTCTTATAACTAGAGATGGGTGAACACTCTTTTGCTTGGGTTGCAATTTATTTGGAAATTGCAGAAGGCATTCTTGAAATACTCATTAAAATACTTGCTTCACTACTAACCAACCACATATTTGCACTGCCATGTGAGAGTTGTGATTTATATCCAGTACAAAGGCACATGGCTCCCCTCCCCTAGCCTAACACAGCCAGAAGATCCTGGGGGAAAGAAACCCATAAAATGTGCTTTGCTCCTATTTATGTATTTACTTCATTTACACCCCATCTTTCTCCCCAGTGGGAACCCAAAGCTGCTTATATTGTTCTTGTTAGATCGCGCTAACAAAGGACTCGTAGAGTGATTCAGCAAGTGATTCAGCTTTATTTAGAAGTAACGAACAAGCACTAACTCAGTAAGAAACCAGAACAGAAAACAGTGGGAGCTTATGCTCCTTTTAAACATAACCGGGCTAATGTAGCCACGCCTATTTACAAATAACAACCAATGAGATTGCTAGAATAAAGACCAATGGGAGTCTTTCCCTCCTAGGGAATGGTATCGTTCTGATTGGTCGCTGTAACGAAGCGACCAATAGGAAGTTCGTTCAGAGGAGCCCTGGTCTGGCTCGAAGCTTAACATGGGAGTCCTATGAGGTGATTCATGTAATCATTTCAATACATTACAATTCCTCCCCCCTAAGTTAAGCCATCATCCCAATTGTTTTATTATTTACATACATACAATCACCCTTTGTACATCAGCTATTCCAACAGTATTTACACTCATAGTCCTTCAGATAAGTCGGCATTTGCCGCGAACGCTGGGACCTACGGAGCGGTGCAGGCTCCATGGGCAGACAAGGTTGTGGGTCAGAGTGGGGTTCACTACAGCCTGGATCAGGCACAGACTCGACTGGGATTTCAGCCCCGCACACAGGGTTCTGCCCTGACTCGGGGACAGTACCGGGCCTTTCGGTACTCACCGCCTGCTCTGGGGGTGTCCACTCGACATCAGGGGATTCAGCCGTCGGAGAGTCAGCGCTGTCCCTAGCCCAACGTCTCCTTAACTGATCTATGTGGCGCCGCCATATTCGACCGTCAGCTAACTGCACCACATACATTCGAGTACCCACAGAGTCGGATATAACCCCAGGAAGCCATAAGTGCCCGTTTGCATAATTTCGTGCGAAAACCTTGTCCCCTTTTTCAAACATGCGCACCTTCGGTTGCGCCGTGGTACGCTCGGATTGCTCTTCAGTGAGGTCTGGGTGCATTCGGTTCAAACGGGTCGTGAGTCTCCGCCCCATTAACAATTCGGCCGGACTACGGCCTGTAGCACTACAGGGGGTGGTGTGCTGCAGCAAAAGAAAGGAGCCCAGCCTCTGGCTCCAGTCCCCTTCGTCCATTTTACCCAGGGCCTCTTTGGCCGTCCTGACCATCCGTTCGGCTTGGCCATTAGATGCCGGATGGAAAGGGGCCGAAGTCATTTGGCGTATGCCATTACTCGTGAGGAAGAGCCTAAATTCCTCAGACACAAATTGAGGCCCGTTGTCACTGACGATGACGTCAGGCAACCCGTGGGTGGCAAAAAGTCGGCGGAGCGCATGGATCACAGCAAGTGATGTGGTCGATTTCATATGCACGACCTCCAGCCATTTGGACATAGCGTCCACCACAATTAGGAACATTTGCCCTTGGAGAGGGCCAGCAAAATCTATATGCAATCTGGCCCAGGGTTTACCAGATGACTCCCAGCCTTGGGGTGTAGCTTGTGGGGGATCGGGTCTGACTTGCTGGCATTTGGGACACCCTCGTACCCATTCTTCGATCTCTTTGTCCAGCCCCGGCCACCAGACATACCCTCTGGCCAACGCTTTGGTGTGTACCATACCGGGGTGACCCTCGTGCAGCGACTCTAACACTCTCGTCCTGAGTTTGTCAGGAACCACCACCCTGTTCCCCCATAATACACAGCCCTTAGAAATGGATAGTTCATTTTGACGGCTTTTGTAAGGGCCGAACTCCGGTTCAACGCTTCCAACCGGCCACCCCCTCCAAACCCAGTTTAATACTCGGGACAGCACGCTATCCTTGGCCGTGTGTGCTGCAATGTCCCTGGATGATACCGGGGGTCGAGGAAGCTCCTCAATTGCCAAGACCTCACAGGCGGGGGCAGGGTCTGCGCCAATGTCCGGCACCGGGCACCGGCTGAGGGCATCCGCATGCCCAATCGCTTTCCCAGGCCGGTGCTCTAAGTCAAAATCATAAGCCTGCAAAAATATCGCCCATCTAAGCATGCGTGGGGACATGATGTTTGGCAATTGCTTATCGGGCGCAAAAATCCCCAGTAGCGGCTTGTGGTCAGTGACCAGCAAAAATCGTCTGCCAAAAATAAAATCATGGAACTTTTTGACAGCCGCTACCAACGCCAGACCCTCCTTGTCTATCTGGGCATAGTTCCGCTCTGCCGCAGATAGTGATCTAGAATAAAAAGCGATAGGCGCTTCGCTCCCATCAGGCATCAGATGGCTTAAAACTGCGCCTACTCCAAAAGGTGAAGCGTCAGCAGCTAACACCAGGAGCTTGTGTTCATCATAATGCGTGAGTACGGCATTAGATGTCAGCAGCTCCTTGACTCCCACAAAAGCCTTTTCCTCGGCCTGCCCCCACTTCCATTTTGCCTCCTTGTGCAAAAGCGCGTGCAAAGGGGCCGCCACTGATGCCTTATGCGGTAAAAACGCATGATAAAAATTCAGGAGTCCTAAAAAGGATTGGAGCTCCTTCTTACTCACCGGCCTGGGGGCGTTTTGGATTGCAGATACCTTCTCATCCGTGGGGTGGACTCCCTCTGCGTCAATGCGAAACCCCAGGAAGTCCACACTTTCCACCCCGAGCGTGCATTTTGAGCGCTTAACTCTGAGACCGGCATTTTGAAAACGCCTGAGGACCTCTTTAACCCGGTCCAGTAGTTCCTGTTCAGACCCGCCCGCAATCAGCACGTCGTCAAAATAGGGCACTGTGCCAGGTACCCCCCTTAGTAGACGTTCCATGAGGCCCTGAAAAATCCCAGGTGCTACGTTGACCCCGAATTGCAGCCTGTTCACTTTAAAAGCCCCTTGGTGGGTTACAATTGTTTGGGCCTCGGCAGCCTCCGGGGTGACAGGCAACTGCTGGTATGCCTGGGCCAGGTCAAATTTGGCGAAAATCTTGCCACCCCCCAGGGAAGCCAAAATGTGGCTTATTACCGGGACCGGGTACGAATGTTGCTGCAGCGCCTTGTTAATCGTACATTTGTAATCGGCGCATAGTCGTATGGACCCATCTGATTTGACAGGGGTTACGATCGGGGTCTCCCATTTGCTGTATGGTACTGGCTCTAAAACCCCTTGCTCAACTAGTTTGTCAATCTCTTTTTCCACCTTATGTTTGAGAGACACAGGTACTTTCCGATACTTCAACCTAATAGGTTTGACTGACGGATCTAAGTCAAACGCAACCGGGGGGCCCTTGTACCTCCCCAACCCTTCGGCAAATACATCAGGGAACAGGTCGTACAGCATGCCCCATTTATTTTCAGACATCCTGTTAATCCCAGAAATACCAATGCCCAATGGCTCAAACCAATCTAACCCTAGCAGGTTAACCCGGTCTCCCTCTGCAATCAGGAATGACAGTTTAACACATTTCCCCTTATACTCAACAGTAACAGAGTCCCGTCCGGCCAAGGGAATTCGGTTGCCCTGGAAGTCGGACACTCTGGTTCCCGCAGGCTGGAGCCGCCGCCGGCTTCGGTTCGGGAACAACTGGCGCCAGGACGCGGCAGAAATCACCGTCACGGACGATCCTGAGTCCACCTCCATTGTACAGGGTCGGCCGTCGAGGAGTGGAGTCACGGTGATCTTGCCCTGGCTGCTGGTGCGATTTACGGCCGATGCGCTCGACAAGGTCGCCGTCAACTGGCAGCTTGCTTCCGATGCTGAGGAACGGGTCTTGCCTTGGGTGCTGACTGGAGTGCCCCTCTGCGCTGACCGGTTGTTAGTTGAGGGATCCTTCTTTGCTGATCTGCAGACTCTGGCCAGATGACCACGCCGCCCACACGCTCTGCAGTCGACATCACGAGCCCAACAGGAGTCGCGCTGGTGTTTCCCGCCACAACCGGAGCAAGGCTTGACGTTGGTAGTCTTCGCTGGGGTCCGCTTGCCTCGAACCGCGTTGACGTCATCATCCGCGTCTTCGCCCTCGCTGTCTCGTTGAGCGTGTATACTGGGCTCTGCCACCCGCTGGCGGACCTCCTTCGTGGACTTCTCCGCTGCTTCCGCGGCCACGGCCTCTTCGTAGGCCACTGCCCAGGTCAGGGTGGTGCGGGCGAACAGCCTCTGTTGCAGCCTTTCATCTTTGAGACCGCAGACGAGACGGTCTCTGAGGGCTTCCTCCACGTTGTGGAAATTACATGGCCGTGCGGCTTTGCGAAGGGCCGCCACGAAATCTGCGATGGTCTCGCCTCCGGCCTGGTTCCGCTTGTAAAAAGCGTGCCGGCAGGCGATCTCCGACGGTTGTGGAGAATAGTGAGCCTTAAGCTTCTCCGTGATGTCAGCGTAGGTGACAGTCTTTATATCAGTTGGGGCCACCAACGACCTGGCTATGTCGAAGGTCCCCTTCCCGCAGGAACTCAGGAGGCATGCTCGTTTCTTCGCCTCATCGGTGATGTCGTGGGTCTCCAGATGGAACTCGAACCTGGACAGGTAGGAGTCCCAGTCTTCTGAGGAGGGTTCGAAGCACTCGAACTTCTGGCTTCCAGCCATCGGGGGAGACTTGGGCACCGGAGCTGGTGGCGCCTCCGCCGGATCGGCTGCTGTGCTCTGCTCGCTTTCTTCCGAGTCCGAAGTGTGGATGTCCGCAGGGCTGCCTACCTGCTCTAACATCCCATCCTCGTCGCCAATTGTTAGATCGCGCTAACAAAGGACTCGTAGAGTGATTCAGCAAGTGATTCAGCTTTATTTAGAAGTAACGAACAAGCACTAACTCAGTAAGAAACCAGAACAGAAAACAGTGGGAGCTTATGCTCCTTTTAAACATAACCGGGCTAATGTAGCCACGCCTATTTACAAATAACAACCAATGAGATTGCTAGAATAAAGACCAATGGGAGTCTTTCCCTCCTAGGGAATGGTATCGTTCTGATTGGTCGCTGTAACGAAGCGACCAATAGGAAGTTCGTTCAGAGGAGCCCTGGTCTGGCTCGAAGCTTAACATGGGAGTCCTATGAGGTGATTCATGTAATCATTTCAATACATTACAGTTCTCTCCTCCCTTTTATCCTTGCAACAACCTGGTGAGATAGGTTGGGTTGAGAGTGTGTGATAATCCAAGGGTATCTAGCACGCTCCTATCACAGAATGGCAATTTGAACGGGGTCCCCCAAATCTTGATGGTCAGGCTTTTAACATCAGGCTTTTAATAAATGGTAGCTACTAGAGTTGCTTCACCACTCAAGCAGCCACTTGGTTCAGTAAACTGGTGTGGATGTGCCAATCTGGGAAGAGGTGATTGGGTGATGCACCTGATATCAACTTCGGCTGCAGTGCAACTGCTGCTGGGGTCCAGGGCTGGCTGCAGAAATGCTTCCTTGGAGCCCTAGCAGCAGTCACACTGGAGAAGAAGTGCTTCCTACAAATTACCTTGGACTCTGTCTAAACAGCACAAGAGGGGCTCATTCTCTCATGCTGAAAAATCCGCACCTCCATGGATGGATGATTCCAGGTAGATAATAGCAGAGAAGATGAAATGTTCCTTTCACATCACTTGGGTGGACTCCTATTCATGGAAGACTACTTTAATTCACAGAAGATTGCTCTGAAAACAGGTCCAACTCTTGCATACTGGATCAGGTGCAGTTTCCTGCTTGTGCTAAAGCTGTTCTACAAATGGACACACAAGAAAAAGACCATTGTCAAGCTTAGTGTACCCCCAGTTGTGCAAGATATTGTACAACCAATGTCTTGTTACTATAATACATAGGAGAGAAAGCACAGTTTATTTAGCCTTAAGATGTGGACAGGCTAGGGTTACCGGGTCTGGATTGGAAGATACCTGGAGTCTTTGGGGGGTAGATCCAGGAAAGGGTGGGGTTTGGGGAGGGGAGGGGCCTCAGCATGGTACAATGCCATAGAGTCCACCCTTCAAAGCAGCCTTTTTCTCCAGGGGAATTGATCTCTGTCAGCTGGAGATCAGTTGTAAAAGTGGAAGATCTCCAGGCCCCACTTGGAGGCTGGCACGCCTAGGACAGGATCCTTGGAAGTTCAAGGCCTACCACCTGCTTCTATGACCCTTGCCCTTCTTGGTTACATAAATCTTTCAGGGGGTAGGGCTAGCTGACTAGGTTCAAGAGGTAGTTAATGCTTCCTTTAGAGAGAAGGTGGTCATACCAGTTTTTATACAGGCTGAGGTGTGCCCATTTTTAAAGAAGCCTGCCCTTGACCCAGGAGATCTCAATCATTATCAACCGGTCTCAAATGTTCTGTTCTTGAGCATGTTAATTGAATGTGTGGTGGCTGGACAAGTCCAAGCTTTCCTGAATAAAGCAAACTGTATAGACCCTTCCAGTCTGGGTTTAGGCCTGGTTATGGGACTGAAACATCCTTGGTCACCCTGGTGGATGACTTGCACCAGGAGATGGACAGAGGGAGTGCAACTATGTTAATTCTCCAGGACCTCTAAGCTGCTTTCAAAACCATTAATCGTGCTATTCTTCTGGACTACCTATCTGGACTGGAAATGGGAAGCACCACTCTGCTGAGGTTCTGGTCCTACCTGTAGGTTAGGTTTCAGAATGTGGTGCTGGGGGATTGATGTTCAGCCACTCGGCCTTTGGCCTATGTTCTTCAAGGTTCCATCTTGTCCCCTATGCTCTTTAACATCTATCTGAAACTGCTGGGTGAGTTCATTCAGAGATTTCAGCTGGGTTGGCATCAATAGGCAGATGATACTCCCAGGGAGGCTGTCTAAACCCTGAACCAGCACCTGGAGGCAGTTTTGGGGAGGATGTGGGCTGATAAACTACAGCTTAATCCTGTCAAGACAAAAGTGTTACTGGTGGGCAGAAGGCCTGACCCTTGATTTAAGGTGTCACTTTTTCTGGTTGGGGTTGTACTCCCCTTGAAGGAACAGGCCTGTAGTCTGGGGGTGCTCTTGGACCCAGGCATACTACTTGATAAGCATGTGGCCCTTGTGACCAAGAATGCCTTTTACCAGCTTCGACTGGTTAGCAGCTGTGGCCTTTCCTGTGCAGCGAAGATCTGACCACTGTGGTGCCTGCCCACAGATTAGATTACTCCAATGCACTCTGAATGGGGCTGCCCTCAAAAAGTTTTCAGAAACTTCAATTGGTGCAGAATGCTGCAGCCAGAATGTTGACTGGAGTGGGTCTTAGGTGTTGGAAATGGAGAAGTATATGCTGTCCCCTGCCTCAGTCTTCAGAATCCACACCATAGATTTAGCGACAGATAGGCCATGGCCACACTGGCGGCTTGCCATGATATGGTGCTGCCTCTAATTGAACCGGTTTAAAGTGTTGTGGGGCTATTACCACACAGCACACCCTGCTGCAGGTTACCCATAGAGACATCCCATGGTGAAGCATCCACATTATTGCAGTGCCTCAGCCACAGAGCACACTGCCAAAGAATTCCAAAATGCATATGCCAGCATAGCAGCACATAGGAGCACATGCATGCACATGCACATATAGGCATTTAAAAAAAAAAAGATGCCTCCCTAGCGGCAGAATGGATCTGCAGGTTCAGACTGCCAAATCCGTTCTGTGCACACTGCCCCACGTTAAGACATCCGGCCATGAGCAATGACTGCACGGGGAACTGAAAGCACCACTTGTGATGTGATGCCTTTTTAACCCGGCTCCAAGTCGTCCTATGATGGGATACGTATAGCTGGGGAACACCTGACAGATGTGGCTGTCTAACTGTGCCCATTTGAGCCAGAAGGGAGGAGTGCCTGTGTCGGGTCAAATGGCCCATGTAATCACGACCATAGATAGGTCAGGACATACAGACCATCCTTTCCTTCCTGATATCTGATACTCTCCTTTGAAGTAGAATGCTATTCTTAGGGACAAGACTTCCTTCCAGCTTGAGGTCTTCTCTCCCACACACACAAAGGAGGAGGACACACTCTCCATCTTTGTCACCATGGATGCAGGACAGGCATTCTCCATCTGCATCCATCTAGTTAGTTAGATTAGATCCTATCACTGTCTCTCAGCCTGCACTACTTAGAATATAGTTCCTTGAATAAATCCAGTTTGGTGTAGTGGTTAGGAGGGTGGACTCTAATCTAGGAGAACTGGGTTTGATTTCCCACTCCTCCACATGCAGCTGCTAGTGTGACCTTGGGTCAATCACAAGTTTTTTGGAAGCTGTTCTCTTATGAGCTGTTCTTGAAAGAGCTCTCTCAGATGCAGCTGTCTCACAGGGTGTCTGTTGTGGGGTAGGTAAGGGAAGAGATTGTAAGCTGCTCTGAGATTCCTTCGGGTAGTGAAGGGCGGGGTATAAATCCTATTATTATTATTATTATTATTATTATTATTATTATTAGTATTATTATTATTATTATTATTATTTTGAAACTGGCAAGAGGCTTCATGTAACTCTTTATGTTTGCTAGCACACACAGTAGTCAAAAGCTACTGCTGCGTGTAGTCTAGTGCATTCTGCTATGTCTAGAGATTCTGGCTGTACCAAACCAATGAATCTAACATTAGGGACCATGTCACTCCAATCTGGGCCTATCTATACTGGCTTCTATTTTATTTCTAGGTACAATTCAAGCTGCTAGTTTTGGCCTTCAAATCCCTATATGGTTTAGGACCAACATACCTGAAGGACTGCCTAATCCTTTATGAATCTGCCCAACCATTACAGTCACCTTCAGAGGCCTTGCTTTGCATGCCCCTGTCTTCTGAGATCAGATGGGTGGCATCCCAGGACAGGGCCTTCTCAGTCATGGCACCAAAGCTCTGGAACTCTCTCCAGGAACATTCATGGCCATCTTCCACCACTGGATGAAGACTTCTTTTGTTTCGTTTGGCATTCCCTCCATGATCCCTCCTTCCTAACTAATGTTTTTATGTTATGTACATATTTTAACTGTTTTGTATGTATTTTAACTCTGTTTTTAATGCTTTAAATTTTTTTAGCAATGTGTGCTTGGGAGGGGGGTTATCTTAATGGTTTTATTGTGTAATTTTATCCTGTATGTTTTAAATTGTTAGGATATTGGTGGCCCCTGTAAGGGCAGAAAGACAGAAAGGGCAGAAATTTTGTTAACAACAGTAATAATAAATGCTATGCATGCTCTTGCACAAGTGGAACTGTGGTAAGTCTGTTTATGTTTCTGCTTGCTCGTCCCTGGATATGAGATAAATGACACCAGATCCACACATGAGTTAAATTGAAATGTTTGTATCAAAGATGGATTTCACAAGAAGTTAAGAAGACTCTTGTGGGGCAGGCTGAGTTCATCCTGTTCCTGCAGGATCACACCAAGAGGCTTTTAGTCTAGCTGCCTGTTTCCAGTGGTAGCCAGCTGGATGCTCCCAGAAGCCCACAAGCCAAGCATGAGAGGAGCAGCCACTCCCATTTTTTGTTTCTGAGCAACTAGTATGCAGAGGTACATTGCCTGTTTATATATATAAACAGATCTGACGTTCTTTCACACATAGGTTTCAGATTTCACAGTGCTCCAATTTTACACAAACTTGGCATAACCTCACAGTGCCAGAATGTTTTGACAAAGCAGTGAATGCTGATTAAAAACAGGCTGATATCCACTTTATAGAACAACTGTTTCCCAGCTGAATGCTGCACACTTTAATCATCTATGGAAACCATATATAAGGGAACGGAGCTTTAGCAAATGAACTGTAGATAGCACCCTTATAGACACCACTCCTTGAAACAAACATATCTGCTGTCTTCACTAACAGAGAAAACCACTGATAGTATGAGAAACACATTGGCTGCATGCCCACCAAGCCAGTCTGTCATATGATCTAGCAATCTGATGGGGCTCTGATGTCCACTGATGGGAATGCAACAGTCCATGTGTGTGTAGGAATGCCATGTGTGCACTGGAAATATGTTACTGTCAGCTATGGGATTCCTTCATCTAGCCTGCAATGCTAATCTCTTTGATGGAATCATACTGCAATCAAAATTTAGACGACAACAACAACTAAGTGATCCTTGATGGATCTCTGTTTCTTTAGTGCACTGGGGAATTGCATTTGGGGAGAAATCTTCCAACAAGTCAGGTGGTTTGCTTCTCTGTAGCAAGCATTCCACTACATTTGAGCTCCATTCTTTATGCTGGGTATCATCTCTAGCAGTGAAATTACTAGAAACAAGCATTGCAAGCTGCATGAAATATGTGGCTTTTGAATGTAAGGACATTATTCATGCGGAGAGGCAGATCAAGACACTGCAAAAAAAAATGAAACCATATGGGCAGCAAATGAAAAACAGCTTCTTTTTTTCCCTTCAATGAATACATGCCACTCCTGAAATATTACTTGGGTTTGGTTGTTGCTCTTCTTATATGTCATAAATGTGATAGAAAGAGGCAGAAAGAGGTGATCGTTCTTTTGCTAAGAAGTTTACAAATACTGAACTCAGTGCCCAAAGCCATTTTTATATGAAAACAAATACTATCCAAGCTTTACAGCTTCTGCTAACTATGCACTCAGTTTGGCATCTTCTCTTAGATTCCATTGACAAAAACTGCATATAAATCTTAACTAACTTAACTAACTAAATTAGGCTTGAATTTTGCTGGAGGTAGGCATGGTGATCTGACATTACCCAGCTGATGCCACTGTATCAGGATAGTTGGGCAGGCAAGGAAAGAACCATTTTTGGTGTGTGCTTAATGTTTCACCTTTTTCATGATCCCACATGATTAAATTGTAATAAAGGATGTTTGATGAAATTTTTCTAAAGTTCAGAGGTGGCTTGTTAGCTGGTGATGCTTTTGGGAAGAGTGAACTCAGAAGTTTTGTTGGGCATGTGTAGTGTATCCAGCCCTGACAAGGCCGGGCATGTCCGGACTTGTCCAGGGACAAAACCTCAAGCTTCGTATCTAAAGACAATGGGCCAGAAGGATCCTAGCTGGCCCTATCAGAGGGCTAGGTCCCAAACCGTGAGGCCAATAGGTCTCTCAGTTACTATAAATAGCCTATCGGGGAGTGGGGGGGTGTTTTGGTGGTGGGTTCTGAAGGAATATAAACTGGCCTGCGAGCTGGCCAAGGTATCTTGTTCCTGACTAATAAAAGGTATGCTTAGCTGAAATCACACTCCGTATGCATACTTTTCAGCATGCAAATCTTAACAAATAGTTCTTTGAGTCTTAGCTCTGATGTGGTTTTTTTCTCATTCTAAAAGCATATTTTCAAGGTTGCAGCTTGGCTCAGTTGTTATGACGATAAAATGGAGATGAGGAGAACAATGTAAGTCACATTTGGTCCCCACTGGGAGAAAAAGAGGAGGTATGAATGAATACATATGTGAAATGGAGTTGGAGGGGCCATCTGATCCAACCCAGAGATCCAAACAAGAACATTCTGGATAGATGGCTGTCCAGCCTGTATCTGAAGACCTCCAGTAAGGGAGAACTCACCCACCCACTAGGTAACAGACTTGATTTTTGAACTTCTCTTACCCTTAAAATGTGGTGCTGGGGGACTGATGAGCTGTATATCTGTTGCTGAGTGGGCCGGCCAGAGGCCACCCCAGAACATCCAGCCATGGTTGTGGAGGTTGTGGTTGGTTTGTTAAAACAGAGCAGGCCGAAAGTAAACTCAGCAATGGAGGTCCTGTGACTGGGCTGGGGGGGGGTGGTGCTGTGGTGGCTCGCCAACACCCATCTTTTGACTGGGTGTCATTAATAACAGGACCATCCGTCAAGAGCTTGGATGTGATCCTGGATGCCTCCCTTTCAATGGAGGCCCAGGTCACAAAGGTAGTTAAGCTAGTGTTTTACCACCTTCACCAGGTTAAACAGTTGGCCTCGTACCTGTTACCCTCTGACCTAGCCACAGTGATCCATGCAATGGTCCCCTCTATCCTGGATTACAGTAATTCACTTTATGTAGGGCTTCCCTTGAGGTTTATCTGGAAAGTGCAACTGGTCCAGAATGCGGCTGCAAGGGTGTTGACAGGAACACCCTTTAGAGCACATATATAACCAGTGCTTTATCGGCTACACTGGCTCCAGATTGTGGAATGGATCAAGTTCAAGATTCTGGTGAAGTTCTTCAAAGCCCTTAAAGGTCAAGGACCAGCATACCGTCAGGACCGCCTGTCCTGGTACGTCCCCCATAGAGAGTTACACCCGATGGATCAAAATCTGCTGTTGGTCCCTGGCCCAAAAAGCATCTGCCTGTCCTTGACCAGGGTGGTACAATTCCTCAGGGCCTGCAAAACAGAGTTGTTCCGCCAGGCCTATGGTTGAGGGCAGTACCAGGCCCCTAGCCGATAGGCTATAGCTAGAGTCTGTCCTCCCCCTTCTTCCCTTCCCCCCTGCTTTCCCCCCTTTTTTCTTTCTCAGTCACTCTGTATACTATCCCCTGTATGAATTTTATGCCATCTTGATTTTTACAGAAATTGTCCCGTGATTTTACTGTTTTTATGAGTTGAGTAATTATGGATTGTATTTAGAAGGTTTTTAATTGTACATTTATAAGATGTTGTCACCCACTCTGAGCTGGTTTCAGGGAGAGTGGGCTATAAATGGAAATAAATAAATGAACTTTAATTGAACAATAAATCAAATTTTATAAAATAAACCAGCAGAAAAATAATCAAAGCTTAAAAGTAACACAGTAATCAAGAACACAATCTACAGAGAAGAAGCAATACCACATACCAGTTCTTATAACTTATATAATCAAAATATTATATTAAGGTTAAAGATTTTAAAAAATTCAGAACTGCTTCAATCTGCAACAAATGGATGAAAAGGAATGGTCATTCAGCAAGTTTTATGGGAGAATGGGGATTTGAACCGGGGTCTTCCAGGTCTTACTCCACCATTCTAATCAATATACAGACTGGTTTGCAGGTGTGTGTGTGTGTGTGTGTGTGTGTGTGTGTGTTAAGCATTTTTCTTCCTATAGGACACTAGTTAGCTTCTTCCTGATGCATGTGCTATTCCAATTACTGCTGTCAGGAGGAACCCAAAGTACTGAATGTAAGATGTCGTATGGTGTACCATTGCTTATTATAGACGTTATTGCAAAATATATTCTTACAGAAGTACAGATGTATATTGCAAGAATGTAAATAATGTCACAAGCAAATAATGTCACAAGCAAATATACTGGTGTGTTTAGGTTCAGTGTATCATTCTTATTATATATGCTGAATACATGCTGGTAATACTATAGCCTTGACTAAAGCTTCCTACCAATATGCAGCAAGCAAACAAACAAACTTTGTTGTTCACTTTTAAACAACAGCCAGCACAAAGAAGATACCAGCTATACCCATTCCCGCCAAACTTGGTGTAACAAAAATAGTTCATCATTTACATATAAATATGATATAAAATAAAAATATGAAAGCATGAATACATCACAAGCATGTAAGGACCACATATTTCATATTCATGCACACATTGAAATGTTCGGTATGAACAAGGACATAAACATCAAAAGTCAACGTATTATATTATTCAGTATGAACCAAATATGCAGCTGCTGATACCCTAGTGTTGCTTGTAAGCTACTGTTGAAGTCCAGTATGCTGTGGGCAGAAGATCTGAGAAAAAATAGCAATTACTCTGGGACACACCTTAAGCCCACTGCCTCCCAAGTTTCTCCTGCTGACTGAAAGAAACCTACAATACAAACTCAGGAGCTCTTTCATGGAAAAACTGAATAATTTGTAATCAGTCATACATGTGGATTCATTGCGTCCCGGATTGTGTCAATTATGTTCTGGCACATGGTGGATCCACTCTGCCTATATGCAGCTCTGGAACCAATTCTCCATAAGGCTGTGTAATCCTTCCCCATATTACTGGGGCATAAGAAAAGATTCCTGCACCACGTCCTCTATCCGGTGCAATCTTCCTTCATGACACTCAGTTCATTGCAGAAGTCATTCTGGTTTTTTAATCTACTTCTCCCAGTAAGAAAAAAAAGTACAACACCCTTTTAAGTGCAAAGCCACCACATGGGGGTAGGTGTGGTTATTGTTTGAGTTGTGGTGAGAGTATGGGTTTGTTTTTTGCAGTCATTGTACAATGAAACATACATGAAAGCTGGCCTTCTGGAAGATCTTGAAGTTTCTTTTTCTCCCTTATCACTTGTCAAAACTCTGAGTCACCGTTCCCACATTCAAAATTTGTGGGAGACGGCAGTCATGTGGGTTGTCCCTAAGGAAGTGTAAATATTAACTAAGGAAGTGTTGTGCTGAGTACTTCACAATTGCTGCCTGCAACAAATTGTACGTGTATTCGACAAACACTCAAGAATAGCTCATTGTTTGCTATACTGTTAACTGTCATTGTATGTTAAGTTCATTAAATAAAAGGCCAGAGCTAACAGCAGACCATGTGTCACAGCTTTGCTCTGCATCCCTGTACAAAGCCAAGGGCAATGTTTAACTCGTCCTCATAATATACCCCACCTTCAGTTCCTGTATGAACATTCCTGACCCTGTTGAGAAGCATATGAAAGTATATAAATATTGTGAAGAGTGAAACAGATTTTCTGACATTTTGTTGCATGATATTATGACACGAAGGAAGATGTTCTTCATTGCTCCCTGTCTTCCTGGTTGCCCCTTGAGTGACTATGGATGAACTACCAACAAATCTCTTTTGGCTGGCTAGGCAACAAATAGTACTCTGAAACTGTATATTCTTCCCAGACAAGTGTTTCCCAAACCTAGTATCCTGTACCAGTTATTTATTTTGGGAGACACCCAGGGGGCAAAACCTAATATGTTATCCAGACTGCAACTGAAGATAGAAGATTTTCATGTTGCTGTTTTCCTGGGTACTCCCTTAGGGCCAAGTTGTTGAAATATTAAACACAGAAAAGTAACTCGGTGGAGAAGAAATCTGTGAAAGTTACAAATCCATAAACATTACAACAGGCCATGCTTTATTTCCACCAGCCACAACATTGTCCTACATAGGTATGTAAGTGCAAAAGTGTAAGTAAGCAAATAAAGTACTGAAACCCTTAAATATTAACCATTTCACTTTGTCTTGATGACAAAGGATTGTGGTCACCTTTTGCCTTCCTTATTCACAGAGAATTTGAAACAGGTGAAGTGGGTGAGAAGAATGATGAGTAGCAATCAGTGCCAATTGCAGCACTGGCTCTTTTGAGAACCTGGGTCCATATTTGCTTTTCTTGACTGTTGTCTGCAGCAAAGTATCCTATGGGACCCTTCTAGAATGTGATTGGCATGGTGGTTTTGCAAGATCTCCACGAAGAAGCAGACTAAATGTATGTTTCTGATCTGCGTTTAGCTGACATGTATAGTTATAGTTTGATATGGTTATTTGTTTGCTCCACATAAATATCATCACCCAGCTTGAACATGCCGATAGGGAAATCAACCGCTGACTGTATGTTTATTACGTATGCTGCTGCTACTGTACCGCCATAGCCATACAAATTGTTTTTAGTAACCATGTTGTGTTTTATGCAGATATTTATATTGTTGTTTTATCTGTTGTGATTTTTATGTAAGCCACCCTGAGCCTGCTTTCGCAGGGAGGGCCATGTACAAATAAAATAAATAAATAAATACTGTTCCTCCTTCAAGGAGCCCAGAGCAACATTTAGCCTCACAAAATCCATCTGAAATAGGTTAGAATGAAAGAGGCATTCACACTTTGTTTCTGCTGTTGTTGTGCTATAGTATGCATTCACGACTGATTTATCTTATCGACACAGGAAAATCCAGCTGTCAATGATTGCTATAATGCAACAATAGCACAATCTAATCCTATATGAATGCATCCCAGCAAGAGTGGTTTGTGCAGGGCCACCAAACTGATACAAAGTGAGTTGGAATTTGAATTGGGCTTTCCATATTCAAGCCCAGCTTTCTAGCAACTGTACTATACTGGCTCCACCCATCTATATGGGTAGGCACCTTGAAAACGACACATACTCAAGGGCAGACTCTGCTGGAAGGTGTTGCACTGTCCCTGAAAGAGCAGGTTTATAGCTTGATGGTGCTCCTGGCCTACAACTGGAGGATCAGTTTTCCTCCATGGCCTATAGCACCTTTTATTACCTCTGGCTGGTTTGCCAGCTATGGCATTCCTTAGGACAAATGATCTGGCCATAGTGATCCTTGCCATGATCACATCCAAGTTAGATCACATGTTGTGTCTGCTGGCCGCCACCAGGGGCCAGCGACTACCCAGGGCTTGACCCTGGGTGAACAATGGGAACTGGTCTCTTGGTCTCTCCAACAGGGAGCCAATAGAAACGGGGAGGGAAGTTCGAACCTCCCAATGGGATCCAGGGGTGTCCCCTGGATATGTTTATAGTTGGCCTCCTGGCCGTTTGTCTTTGTCTTAGTTGTGTAAGAGTCAAGCGTGCACCATGTTATGGGAGCTGAGTGGGCCTAGCCACGCGGTCAACCCACTACACAATATCACAGTAATGCATTCTACATGGGTCTGTCTTTGAAAATGGAAACTTGGATTGGTCCAAAATGTGACTGCCAGGCTACTATCAGGAGTCAGTTATAGATATTGTACCACTCGTGTGCTGAAAGATCTGGTTACCCGCCTGTTTTTGGGCAAGATTCAAAGTGCTGTTCTTTACCTTTAAGGCCTTAAATGACTTGGGGCCAAGGCACACTATCCTCCCATACTATCCAGATGACCATTTGCTGTGATGGCATCTCATCTTTGTAATACCCTCCTCCTTGAGGCTTGCCTGGTGCTTACTTTACTTTTAATTAGGCTTTAAATTAGTGGCTTTATCTTGCCAATTTTTAATGTCCTCCTTGTGTTTTATGGATAGTTTCAGGCTGCTTATGTCTACTGGCTTGTATTTTGTAATAGCTTTTTAAAAATACTGTCCTGGAGGGACATGGACCACTGTCCTGCAGGACTGCTGGCAGCCAGGACCAAGTAGAACCAAGCCACAACACCTGTGACAGT
Organism: Gekko japonicus; assembly: GCF_001447785.1. NCBI lineage: Eukaryota > Metazoa > Chordata > Lepidosauria > Squamata > Gekkonidae > Gekko > Gekko japonicus. The sequence continues at coordinate 1,661,052 of NW_015161949.1, read as the reverse complement.
GCTGTTGATTTTTGCGGATGCTTAAGTACTTTTAAACTATCTACCTGTCTCTTTGAGGCTAACCAATGGTCAATGAAAATGGACCCTCCATGCCCTTACTACAGCTAAAAGACTCATATTCAAGCATTAGAAAGATAAATGCCCACCTCCAGTAAATCAATGGATTGAGGACCTTAAGGCTCTATCAATATTTGACTGCATGACACATTGACAGCAATTCTACATGGAGTTGTTTTCAGATATTTGGGAACCATTAATAGAAACGGTTGCTATATTTTTGTCTTCATGTATATCTCTTTAAGACTTTATTTAGTTGCTGGATTTTAAAGTTTTCTTTTCCTTGCTTTTTATGTTTTTTTAAAGGATTTTTTTTAAAAGCTCTTACAGTGCCTCAGATGCCACTTGGCTTGTACTCTTCAGGAGCAATGATGATCAGTGTCAGCCCACCAGTTGTTTCTTTCCATAATGCTGCTCGTTGGGAACAGTAGTGTGGACATAGGCAATGGGTCACTGGGTTCTAGAGCCTCCGCAATGCTCAGTTGGCTTGCTCCTGGTTGGATTGGACCATTTTCACTTTCCCATCCAACCCTGCCCATACCAATCTTGGCTAGGTGACACTTAAGAAATTGAGACTTACTGACTGGAGCATCTGTTGCAGACAGCAAGATGCCGGATGAACTGAAATATATGGTTGTTTATGCTCTGCTGAAAGACTGAAAATCTTGTGTGGATTGTCCATTTCGGTCTTTCCCTATTCTTTCCTTTGGGGGAAAATGGTTGAATGAGCAATTGCCTGCGATTTCAAGTTCATATGAATTCTATCTAGGTTTTGGATCCCTGCCAATACATCTTTTGGTGTTGACATGGCCCTCAGATTTCTCTTGCAGCATTGGTCAACAATCTCTGTCTGGAAATCAATGAGTGTAATTGCACCCTATTGATTATGTTAATTCTGTTAATTGTTCCCAATTGATTCTCTTTCTGGAAACTTTGATATTGTTCATCACATGGTGTTGGCGTGGTGACTGAAAGATCTGTGAGGCACTGGCCAGATTATCTTGCTTATCTACGCAAGTCCCAAAAATGGTAATTGGATAACTACTTGTCATCCTCTTGGACTTTTCCTTGCAATATCCTTTAGGATCTGTCCTTCTCAGGATGAGCTCATGAGAAGACATGGATTTTGGTGCTATCATTTGCAGCCCTGATCGTGATCAGTTATGCTTTTATAACCCCATAGCTGGGCTACTGTAATTAATTGCAGCTGGTGTAGAAATAAAGTGATAAACACCCTTGAGACTTGATATCCAGTGCAAGTATCTTAAGTCTTATTTGGCCTGGCTTTCAGAACTAAAGGTTAAGACACTGGAGAGTTGGAGGTAGGGATAAGGATATCATTTGATATGTTACCTGGTTTCACTTGATTTTACTTTCAGATTGCATAATAATTTTGTGGTCAATACTTAACCACCTTGAATTTTTGAAACAGGTTTTGCATTTAAACTAATCAACTAGGTTCCATTTCATGCTATTACTAGGGGTGTGCATGGGGGGGGGGGATCAATAAATACTGATATTCCCAAATCTCAGTATCGGTATTATACTGGGATTCAGGAAATACTCAGCATTGCTGAAAATATTTGGCTGGCCATCAGAACATGTCAGTTTCACTCCCCCTCCACTTCCAAGCAGAGGGGATATAAAACTGGCCCACTCTCCCTCCTCTGAGCTTCGTCAGTTGGCCACCGTGGCAGGCAGACTGGGGAAACAAAGACAGACCAGGGAGGCTTTTAAAGATGCCTCCCCTTCATTTCTCCAACTGGCCACCATGGCAGGCTAGCTGGGGAAGCAAAGAGAGAAGGAGTTTTAAAAGTTTAAACCCTTTCTCTGGAGTTTCTCCATTGTACCCTATGGGGGCATAGGGTACGATGGAGAGATCATGCCACTGCTGTGGCACAACTCCAGCGAAAGGGTTTAAACTTTAAACCCCTTCTATTTTGATGAGTAGTACCACAGCGGTGGCATGATCTCTCCATTGTACCCTATGCCCCCATAGGGTACAATGGAGTGATCGTGCCACAGCTGCAGCATGACTCCAGAGCCTGACTGGAGAATGGAGGAGATGTCATTTAAATGCTTCTGCCTTCCTCCCCCAGCCATGCTGCTTCTGCCTTCCCTTCCCCAGCCAGCCTGCCATGGCTCTCCCTCCTTTTTGCTTCCCCAGTCAGCCTGCCATGGCAGGCCAACTGGGTGAAGTAAAGACAGATCAGGGAGGCTTTTAAAGATGCCTCCACAATCTATTTTCCCTTCCCTCCCTGATTCAGGGATGGGCACCCAAATATAAGCCGAATAAAATGGCTTTTATTCAGGAGCACCTTATTGGCAGCCAAATTAGATTAGAGAATCTCACTCACCTGAATTCATACCTGAAAAGTACCAATAAGGTATTTTTCGGGTATTTATTCCATTTGGCAAAGCCAAATGCACACCCCTAGCTGTTAGTGACCAAGCTCTAAAATGGTTATAACTTTCCCAACACAAATATGTGTTCAATTACATTTATTTCCTGAAAAGCCACATCCATACTTCCTCAAAAAAATGAAGTGTATTATTTCTAGTTATCTTCACACTCTTTTTTTTTTCTCTGGAAAGAAACCTGGATACAGAGTATCTGTAAAGTCTCTTTCTGAGGTTAATTGACAGACCTGTGCAAGCCATATTTATGTGACTTACACTAATCTTCAGAATTTAAGAAGTGAGATAAAGTAAGTGGCCTTTCCATTCCTCCTTCCTTTATGCCATCCTTCTCAGCTCCCACCTACACGATCTGTTTATTATCACACATTTAATTGCTAAATGTTACAGTGCAGTGAGATATTAACTCTGAATATGTCTATGTGAGGCAAAGCACTTCAAGAGTTAATCTGAACAATTACAGGCTGATTTCATTCTGCAGGTGTTACTAATTGGTCTCTCAGCCTTTTTTGTTGTCGTTGTTCAGTCGCACAGTCGAGTCCGACTCTTTGCGACCCCATGGACCAGATCACGCCAGGCCTACATAGCCCTTATAATCTTCAAGGCCAGAGCGGGAGATGTGGTAATTAGCATCTCTTGAAAACCTGTGGCCCACAGGATGGGAGAGGGAGAATCAGGAGTGATGAGGTAATTTTCTAGAGGGTTCCTTCCAGCAAGAAAGTGTTCTGATTGGGTGTTATCATCACCTTAGGCTGCTTGGCAAAAAAACCCCATACTTGAGCTAAGGGCCTGAAGAAAAAGGCTAGTTTGGATTCTGATAGACTGAAGGCCTGGACTATGATATTAGTATATTGCAATAGACAGTAATGTAGACATTGCTTGAGCTACAGCCTTTGACTTTTGAAGGTTTGTGCCACCTAACGTGAGTCTGGAAAACATGTTAGATGGTTAATCTTGTTTTCTTGTTTTTCTGCTGTATGACTTTAGAGCATTGTGATGCCAGTAGAATTAATCTGTATTTTGATAGACATTAAATAAAACTTTATAATATTTTAATAAAGTAAAAAGAAGGCTTGGTTTCTTATGTACAACAGCCCTGGGAACCCATGGGGTTCAGCTTTGGACTCCTTGACAGTCTGTAAAATTACAGAGAAGATCTGAAAAACTCTTGAGGGAAATATAGAATAGGATTGATGGCTAGGTTGTGCATAAGTAGATTGCTTCGTCATCAGAATGCAAAGGACTTGGATTCCATCAGAATGCCTGAAATTATTCTTATTAGAAGCAATATTAGTGCTAGGAGAAGTGGCATTGTGGTAGGGATCAGATCTCAGTAGGAAAATGGCCAGAGGCATCCAGATCCTGTCCATAATTAAAGATTGTCAAATATTCAAGCATTAAAGCTAGTCCCCCTCCCGAGTTCAATGAAAGGCATTGAGTCTGTTGCCCAGGATGTGTCTACATTACACATTCAAATCATTTTCTAATATATTAACCTATCAGAGCTCCAAAATAATTGGGGGGGATCTAATGGGGCACAATCAAAAGTTAATTCATCAGATCATGATCTTAATGTGCCCCGTTCCTTAATATAATTATTATAACTAATCCAAATGGGAAATAAAATGTAAATTGGTAATATCAGGAAATATTCAGATCTGGCCATTATTATTTTTTATTTATTTATTTATTTTGCGATTTCTATCCCGCCCTACCCGGTGGCTCAGGGTGGCTAACAACAATATTTAAAATAGTAAAACAATAAAACAATTTTACATATACAATAAAACTGGTGCTTCAAATCTATACAAATCTATACTTTATACAAGATGCTCAGTGACTTATGTTTGCGACCCACGGACTTAATGGTGGGAGTGCCCCAACACAATCAAACTAAACCACCTCCATGGAATCTGGTAGGTGGATGGTACATCAAGGATGGTATAGCGAAGGTAGTGACGGCGGCTCCTACCCAAAGGCCTGGTGGAAGAGCTCCGTCTTGCAGGCCCTGCGGAACTGCACAAGGTCCCGCAGGGCCCGGATCTCCTCCGGGAGCTCATTCCACAGAGGAGGGGGGCTGTCTCCGAAAATGCCCTAGATCTAGTATAGGCCAACCTCACAGCTCGGGGAGCTGGAACTTCCAGACGATGGAGCGTCCCGGAACCTCAGTGCTCTTGAGGAAACATACGGGAAGAGACGGTCCCTTAGATAGGCAGGACCCTGGCCATTCAGGGCTTTAAAGGTGAGCACCAGCACTTTGAAGCGAATCCGTTATGCTATAGGCAGCCAGTGCAGCGCTTGCAGCGCAGGCTGTATATGGTCTCGCCTGGAAAGACCCATCAACAGCCTGGCTGCAGCATTCTGCACTAGCTACAGCTTCCGGATTTGCGACAGAGGCAGCCCCAAGTAGAGAGCATTACAGTACTCCAGCCTCGAGGTGACCATCACATGGATCACAGTGGCCAGGTCATCTCAGTCGAGGTAGGGAGCCAACTGCCGCGCTAGCCACAGATGTTAAAAGGCTGACTTGGCAGTGGCCGCCACCTGGGCCTCCATCGTTAACGAGGAGTCCAGGAGCACACCCAAACTCCTAACCTCCCGCACGGGCACCAACGGTACCCCACCGAAGGCCGGGGGAGGGTGCCCCAACTCACGGCCAATCCGACACAGGCCCAGGACCTCCGTCTTTGCCAGGTTTAATTTCAACCGACTCAGTCTGAGCCAACCAGCCACAGCCTGCAACGCCCGCGCTAGGTCATTGGGAGTGGAGTCCGACTGGCCACCCAACATCAGATAGAGCTGGGTATCATCAGCGTACTGATGACACCCAAGCCCACACCTCCAGGCAATCTGGGCAAGGGGGCGCATGTAGATGTTAAACAACATCGGGGACAACACGGCTCCCTGAGGCACTCCACATTCAAGGGGGTGCCTTCGGGACCACTGATCCCCTATCGCCACCCTCTGTCCCCGACCTTGGAGAAAAGAGGTAAGCCATTGAAGGGCAAGCCCCTGAATTCCCACATCGGCGAGGCGGCGAGCCAGCAACTGGTGGTCAACCATATCGAATGCAGCCGACAGATCTAACAACACCAGTGCCGCCACACCACCCCGATCCAGATGCCTACGGAGATCGTCAGTCAGAGTGACCAGTACCGTCTCCGTCCCGTGACCCGGGCGGAACCCGGACTGGAAGGGATCAAGGATGGAAGCCTCATCCAGGTAGCCCTGCAACTGTGATGCCACCGCCCTCTCAATAAGTTTGCCTAAATACGGCAAATTGGACACCAGCTGGTAGTTGGCCAATTCGGCCGGGTCCAGAGATGGTTTTTTCAAGAGAGGGCGGACCATCGCTTCCTTGAGTGCTCCCGGGAACCGTCCCTCCATGAGGGACTTGTTGACAATCTCCCGTAGGGCACCTCGCAGCCCCTCGTGGCCAGCTTTAATCAGCCAAGAGGGGCACGGATCAAGGTCGCATGTGGTTGGGCGCACAGATACGAACAACCTGTCAGCTTCCTCCAGACTGAGTGGATCAAAACACACTAAACCCGGCCCCAAAGACGTGCAAGGGGCCTCAAGTTCACTAACTGTATCAATTGTGGCGGAGAGGTCACGGCGGAGTGCCAAGACTTTATCTGCAAAGTAGCTCGCAAAAGCCTCACAGCCGATATCCAATTCCCTAACGTTTTCCTTGCCCTGAGGCAGAGTTATCAAAGACCAAATTACTCTATGATACTCAGCTGTCTTGAGCCCTGTTCACATGTAACAATGCACAAATCCAGCCTTGTTTGCATGTTACAGTGAACACATGTACATCCATGTGAACCTCTGTTTTTTTAAGAAAAATCCAGTGTGTGATTACTTTACAAAGAAAACAGGGGCCAAAATCTGAATAAATGTGGGGTGTAAATAACACATTCATGTTCCCAAATTTTCAGTTCTAAGAGATGAAGTGATCTACCCTTTATTTAATAAGGACTTCCTCTGTGGTGGCTCAGTGGTTAAGATGATGAACTGCAGACCAGAAGGTTGGTAGTTCAGCAGTTCGAGACCCGAGTGCTGCATGATGGAGTGAGCTCCCATCTCTGGTCCCAGCTCCTGCCAACCTAGTAGTTGTCAAGAAAGCAAGAAATTGCAAGTAGATAAATAGGTACTGCTTCGGTGGGAAGGTAACAGTGTTCCGTTTGCCTCGGCATCTAGTCATGCCAGCCACATGACCACGGAAACGTCTACGGACAGTGCTGGCTCTTCGGCTTGGAAATGGAGATGAGCACTGCACCCTAGAGTTGGATTCGTCTGGATTTTGAGCAAGGGAAACTTTTACCTAGGTCTGAAGAGTCCTGATTTTAAAAGCCTGCAGGGGTGTTGGGTGGCACCATTAGAAGCCTTGAGTTAGTGATTTACAGAAAAAAGGTTGAATTCACAGTTTCAGGTTTCAGTAACTGGAAGAAGGCTCTCACACTCCATTAACAGGACTGTAGTCTATGCCACAGTGTATGCTATATATTATTGATTTGTTGTATGTTCTATCATGCTCCTACAACATTGTTTTCATTTTTTGTAATTCTATTTTCTGTCCTGCTTGACATAGCGTGTTTGATAATTTTTTGCATTTTTGTACTTTTTGTACACCTAGTCCTCTCATTCTGTTTGATTACGATGTTTGTAATCCACTTTGAGTCTCATGTAGAAAACTGATAAATAACTAATAAAATATAAATAATAAATAAATAACGATGGGCTGACCGCCACTGTACTCATTTGCCTTCCCCAATATTTTTTCTCTGGCTACGGGCCTGAGTGGTACAAGCCTAACACTGTGGGGCCAGAGAAGACCTGGACAGTCTCTCATTCAGTCGCTTCAAGCAAAGAAGCTGCTGCAAGCAATGGGAAGTCATTGGGAGGGAACACAGAAGGAGAAGGAGAAGCTGTGCATTATCTAATTCTGACTAAAATGATTCTATTAAAATGATTTGTTCTATGTCACTGCCAAATTGTAGTTAATCCTTGTGTCCATGAGCAAGATAGTAAAGGTATATCTGAACTCCAGAACCCTGTATTCTTCCACCAAACTAGCAGATTATTCCACCAAACTAGCAGATTCAAAACCCAATTTTACAAATATTTTGTAGCTGAAACATTTCAGATAGCCAGATGTGTAGAAAAATTGCTTTCTGCTTTCTATATCCACGTGCCTTCTCCTGTGATTACATTATGATAAAATGCTGTGTCTTATTTCCTGTTGTAAGCCAAATGGTGAGGCCACATGGCCTCAATAGCCATGCCATAAACCCACATTCTTTCACACCTTCATGCCAAAAGCCAGACCTCATGGCTCCACACTCTGGCCCACATGCAAGAAGTCACGTACACAAACTGGGTCACATGACTGCAGGAGGGGCCTCCAAACTTCTAGCCATTCCTGTGTTGCAGCTATGTTGTGCTCTGTACTGAATAAAGATCCTTCTTATTTCTAATGATCTCTGATGTTGTAACTTGGATTCCAAGTCTAACATCTTGTGCCTAACGCTCATCACATACGCTACCATGGGAGGGTAAAAAGCATGCATCTCTGGATTGAGTTGCTAATGTGTTCTGTCCCAGATGCAAACTAAGAGTTTGGAATCTCTTCCTTTAGGAATAGCAGGGACTATTGAAAAGAGGTTCTGGTGGCAAATTGTCTGGAAACCAGAGAGGGTATAGACCATCTCGTGGTTTGTTGTTTAATGTACTGAAAAGTACAGGATTCCCTCTCATCCCTGGACTGGCCTGTGTGGGCTAATCCTGTACACCAGATTTATTCAAATTTGAGCATTCCCCAAATATACATTTCAGTGCATAACCACCAGAGCTCCGTTCCTGGATATTTAGGACTGATTTAAATGTGATGCTGGCAAGGCAAAAACATGAACAAGGAGGACTTCGTACCTGCATGTCTCTCATTTAAACTGGGCTGCTACCCGTGCAGAGCAGTTACATGTACTTAGTTAGCATACTGATGCAACACGCATTCAGACTACTGATCTCTGGTGTACTAACTAAGCACACAGGTGCTTTCCATGGGTGGCATGCAAATAAGATTATGTGCAAATGTGCAAAGGTAGAGTCCCACAAGTAAGTGTTGCCTCACCAGCATCATTTTTCAATCAGAAGATAGAAGGTGAACATAAATTATGCTTTACCAAGTAATTATGAAAGTGGGTATCAGCCTGTTCAAAGCAGCTCATAATGAAACTAATACAACTAAAATTGTTTCAGCTATTCACTTAACATAGCAGAACAAAACCAGCAATCTGTCAAACCTAAAAATCAGCAAGTACAAGAGGACAACTCAACCAAATGTCTAACAAAATAAAAAGGTGTTTGCCTGGTACCTAAATACCAGTGAAGAGTGAGATAAGGAGAGTATTCCAGAGGCAACCAAGGTGGCTTGTTCATGGTTTCCACCCTCCTCAATCTTTGGAGAACGCTGACTAAGGCAGATACTGATGAAAAGGATGGTTGATATGGAAACAGGGGGTCCTTCAGATACCCTCAAGTTCTTTTGACTTTCATGCAAAGCCAGAAGTTTTGTATTTTGCTTGCAGAAAGGCTTATAGCATGCTGGAAGCTGTAGTTTGTGTCAATACATATGGTATCTTTATATTATAGCCAAAATGTGTTAAAAGAGATTACCTTGTCATGACTATAGATGATGAATCTCCTGATTTGAAAAACTGGGACAACTTTCTTAGAGTTGTTTGTAATAATTAATAACTATACAGAAAGATCTCTTTGGTCAACAAGGGATGTGGATGTTTCTCTCTCAAGCGCATGCTCATCAGTTGAGGATATTTGCTAATCTTTGCTCTCTGGGTGGTTTATTTCATGCAAGCTCATGTACGTCATTTTAATATTTAATCTGAAACTTGAGTTTTGTGATTTAGTGATACCTATAAGTTATAAGAAATAGCTCACAGCTTTCATTCTCCAAGATGAACCTCCTCTAAATAAACTAATCAAGTTCACTGGTAACAGCTGAAGTTTCTGTCTGCATCCTTGAGTTGGGATTGTCAGTCAGGCAACCTGAAAAAGACACTATAAGACACTATAAGAATATGTTACTATACAGCCGTGATAGCTTATCATAGGCTGCGATCATACAGAGCGGAAGCTGCGGCAAGCAAACAATTCCCCCATGGATTAAAGGGACATGATCAGACAGACAAATCTGTCTGGCGTCCCGGAGTCGTTGGCGGGGCGTCTCGTTGTGCCACAGGAGTGGCACAAAAAAACCACCAGGGAAAGGTAAGTATTATGCGGAACTGCGGGGCAGGCAGGCGGAAGTCGGATCACGCAAACGTGCGTCAGTTCACCCCGGGGCAAACAGCCTCGCTTCCCACTCGCAGTTCCTCAGTGGTGTGATCAGAGCCATAGTGTGTTTGCAACCATGCTGGAATCCAGGCTTCTACAGTGTGGGGAAAATTTCACCACACCCCTCCCTACAGGTAGAAAGAGTGCAGAAAATTATCTCAGCACATGTATGTGTTGGATGCCACCGTACGCTATTTTGTAAATGATCGTCTGTAATTACCTACAATAATGTTATATGGTCTCCTTCACCCCATTGGTTATAATGCCATTGATTAAGACTGCTGGATGAGTTTATCAGTTCACAGTATATTATCATGAAGGCCAAATATACATGCACAAAGACCAAATCTCAGCCTATTACTTAATCACTTACACATTTACATCCCACTTTTTTTTAGTTTCTAAAAAAACTTTATTAATGATTACATCCCACCTTAATGCCTTTGCAAGAGTTGCAAAAGTGGTTAACAATTTAAAACATACATGGTAAAGTACATTATAAAACCATTAAAATAAATGCCTCTCCCAAGGATACCTCATTAAAGCAACTTTTAAAAAGAGTTAAAATACATATAAAATAGTTAGAATACATACAAAAAATAAATCATTGGTTAGGAAGGCAAGATCATAGAAGGAATGCCAAACGAAACAAAAAAGCCCTCACAGGCTGATGGAAGATGGCAACAGGAGGGAACAGATGAATCTCCCTGGAGAGAGAGCTCCAGAGCTTTGGTGCTGTGACTGAGAAGGCCTTCTTCCGAGTTCCCACCTGTCTGATCTCAGGAGGTGGGGGCACCCGAAGCAAGGCTTCCAAAGATGACTGTAATGGTTGGGCAACTTCATAAGGGGTTAGGCAGTCCTTCAGGTATGGTGATCCCAAATTGTATAGGGCTTTGAAGATCAAGACCAGCACCTTGAATTGTGCCTGGAAACAAATTGGAAGCCAGTGTAGGTGGGCCAAGACTGGAGTGATATTGTCCCTACAGCTCACTCCAGTCAACAACCTAGCTGCAGCATTCTGTACCAATTGAAGTTTACAAACACTTTTCAAGGACAACCCCATGCAGAGTGAATTGCAGTAATCTAATCTAGATGTAACCAGGGCAGGCAGCACAGTGGCCAGATCTTTTCTGCCCCAGAAAGGCCACGCCTGGCTAACCAGTTGATGCTGGTAAAATGCGCTCTTGGCCACAGATACCACCTGCTTAACCAGCAGTAGGCCTGGGTCCAGGAGTACCCCCAGATTTATGGACCCACGTTAAGCATGAAGAGACTCCTAAATAGTAAGCCTCAACACAAAAATCTGAAACAGATTGTTTCCCCCTCTTTTTCCTATGTCCCTTTTAAAAGTAGAAATGGTAGTGGCAGTAGAAGACAGGCGTGAGAGCAGAATCTGCAAGAAATTCAGCTAACTGCCGTTAGACAGGAATGTTTCTCAAGCCTGGGTGGGGTGGGGGGATGATGTAAGAGGATGCTGGTCAGTTGCACCTCACACCTTCTCTTCACTGAGGATCCTGAGCTGCTATCCATGGCAGCTTCAAATACAGAAGCAGCCCTTTCATATCCTTTAGATGATTGTAATTTACAAATACAACTTCAGGAATGCATAGCTTTAAATTACTTAATCTTTGGTTATATTAAAGTACTCCTTTGTGAATACTGCCAGCTGCTTCTTTCATGCATGTGCAGGAGTCATAGAGTATCATCAAAATATGGAATGTAAAATAAGGATATCTAGCAAAATGATTTGGTGGAAACTATTACTTCAAAATAGAGCTGCGGTGGCTCAAGTGGTTAAGACGCCGAACTGCAGGCTGTGAAAGCTCAGTAGTTCAGCAGTTCGAGACCCGGGTGCCGCAAGACGGAGTAAGCTCCCGTCTCTAGTTCCAGCTCCTGCCAACCTAGCAGTTCGAAAGCAAGAAATGGCAAGTACCTTCAGTGGGAAGGTAACAGCGTTCCGTGTGCCTTGGTGTTTAGTCATGCCGGCCACATGACCACGGAAACGTCTTCGGACAGCGCTGGCTCTTCGGCTTTGAAATGGAGATGAGCACCGCAACCCTAGAGTCGGATTCGACTGGCTTTTGAGCAAGGGAACCTATACCTATATATACTATTACTTCAAAAGCCTTTTCTCATTCAGGAAATGTTTAGGAGTATATATCAATTAAAGCCCAGGAGTCCTTGTTGTTTGACTTGTACCCAGGCTCTCTGCTTATTATCCAGTTCAGATTACAAACCCCATGTTGCCCTTGGTTCTTAGATCTCTTACTGCCACTGTCTTAGTAAAGGTATATAAATGACCTTAGTTGGTTTTAATCTTAAGATCTTGCACAATTACTGAATCTTTCTTAGTAAAATATTAAAAGAATCCATCTACAGAAAAAACAAGGAGTGAAAAGGTCTTGGAAAGGTCATTCATTCATTGTTCAATGGCAGTGAGATTAGCCAAGGTATAAATCTTACTATTTGTTTAATATTTTAGCTTTTTTTCTTGCAAAACTCCTATCAAAACCTTGCCCTAATCTCTCCTTATATATAATTGAATAGTGGGTGCCAAAGTTCTAATTCTAAAAGGCACTCCCTTAGTGTATGGCTGATGGCACTGCTCCTCAGCATATATCGCCACCAATCAGAAGGCAAAGCCCGGGTCCCGCCCACACCACAACTGCTGCGACAACCTGGTCTTTTGCATATGGAAGCTGATTGGACTTCACACCATTCCACACTGGGACTCCTACCTGTCCAGGTTCGAGTTCCATCTGGAGACCCACGACATCACCGATGAGGCGAAGAAACGAGCATGCCTCCTGAGTTCCTGCGGGAAGGGGACCTTCGACATAGCCAGGTCGTTGGTGGCCCCAACTGATATAAAGACTGTCACCTACGCTGACATCACGGAGAAGCTTAAGGCTCACTATTCTCCACAACCGTCGGAGATCGCCTGCCGGCACGCTTTTTACAAGCGGAACCAGGCCGGAGGCGAGACCATCGCAGATTTCGTGGCGGCCCTTCGCAAAGCCGCACGGCCATGTAATTTCCACAACGTGGAGGAAGCCCTCAGAGACCGTCTCGTCTGCGGTCTCAAAGATGAAAGGCTGCAACAGAGGCTGTTCGCCCGCACCACCCTGACCTGGGCAGTGGCCTACGAAGAGGCCGTGGCCGCGGAAGCAGCGGAGAAGTCCACGAAGGAGGTCCGCCAGCGGGTGGCAGAGCCCAGTATACACGCTCAACGAGACAGCGAGGGCGAAGACGCGGATGATGACGTCAACGCGGTTCGAGGCAAGCGGACCCCAGCGAAGACTACCAACGTCAAGCCTTGCTCCGGTTGTGGCGGGAAGCACCAGCGCGGCTCCTGTTGGGCTCGTGATGTCGACTGCAGAGCGTGTGGGCGGCGTGGTCATCTGGCCAGAGTCTGCAGATCAGCGAAGAAGGATCCCTCAACTAACAACCGGTCAGCGCAGAGGGGCACTCCAGTCAGCACCCAAGGCAAGACCCGTTCCTCAGCATCGGAAGCAAGCTGCCAGTTGACGGCGACCTTGTCGAGCGCATCGGCCGTAAATCGCACCAGCAGCCAGGGCAAGATCACCGTGACTCCACTCCTCGACGGCCGACCCTGTACAATGGAGGTGGACTCAGGATCGTCCGTGACGGTGATTTCTGCCGCGTCCTGGCGCCAGTTGTTCCCGAACCGAAGCCGGCGGCGGCTCCAGCCTGCGGGAACCAGAGTGTCCGACTTCCAGGGCAACCGAATTCCCTTGGCCGGACGGGACTCTGTTACTGTTGAGTATAAGGGGAAATGTGTTAAACTGTCATTCCTGATTGCAGAGGGAGACCGGGTTAACCTGCTAGGGTTAGATTGGTTTGAGCCATTGGGCATCGGTATTTCTGGGATTAACAGGATGTCTGAAAATAAATGGGGCATGCTGTACGACCTGTTCCCTGATGTATTTGCCGAAGGGTTGGGAAGGTACAAGGGCCCCCCGGTTGCGTTTGACTTAGATCCGTCAGTCAAACCTATTAGGTTGAAGTATCGGAAAGTACCTGTGTCTCTCAAACATAAGGTGGAAAAAGAGATTGACAAACTAGTTGAGCAAGGGGTTTTAGAGCCAGTACCATACAGCAAATGGGAGACCCCGATCGTAACCCCTGTCAAATCAGATGGGTCCATACGACTATGCGCCGATTACAAATGTACGATTAACAAGGCGCTGCAGCAACATTCGTACCCGGTCCCGGTAATAAGCCACATTTTGGCTTCCCTGGGGGGTGGCAAGATTTTCGCCAAATTTGACCTGGCCCAGGCATACCAGCAGTTGCCTGTCACCCCGGAGGCTGCCGAGGCCCAAACAATTGTAACCCACCAAGGGGCTTTTAAAGTGAACAGGCTGCAATTCGGGGTCAACGTAGCACCTGGGATTTTTCAGGGCCTCATGGAACGTCTACTAAGGGGGGTACCTGGCACAGTGCCCTATTTTGACGACGTGCTGATTGCGGGCGGGTCTGAACAGGAACTACTGGACCGGGTTAAAGAGGTCCTCAGGCGTTTTCAAAATGCCGGCCTCAGAGTTAAGCGCTCAAAATGCACGCTCGGGGTGGAAAGTGTGGACTTCCTGGGGTTTCGCATTGACGCAGAGGGAGTCCACCCCACGGATGAGAAGGTATCTGCAATCCAAAACGCCCCCAGGCCGGTGAGTAAGAAGGAGCTCCAATCCTTTTTAGGACTCCTGAATTTTTATCATGCGTTTTTACCGCATAAGGCATCAGTGGCGGCCCCTTTGCACGCGCTTTTGCACAAGGAGGCAAAATGGAAGTGGGGGCAGGCCGAGGAAAAGGCTTTTGTGGGAGTCAAGGAGCTGCTGACATCTAATGCCGTACTCACGCATTATGATGAACACAAGCTCCTGGTGTTAGCTGCTGACGCTTCACCGTTTGGAGTAGGCGCAGTTTTAAGCCATCTGATGCCTGATGGGAGCGAAGCGCCTATCGCTTTTTATTCTAGATCACTATCTGCGGCAGAGCGGAACTATGCCCAGATAGACAAGGAGGGTCTGGCGTTGGTAGCGGCTGTCAAAAAGTTCCATGATTTTATTTTTGGCAGACGATTTTTGCTGGTCACTGACCACAAGCCGCTACTGGGGATTTTTGCGCCCGATAAGCAATTGCCAAACATCATGTCCCCACGCATGCTTAGATGGGCGATATTTTTGCAGGCTTATGATTTTGACTTAGAGCACCGGCCTGGGAAAGCGATTGGGCATGCGGATGCCCTCAGCCGGTGCCCGGTGCCGGACATTGGCGCAGACCCTGCCCCCGCCTGTGAGGTCTTGGCAATTGAGGAGCTTCCTCGACCCCCGGTATCATCCAGGGACATTGCAGCACACACGGCCAAGGATAGCGTGCTGTCCCGAGTATTAAACTGGGTTTGGAGGGGGTGGCCGGTTGGAAGCGTTGAACCGGAGTTCGGCCCTTACAAAAGCCGTCAAAATGAACTATCCATTTCTAAGGGCTGTGTATTATGGGGGAACAGGGTGGTGGTTCCTGACAAACTCAGGACGAGAGTGTTAGAGTCGCTGCACGAGGGTCACCCCGGTATGGTACACACCAAAGCGTTGGCCAGAGGGTATGTCTGGTGGCCGGGGCTGGACAAAGAGATCGAAGAATGGGTACGAGGGTGTCCCAAATGCCAGCAAGTCAGACCCGATCCCCCACAAGCTACACCCCAAGGCTGGGAGTCATCTGGTAAACCCTGGGCCAGATTGCATATAGATTTTGCTGGCCCTCTCCAAGGGCAAATGTTCCTAATTGTGGTGGACGCTATGTCCAAATGGCTGGAGGTCGTGCATATGAAATCGACCACATCACTTGCTGTGATCCATGCGCTCCGCCGACTTTTTGCCACCCACGGGTTGCCTGACGTCATCGTCAGTGACAACGGGCCTCAATTTGTGTCTGAGGAATTTAGGCTCTTCCTCACGAGTAATGGCATACGCCAAATGACTTCGGCCCCTTTCCATCCGGCATCTAATGGCCAAGCCGAACGGATGGTCAGGACGGCCAAAGAGGCCCTGGGTAAAATGGACGAAGGGGACTGGAGCCAGAGGCTGGGCTCCTTTCTTTTGCTGCAGCACACCACCCCCTGTAGTGCTACAGGCCGTAGTCCGGCCGAATTGTTAATGGGGCGGAGACTCACGACCCGTTTGAACCGTATGCACCCAGACCTATCAGAAGATCAGTCCGAGCGTACCACTGCGCAACCGAAGGTGCGCATGTTTGAAAAAGGGGACAAGGTTTTCGCACGAAATTATGCAAACGGGCACTTGTGGCTTCCTGGGGTTATATCCGACTCTGTGGGTACTCGAATGTATGTGGTGCAGTTGGCTGACGGTCGAATCTGGCGGCGCCACATAGATCAGTTAAGGAGACGTTGGGCTAAGGACAGCGCTGACTCTCCGACGGCTGATTCCCCTGATGTTGAGTGGAGACCCCCAGAGCAGGCGGTGAGTACCGAAGGGCCCGGTACTGTCCCCGAGTCAGGGCAGAACCCTGTGTGCGGGGCTGAAATCCCAGTAGAGTTTGTGCCTGAACCAGGCTGTAGTGAACCCCACAGTGACTCACAACCTTGTGTGCCTATAGAGCCTGCACCGCTTCGCAGGTCTCAGCGTACGCGGCAGATGCCGACTTATCTGAAAGACTATGACTGTAATAAAGTATTGTGGAACAGTTGATGTACAACAGCTTGACTTGAATGTATGTAAATAATAAAAAACAATTGGGATGATGACTTAACTTAGGGGGGAGGAATTGTAATGTATTGAAACGGTTACATGAATCACCTCATAGGACTCCCATGTTAAGCTTCGAGCCAGACCAAGGCTCCTCTGAGCGAACTTCCTATTGGTCGCTTCGTAACAGCGACCAATCAGAACGATGCCTATTCCCTGCGAGGGAAAGACTTTCATTGGTCCTTAACTAAGCAATCTTATTGGTTGTTATTTGTAAATAGGCGTGGCTACATTAGCCCGGTTATGTTTAAATAGAGCATAAGCTCCCACTGTTTTCTGTTCTGGTTTCTTACTGAGTTGAGTGCTTGTTCGTTACTTCCAATAAAGCTGAATCACTTGCTGAATCACTCTAAGAGTCCTTTGTTAGTGCGATCTAACACCAGGTTCATGTTTTAAAAGCAGACTGACACTGTTTGCCCAAAGCCAGAGCACTCTCCCAGAGCCTCTTTCTAGATCCCGTTGTATTTATTTCCACAACGGGCCTTATTTCTAGTTTTCTATAAAAGCAGACTTATTGGGTTTAATTATATAGGCAGTCACAGAGAGAAGAAGGAAAAACAGAAAGAAAATGGTGCTCATGTCCGTTCTATACAGTTATGAAGACACAAGAGCAAGTCCTGAGGAAATAACATATAGTGCAGGATACCACCAAAAAGGCGTGGTGGATTTACACCAAGGGATGTTTCATGACTGGTTGGGGAGGGGATGGAGGAAACCCCTTTTCAAAGTTCTCTTGTACACTGGAAACCTCAGAATGTTTTTAAGCGGCCATCATAAGAGGAGGAAAATTGATGTAGTGAATAAAATAGCACCAAATAATTCGCATCATCATTAGAAGTCCAGAGAGATAATTTTTGCAATGAACCTGAAAGAGGCTTATGAAATGAGAGAGTGATCAGAGGCATAATTGGACCGAAATTAAACAGCAATGAATTTATTTGTTTAGGACATGCGTGTGGAGCTCCAACAGTAGGAAAATCTTTCTCTAAACCTTTGTTAATTTGAAACCTTAACTATCAAGACTCATTGATGCAACCCTGTGGGCGGTTAACCTCTTTCTGATACTAATTCTACAAGGACAGTTCCCATAGCAACCTGAGACCATTTTTCATGTGGCAATAATTTTCTGCAATTTTTTTCTCCAGAACATTTCTGAGGCACTTGCATAGCGGTGATTAGCCATGACATAGTATGAATGTACCAGGCACCAAGACAGAGAGTCAGAACATATCACAAGGCCACTGCCACAGGACAGCTGCAGCGGTGGCAACTTGTGCTTAAATACAGAAGATCAGCAGAACTCTGGAGTCTGGTCATAGCAATAAAAGTTTTCATTTCCACTAGCTACCTTTGGGGTTGGAGAGGTGAATGAAGTAAGTTTTTTGATGAATGACACTGCAGAATCAAGGCATGGGATTGAAACTTGAGCATACAAAGCTGCATTTTACAGAGTGAGGCAATCGTTAATTGTAGTCCTGCATTCTCAATTCCAGTCAGAAGTACCTTTTCAGTATCTTACGGAGTAGCTTTCCTGGCACTGCTACCAGAGTCCCTTCCAACTAGAAATGCCAGGGAGGGAATGTGTGACCTTTTGCCAGCAAAATAAGGGCTCTGTTTCTGAGCTGTGTTTCTGCCTTTTCCCATACTGAAGTATGGGTGATGTGCCTTGTGTATTATTAAATGGTGAGAGCAGTATACATATGTTCCCCCACACACAGAGAGATTCTGATGAGATAAGAATGCTATCTGAAGCCATACTTTCTTCTAAGTTTGTTTTTTTAGTATCAGGCTCTTACATAAGATTATCCTGGCAATCCTACCCAGCATGGGAGAATAATTTGGTGCTAGGGTTCAGATATGTACTCTTTCCTGTTCTTTACCCGTAGTCTGTCAAAGGCATAGATTCAGGCAAAATTACAAAAAAAGAAATCAAGGAGGGTAGGATGGTAAGCTTGCTTCAAACCTTACCTCCACCTCTAATTTGTAGAACTCCATTTGAAATGGCACCCCAAAATGTGCCTGGAAATTTAGTATCATACACTGCTTATCTTATCCCAAAGGCTGCTCAGTTAATGATAGTATTCTATGTGAGTTCTTTGGTGTGCGTTACACTTGATGAAGCTGCAGCAATTACTTGTGAGAGGAGAGCTTTGGTAGAGGAATGTGACATCATATCAGCTTTCCATCTACTTCTGGTTCACCCAGGCAATAGGTTTCATGTTTAAGAGAACTATTATATGTATGAGGTGCTCCCTATTGAGTGTTCAGTTTTCTGTGTGGCCTTCATGCTGTTCTGAAAGGCCCAGGTAGCAGCCACTGCCAAATCGGCCTTTAATCATCTCCAGCTGATCTGGCAGTTGATTCCCTTCCTTGAATGCAATGACTTGACAACAGTGATACATGC
Source organism: Gekko japonicus (assembly GCF_001447785.1). Lineage (NCBI taxonomy): Eukaryota > Metazoa > Chordata > Lepidosauria > Squamata > Gekkonidae > Gekko > Gekko japonicus. Next base: position 1,642,038 of record NW_015161949.1, on the reverse strand, counting down.
AATGGTCACCTCGAGACTGGACTACTGTAATGCTCTCTACATGGGGCTGCCCTTGTCTCAAAACTGGAAGCTGCAGCTGGTGCAAAATTCTGTGGCCAGGCTGTTGATGAGACTCCCAATTTGGGAGCATATTCAGCCTGTGCTAAAAGCGCTGCACTGGCTGCCAATAGCATACCAAATTAATTTCAAGTTGCTGGTTCTTACCTTTAAAGCCCTTTATGGTCAGGGGCCTATGTATCTGAGGGACCGCCTTTCCCCACATAATCCCCAAAGAGCACTGCGTTCAGGGGCCCAGAATTGACTGGCCCTCCTGAGTCTTAAGGAGGCCAGGCTGTCAACAACCAGGGCCAGGGCATTCTCGGTGGCAGCTCCATCCTGGTGGAAGGAGCTCCCAGAAGAGATCAGGGCCCTGCGGAACCTCTTAAAGTTCCACAAGGCCTGTAAAATGGAGCTCTTCTGCCAGAGCTTTTGGAGCCGCCACCACCATTGAACATTAATAACTTGTTGAAGGAGAGGAAGCCCTGTTGTCTCTAGAACCCATGACATCAGCCTGTGCCAGCCACCTGAAAGACACCTGGAGCAGACTTAGGAACCAGTTATGAGAATAAAGAACTAATATGGTTACCATAGTTGATTCAGCAACAACAATATTAGCACTTTTGCATTATTGCTAACTGGTTTTAGCATTGTTTTAAATGTTTTAATTGTTTTATTGTAAATATGCTGATTTTATGTAAGCCGCCCTGAGCCGGCGTTGCTGGGAGGGTGGGGTATAAATTTGAAAAATAAATAAATAAATAAATACCATGCCGCACTATCTAGATAAAGTCTTGTTTACAGATATGGCTGGTACTAGGATAAGGTGACCAACATCCAGATGGGACCTGGAGTTCTACTGGAATTACAAGTGACTTCCAGATTACAGAGATCAGTACCCCTGGCAGATAAACTAAAAATTTTGAAAAGCCTTGTTTAGACAGCTGTCTGATCAGTAGAGAAAAGACCAGATAGTAGTTTTACACCAAGGGAAAGGTTTTAATGTGAGCTTAGTTTCAGCCCATAAGGGAGTAACACAGACAGGAAGGGGAATGGCCCTGAGAAATCTTTCTGCCATCAGGATGCCTCTTCTCATATTAAGTACTTATTCTGGGGCAGTCATTTGTACAGCATTGCTAACAGCTCACTAGCCATGTTAAGTCTGGATGGCCTGTTTATTCAGAATTAGCACTAGATCCACAGCCTCATACTTGAGCATCAGTAGTTGGGAAATACGGAGCATGAGAAAATGGATGGAGATTAAAGGTTTATAGAAGTTATATGCAAACATGGAACTGAGGCTTCAGGATGATCCCACTGATTTTGTTACTAACATGAATTCACTCTATGAAGATAGATTCAGGTGGGCAGCCATATTGGTCTGAAGCAGCATAACAAAGTCTGAGTCCAGTGGCACCTTTAAGGCCAACAAAGTTTAATTCAAGGTATGAGCATTCATGTGCAAGCACACTTCTTCAGGAGAAGCTGGCCCCAGGATCTGCATGCAGCAGGGAGCTCCCAGCTCCTGCCACCCCAGCCGATCCTGGGCTGGCTCCTCTTGCAGCTCGGTTTAAACTCGGTTTAAAGAGCCTCTTAGAGCTCAGTGTAAAAAAAGGATCAGCTGGGACAGTGGGAGCTGAGAACTCTGCGCCACTTTGGCTGGGGCTGGGTCCCAGCCAGCCCCAGCCAAGGCAGCATGGAGCTCTCAGCTCCAACCATCCCAGCCAATCCTGAGCTGGCTCGTCTTGCAACTCAGTTTAAACTGAGCTGCAAGTGAAGCCAGCTCCAGCCAAGGCGGCATGGAGCTCTCAGCTCCCGTCACCCCAGCTGATCCTTGTTACAGCTGAATATCCCTGAATAAAAGCAAAAAAAAAATTGGCTTTTATTCGGGCTCAGCTATTCCAGTAGCCGATCAAATTCTCTGAATCTGTATTCAGCTTAAATAATGCTTGAAAAATACCGGTCAGGTATTTTCTGGGTATTTTTTTGGCTTTGTTTATGCCTAATGCAACCCTTAATAGGAAGGTGAACAGCTCCACTGCCAAAACACAAGTAGGCATCAGCAGGATTACCAATGTTGAATGGCATAGGAAGTAAGAAATAATGTGGAATCTGTAGCTTCCATTTCTGTATTTATGCTCTTCTGATTTGGCCTACATCCCAAAGTCCATATTCTCTTGAATGAGGAAAACCCTCTATGTGCCATAAGCCTTTCAATAAGCTTTCAGATTGGAAGGACCTGAAGGTCGTCAATTGTATATCACCAGGATAGTCATTTTGAGGTCAGATATGCTAGAAATGAGAGCCTGGAAGGGGACTTTCAAGTCGGCAGCAGGGCATTTGGATTTCTTAGTCAGCAGGTGTGTAAAGGAGTGTTAGCTTGGCAAATATAGTGCCTGTTGTGGTGCTTGCTTTCATGCAAAAGAGTGTCATTTACGATTTAACTAGGAAAAAGGTCCGTTGTGGAAATGAATACAACGGCCTCTGGAAAGAGGCTCTGGGCGGGTGCCCCGACCTTGGACACTCAGTGTCAATTTGCTGTGGTGACCTCAGCAGGGTATAATGACACTGAGTCTACCATTTTCTCCAGAGGAACTGATTTCTGCTATCTAAAGAACAGTTGTAATTTTGAGTGATCTCAAGCCCTCACCTGGAGATTGGCAACAATGGTTCCCCAGAAGGGAATAGTTGGTTTGGAGGGTGGAGTCTATGGCTTTGTACCTGTCTGAGGTCCCACACCTCCTGAAACCTCACCCTCTCCAGGCTCCATCCCTCACATCTCCAGGAATTTCCCACCTGGAGTTGGCAACCCTATCTCCTTACCAGCCAATCATCAACCTACCTCTATTTCCCCCTCAATTCAGTTTTCCACCCCCACACACCTGCAGCCTCTCCTGTGCTCTGAAGCCCTGAGTGCTACATCACATTGGCTGTCATACGGGGGCCACCTCAGCAGCATATAAGGATACAGAGCCCACCATTTTCTCCAGGGGAAATTATCTCTGCCATCTGGAAAGCAGTTGTAATTCTGAGGAATCTCCAGACCTCACCTGAAGATTGGACACATTTTACCTCAGAACAGCAAAACTGTTTAGAATGTTAGAGGCAAAAGCCAATCAAGTCACATATGCAAACGACCTCTGTGTTCCGAGGCAAAGGCCAGTGAGGCTGCATATGCAAATAACCTCTGTGTTCTGACTGGCTAGGGGGGGGAGAGGAACTGCAAAATGTTTAGAATGCTGGAGTCAGGACTCAGGCAAAGCAGCCAGTGGATAGGGAGACCCTCTGAATGACAGATCAGATAGCGAACTGATTTTGGAGTGTGTGGAATGTTCTAGAGAAGTGCCACCACCACTCGGCTTTTATTTATTTATAAGGGAGATAAGGGAGATTTGCCAACATTTTATGGTTGCCTGGCCCAAAGGAAATACAAGGGGGTTCTCTTGGGAACAGAGCAGCAGAATTGAATTCTAACAGAGGATGGCATGCTTCTGGGTCCCTCTTGACATATCTGTTGATGTACATAAAGTGAAAGATGAAACACAGACCATGGTGGGATTGTCCAGGATTCTCCAGAACTGCTCATTCTAAGGCTGCTTGCTCTGACAGTTTGTGCGTAGGGAGGGGGGGGCTTATCTAGGCTTTGTTCCTGTAGATCAGCTGTTAATAAAGATGATCCTAGTTTAAGCCAATAGTAAGTCTTTTGTTTTCATGTCAATAAAACTGAAGACAGTGAGAGAGATCAGTACTGAAGTGCTTAGGATACTGAAGACCTATGCGAGCTCTATTACAAACATGAGCCGTTGCATAGTAGCGGCACCCTAAACTCCCAAGTCACCATAACAGAGAGTTATGAATGAACTGATTTTAGGATACAAGTGATAATAAGATTCCTAAATGACTTTGTGATAGAGCAAGGTCTTTAAACTTGGACTTCACATTGGAACCAAAAAAATGAACATTTACAAGAAAACTGCTCAGCAAGGCAGTATATTTACTTGGGGGGAAAAGTTAATGATGGTTTAATTGAAGCAAAATGTTTTATTTGGTGTCTAACATCCCCACTATCAAGCAAATGTCTGGTTGTGGTTATTAGCTCCTGAACCTTGCTCAGGAAACATGATAAATGCCATAATGCCTGCCCTCTACAACATTGCCCTTTGCTTTGAACTTCTCCTTCCCGCTTGCTGTTCATTAAAAAAGCAGTATTGATAATTACACATATTTATTATCTTATTATTATTCAGAGTTTTTTAAAAAAATTCTTGCAGGAAATAAATTACCCCTGCAGATTCTCTTTTTACTCTTTGTGTATTGTAACTTGGGAAGCTACTGTCTACTTCAACACAAAGGACAGAAAACTTTAAGTGGTGGGAAGAGTGTTGTCACTTGGTGAGTTTGCTAATCTAGTTAGCGTCATTGTACTTCCTCCATTCTGTCTTAAAGATCAAGCTACATGCATGGTCAAAAATCAACATGCTGTTGCAACAAAAGTCGCCGATAAACGCATTACACTGTATCCAAGGAGCCTTGAAGCTAAAAAGAATAGTGGACAATACAGAGCTAAACAAAAGTTAAAATGCATTGATGGATTTTGTGCTATGGTAATAATTCACCTCCAGGATTTTCCTATCCAGACAATAAATTGTAACAGTGCCATATCCAATACTGTATGGATGCAACATAGGGCCCATCCAGACTTGGGCTCTAAGAACAGAACTGTAGATTTTACATCCAATAACATATATGATTATTTTCTCTATATAAGTAACACCAGCAATGATAGTTGAGGAAAAGAAAGCGAACTAACTCAGTCCTACTCCACACTTTTTAAACCCTAAGGGCTCTTTTTGAAGAGCTCTGTAAGCTCTTGGAGGATTGGCTACATTAGGGGTGTGTCACCTAATATGCAAAGAAGTTCCTGCTACAATTTTACCCAATCATCTGCTCTGCGAAAAACATAGTTTTCTTTCTCAAAACAGGATCCTAATTATTCATATTTTTCATAAATAAAAACCAGATACATGAGGTCATTACACTCTTAATCAGTGTTCCCTCTAGTGTGAGCTAGGTCACAGTTTTTTAGCCTCCAGCTCACACATTTTTGTCTTAGTTCAGGAAGGATGGCTCCAGAACAAACTAATTTATGCAGTAGCCAAATCTCTCACTCACAACTTTAATGCCAGTAGCTCACGAAGTAGAATTTTTGCTCACAAGACTCCAAAGCTTAGAGGGAGCATTGCATGATGTCCATTCAGCATTTTTCTTTGTCTTGGCAAGTGAACTTCTACCTTCATTTATTCTGACTCGGTTATCATTTGCAAGAAAGGCACGTCTTTTTTATCTCCTTCTATTTTTTCTTCTTCTCCTGATTGACTGAATTTAATAGCACATATGACAGGAGCTGCGGTGGCTCAAGAGGCCAAGAGGCAAAGACGCTGAACTGCAGGCTGTGGAAGGTCGGTAGTTCAGCAGTTCGAGACCCGAGTTAGCTCCCATCTCTAGTTCCAGCTCCTGCCAACCTAGCAGTTCGAAAGCAAGAAATTGCAAGTAGATAAATAGGTACCACTTCAGTAGGAAGGTAGCAGCGTTCTGTGCGCCTTGGTGTTTATTCATGCCGGCCATATGACCACGGAAATGTCTTCAGACAGCGCTGGCTCTTCAGCTGTCTGAAGATGAGCACCGTAACCCTAGAGTCGGATTCGACTGGCCTTCGGGCAAGGGAACCTTTACCTTTATGACTGGTGTTAACACACACAGCATCTCTGAGCTTCTGCTGCATTTACTGAACAGGATCCATTTTGTTCAACTGAACCTTGATTAAGCCATAACTTAAGCTGTTAATAAAGATGATCCCAAGTGGAATGTTGAACCCATGTCTCTTTGATACCAGTTCAACACTTTATCCACCACATTGCATGGACTTTCAAGGTTTGCATTAGGTAAACCCTACAACAATGTTAATGCAATCCTGAATCTTACATTCCAGGATCATCTTTATTAACAGCTTAAGTTATGGCTCCCATCTTTATTAACAGCTTAAGTTATGGCTCCCTATTGAGGGTTCAGAAAACTGAACCCTCAATAGGGAGCCATAACTCTTAGAGCTCCTTTAGGTCTGAAGCCCAAGTGGAATGTTGAACCCATGTCTCTTTGATACCAGTTCAACACTTTATCCACCACATTGCATGGACTTTCAAGGTTTGCATTAGGTAAACCCTACAACAATGTTAATGCAATCCTGAATCTTACATTCCAGCCTTCTGCCCTACCATGCAAGGTAGCTGTGTTCTCTTCATTTAGCTTTTGGATAGTCCCAACCTGCCTAGAATTACTAGAGCTAAAGCCTTTTATAGGATTTTCAATAGAGTATTTTCATTTCCATCAACATACAATCATTCTACTTCACTTTGGTTAACAAATGTCACAGTGAAGAAATTATAGAAAGCTCAAAGGGAGAAACCCGTGCCCTTGCCGTGTCATTGTTCAGTGATTTCCAGTCTTTGGTCTAGTTTTCTATTTCCGTGAGTTCCATTCAGTGGTTTGAATAGTGGTCATCCAACCCCAGTTTGATCTGAGGCAATTAGCAGGCAGCTGTGAGAAATGAAAACTTTTCCATCATCTGTGCAAACGGTACTGCAAGGCCTTCTCCTCCCAGAAGGCAGCTAGGCACTGGTTGAACTTATCTGGCTTCACTAATGCTCATTAGACATCTGTGACTCATTGTTCTCTCTTGACAATACCTTGGTTTAGCCACATACCAGGAATTACATTGCAATGAGGAAGAACTGTGCTCCAGATACCAGCACATAAGGCAATTATTTTCAGTAAGTATTCTTGAGGCCAAAACAGACACAGAGTAAGAGGGAATGGGATGCAACTTTGATCAGAGAAGTGGCTTTCAGGAAAAGAGTATCCCTTTCTCTGTGTTATTTCTCCAGTATGTTTACTCTTCTGTTAATATTAGCCACAGGGTTATGCTATACAGGTACCTGTATTCTTTATCCAGCAGGGTTAACAGCACTTTGGGGTTTGGGGCTGGTAGGGGGGTTAGATCAGATTAACTAGGGAGAGGCTGCCATTCTTCCAGAATGCCATTTCCCTCTTCAGATTAACAGTCCACCCATGACTAGTTGTTGGCTGCCATTCCTATTTCACTTTGTGTCCTTAGATGGTTCCATAGAGGGTTGGCGTTTTTTCTGTTGTTGTTGATGATGATACTTCCAGAGAGCCACAACCTTGTCTAAATACATTATTATGGCAAGTAACCAAGAAGTGGAAAGAAATATTTATTCTGATCCAGAACCCCCATGTTTGCTTTGATGCACACACAAAACTTCTTTGCATTCAGGCTTCCTTGTTAATTTTGAACACTTTCTATGTGCAAAGATATATAGACTGTCCTTGCAGATAAGAAAGAGTTTCAATAGCATTTTCTAAAATCTTCAATAAATTATAGAAGCTATAATCCTGAGGAATATGTAGGATCATTGCAAATTGAACTGAAAGGGAAGACGATTTTTGTACACATTTTCTCAATTGTGAAAAACAACAGCCTGTCAGCCATTTTCAGAGAAAGCTGCAATCATGTGGAAAAATGTCTGTGAATTATCAGACTGATGTCTCCTTATCCTCATATTTATTTTTTTTCTTTTAGCCAGATCTGATGGGCTGTGTGCTAATTTGGCATCACCACAATGCTCACATGATTCCAGAAATCACTGAAAGAAGAAAGTTGGGGGGGAATGCCTGTGCTGGAGCATTATATAGAAGAAATAAGGAACTGCAAACAAGATAAGTTGAGAAGGAGAGCGTGAATTCCCCCCTCCTTTCACTCTGGAAATAGCCTCCTGAGAACATTTGGCACAGTCCCAGTGTTATCTTTGGAGCTAAGCCTGCCTCCAGTTAATGGACTGGAGACCTCAGTATCTGTTGTAATAAACAGTGGGCTTCTTAGAGGAAGCAGTACCAGGTTAACATAAATAGTTCGTGATGAATTTTGGCTGGTTTGTGCTTTGCGAAGTCAAGTTCGTGATAGGTCAACTAGGACCAGCTTTCCATGAACTTCGAAGCTGTTCATGGAGATTCATGATGGTTTCTGAATGGACACATTTCCAGATAGACTGTCCCTGCTCAATCAAGATGTTTACCAGACTTCAAAGCAAACTTCAAAGCAAAGGAGGGATGGAAGTTTCCCTGTGAGTCTGGTGTCACTGGCTTGTTCCTGAGCCATTCCACAGACTTCTGCAGCAATGCAAGCCAAAAAGAACGTATGCCAAACCTCAGATTTCCTGCAGTACAAGTGGGGGGGGGGATTTCTTTCAAGCCAAGTACAAGCAGTTCAGTGTACAGATTACAGTCTGTGCTCCTAACCACTACACCAAACTGGATTGGGGCATTTGTACTGGCCAGGAGAATTGATGCTTGAGCCTAGAGTTTACACAAGGAGCAGGTCATTCTTGGCCCGGATGACTTGAAATCTTAGGTATGAGATGACGTCCTTGAATTCTATGCTGTGAAAAATCTCCCTGAATATTATGAACTGAGATGAGGCAGCTTCTGGAACAAGTGATTTCTGTATTCAGTTCATAATAACACAAGAATAGACAGAGACTTCAAGACCAAAGATGCATGTAACCAGGCTGGCTAATATATTTATTTATTTATTTATTTAATTTCATTTATACCCCACCCTCCCCGCATGCGGGCTCAGGGCGGCTTACAGCATAAGGCACAAAAGTGCAATAAAATACAATAAAACAATTTAAAACAATTTATACATGGGAATGCTCAAGGATCCCGCGTGACTAGAAAACCCTCTCTCCAGTATTGCACAAACCTATCCATTCCAGGGGAGGTTACTGTGGCCCCCGGAATATTATTAGCCACTTAACCTCCGGCGGTGCTGTAGAAATGGTCCCCGTTGGTGGTAGCGGTAGCGGCGGCGGCTCCTATTCGAAAGCCTGGCGGAAGAGCTCCGTCTTGCAGGCCCTGCGGAACTGCAACAGGTCCCACAGGGCCCTGATCTCTCCCGGGAGCTCATCCCACCAGATAGGAGCCCCCACCGAGAAGGACCTGGCCCTAGTGGCCACAAGCCTGGCCTCCTTCGGGCCCGGGATCGCAAGGCGATGTAGTGACCCCGACCGAAGTGCTCTTTGGGATCTATGTGGGGCAAGGCGGTCCCTCAGGTATGCTGGACCCTGGCCATGTACGGCTTTAAAGGTAACGACCAGCACTTTGAAGTGAATCCGGTATGCTATAGGCAGCCAGTGCAGTGCTTTGAGCACAGGCTCGATGTGATCCCATTTCGAGACACCAGCAACCAGCCTGGCCGCCGCATTCTGCACTAGCTGCAGCCTCCGAATCAGC
>NW_015161949.1:1567660-1632047 GCF_001447785.1 Gekko japonicus | reverse complement strand
GCCGCCCCAATCCAGATGTCTACGGAGGTCGTCAGTAAGGGCAACCAGTACAGTCTCCGTTCCATGCCCAGGTCGAAAGCCGGACTGGAATGGGTCAAGGGTGGAAGTGTCATCTAGGAAGCTCTGCAGCTGTGTCGCCACCGCCCTCTCAATCAATTTGCCCAAAAAGGGCAAATTGGACACCGGTCGATAGCTGGCCAATTCGGCCGGGTCCAACGTTGGCTTTTTTAAGAGCGAGCGGACCATCGCTTCCTTCAGTGCCTCGGGGAACCGCCCCTCTGACAGGGACTTGTTGATTATCTCCCCCAAGGCACCTCGAAACCCCTCATGGCCCACTTTAATGAGCCAGGAGGGGCACGGGTCCAGGCTGCACGTGGTTGGGCGCACAGCTGTGAGCACCCTATCAACTTCCTCCAAGCTGAGCTGATTGAACCCTTCCAACCCCGGCGGAGCCGTGCAAGGGGCCTCAAGTTCGCATACTGTCTCAAATGTAGCGGGGAGGTCGCGGCGGAGCGCTAAGACTTTATCCGCAAAGTAGCTCGCAAAAGCCTCGCAGCCAATATCCAATTCCCTACAATTTTGTCTGCCCTGGGGCAGTGTTGTCAGTGACCGAATTGTCCTAAATAATTGGGCCGGGCGTGAGCTCTTCGCAGCCTTGACTGCCATCTCATAGGCTTTCATAAACGTCCTATAAGATGCTCTTGTCACCTCGTCGCAAGCTCGGCGCCACCGTCTCTCTAGCCGTCTGAGCTCCTGTTTCATAAGCCGTAACCCCTGGGTGTACCAGGGGGCCAGCCTAGAGCGAGGGCGCAGAGGGCGCCAAGGAGCGATCACATCGATGGCCGCAGCGAATCGGCTATGCCAATCATCCACGAGCTCATCTAACGAACCGCCAGGAGGCATCGGATCCCGCAGAGCCATCTGAAGCCGCATAGGGTCCATCAGGCTCCGCGGGCGAGCTAAAATCTGCTCACCGCCTAAACAGGGTCGGGGCGGGACATTTATGCGAGCCTTCAGGGCATAGTGGTCCGACCATGGTACCTCAATTGTGGTAATCGGACCCACCATACTCCCCGCCGCGAAGACCAAATCGAGCGTGTGCCCGGCCTGATGCGTGGGGCTCGATATTAATTGGGAGAGTCCCAGCGACGCCATGGATGCCACCAGGTCCGTAGCCCGACTATACAATTTGAACAGGGGTAAACACACCCAACAAGCAGATACTGTCCAATAGAATTACAGTGCTTGGAACCTATGAAAGTGGCTGCCGCCGAAAGCATAGGCTTCACGGATTGGTTAGTTCTCCAGACACTGCTTTGTTGTAATAGAACTTATGCTTAAGCTAAACATTGCTTTACTAATTTAAGACATAACACTGAATTTATAAGATCTAGATATCTGTAGCCCTGTTCACAAGTTACAATGAACAAACATATAATCCATGTACAGTGTACACTTCATTTTTCTTTTATGTGCCTTGAGTAATTCTCATGTTACGTTCAATGCATATACAGCTGAATGTGTAACTAAAACCACACATTTCTCCAGGTATTGGTGCCCAGTTTCATTTGTGAATACGCACTGGCTTGTTCTTAAAAACAGGTGTAATGTGTGAACAGGGCTAGTGTGAAAGGTTCTAATGTAGTTGACTTGCTGTTGTGCTAGTTTTGTATGCTTAATGAAATTTTCCTGCCCTCAAACCAGTGGGAAGTTATCAAACATTTGTTGGAGCAGGAGAGGGAATTCAAGAAAGATGTCTACCAAGAAGAAGAGAAGGAGGAGGAGGGTTTATACCCTGCCCTTCACTCAGAGTCTCAGAGTGGCTTACAATATCCTTCCCTTCCTCTCCCCACAACAGATACCCTGTGAGGTAGGTGAGGCTGAGACAGTTTTGAGAGAACTGCTCTTGAGAAAGCAGCTCTGAGAGAACTGTGATTGACCCAAGGTCACCCAGCTGGCTCCATGTGGAGGAGTGGGGAATCAAACCCAGTTCTCCAGATTAGAGTCCACTGCTCTTAACCACTACACCAAACTGGCTCTCAGACAGATGGGTACACCTGTCGACCTTCTTCAGCAACAATTATTATCTTATCAGGTTTTCTACAAAATACTATTTCTAATGATTCCTAAAGAAAAGAGTAATATAACACAATACAGACAGAGTTTTAGTTGCGGTGTAGTATTTCCTCAATACACTCCATCTTTTCAGGTTGGCTTTTCAGTTTTGTTGCTGACATTTGAATGCTAAACTTTTTTTTTGGGGGGGGGGTCTTAGTAATATTATTTGTTTTATTATATGTATATCCAGTCTTTCTTCCCCATGAAATTCAAGGCACTGGTGTAGTGGTTTAGAACAGAGGTCTATAGCTAATGGGTCAGAATCTTAAGGCAGGCTGTGAAGTCCCTCCCCTGCTAGATGGTGCAGCTCCTATAGAGCTGCTGTGTGTGTCTGTGTGTTGCTTTAGAAAAGGTCTGTGAGCAAAGGTGCCATTTATCTCCTGCATCTTTTTGTATGTACCATAAGAAGAGGAAAAGGTCCGTGAAGTGAGGTTATTCATTAGTAAAGAAGATTCCTCGGTGGCTCTGACCATTGATTTGTTCCTCACACCTCCTGACATGGAGTTTTTGTTTCATGTGTTTCCTAACATTCCGGCTCCTCCTCTACCTGTCATATGACTCTGATATCACATGACTTTCTGTTTTATGATGCAGCTCAGTGGCTCCCATGCTTAGTGGGTCCTGGGTATGGAAAGACTGACTATGACTAGGTTACATACTATAAGTGAAGAAACCCTATAGGCCCCAAATCCCCATTCTGGTATGAAACTCCCTAAGTCATCTTGGGTCAGTCACTCTGTCATACAGGACAAAGTGGGGAGAGGAAAGCATCTATGCCATGCTAAGAGAATGGGCACTGTGAAAATTTGACAGATATATAGACAGAAGCATCCATAAGGTTCCTAGGAATTCTTCTGACTACTGACACAATCTGTACTGGCTTAAGGAAGGTTGCAGTATATTTCCTATACTGTTGCAGTCGTTTGGTCTTTTTCCTAGATTTGGGCACCAGAGAGTCTGCATAATGTCTGTCACCAATGTAGTTGTGTCATATTGCTGCAGAATTTAGAACCCCCTCCCCACTAACCACCATTTGTTTTCTGCATTAGTATATTTGACATACTAATTGCAAAAACTATGAATCTCACTACGTAAACGGCAAATCACCCATGGCTGACTTCCAACTATTCCCATTTGAGATCCAGTAAATTCAATGGAACTCCTCCAGGGATAATCCCAAAATAGCAGGTTGTGGCCTACTTCAAGCCACTTGCTTTAGAGCAGCGTCTGTGAAATCAATACGATGGTTGCAGGATAAGTGTTGAGAATTGTGGTCTTACTGGCTTCATGGGTATATTTCCCTTTTGTAGAAATGCCTTTTGCTTGTTGCGGCAGACAGAGGAAACTGCCTATTACAGGAGGATTGATGAAGCTGACTGGACATAAAGTGCTGTCAAATACACAAAGTAAAGATCCTGAAAATAGAGGATAGTACTGTTTTGTTCTCTCACCTTGCTCTATTACAGTCATCGGAGGTGCTACTTGCAACAATAGTACTACAAAGATTTTCAGTCCAAGTGAGTTTTAAATGGATTCTGCCCTTTGATTTAAAAATAATAATAATGAAGATTTCCCCCCTGTCAGTGGAAAGTTATTTGAAACAAATTGAAGAGTTTATGTGAGAAGGATGAATTGCTTGTTCGAAAACTGGATGTTTTGTGAAGTATTTTTATTGTCTCTGTAGCTAAATATCATGAACACTCTTTCATTAAGTTGGAATATTACTCCCTCTAGACTATATGCATTCCTAGGTCATAATTTCATTATACATATAATTTTACAAAATTGATTACTGTATCATTGGAAGGCATCACGTCTACAGAGGGAATGTCTAACATATGCTGGATGCAACTATCCCAGCTGCCTATGGAGCTATCTAGTGAATAAAGAGGTATGGAACAAAGTATCATAGCATGATGAATTCAGCATGGGTCCTTTGAAAACATATGGGACTTGCAGGAGAGATGGGCACCATTACTTTGATTACTGTAAGCATCAATTCCCTATGTGAAGAAACACATTTTTTTCTTTGGAGGTTTGAATTGGGCAAAACCTTAACTCTGAGTTTTAAAAGTTTTTTCCCCTCTCTGGGTAGAGAGCAGGCAGGAAGGGGGAGGGTTCAGTTCATTTGCTTCCCAAGTTACCTCAGCCTACCTTCATACAAATGCTAATAGATTTAGACAATGGGATGGTCAAGCTGCCCCCCCTTAAAACTGAGAACAGGGATTTGGAGGAATTAAATACTAGAGAGACTTCAGGAAGGAAATTTCTGGAAACCTCAGGAAAAGCCTCCCTGACCTGGCCTAACAGGGTCAGTAGGAGGGGAAAGACAGATGATAAAACTCAGGGGAGCAAGGAGGAAGTTCTCTTTGGGTGTTGGGTCCATCAGAGTAGACAGAGTAGACAGAACTCTTAGCTGAGGTCTGGGGGAGGCAATGATTGACCAGGTGCTGGACTGGAGAGCTACAGAAAACTTTAAGGTAATGGTTACTCTGTAGAGATGCCCTATCAGTTGCTAAAATATATGTCAGGCTCCTTATCTTAGGAAGTTACATATCTCTACAGAGTAACCATTACCTTAAAGGTGGTGGTGGTGGTGGGTTACCAGAGAGAGAGTAAAGCCTCTCCGAGTGTTGGGAGAACCTTGGAGGGCAGGGTGGAACAGGGCATGCAGGCCAGAGCAGACCCATTTCATCACACCCTATATCCTGGATACCACTGAAAAGGTGAAAACTGGTGACTTTCCTTTTCTCATATTGATCTCAGACTATTTGAGGCTGTGATGCAGAACTCCCCATTTAACGTCATGCATATTTGAATGCATGAGCTATAGGGCTGGATTTTTACATACATATACCCACATACACACACATACACTGGAGTAAGCAACAAACATGAAGTTTCATTTCTCGAGACTTGGAATCTCATTGAGTCTAAGGACTGCTCACTAAATGTACCCTGTGATTAACAGGATGTAGGAGCTAAATGCATTGGATAGTTCTCATTTGAGGTGAATCTTTTAAAATCACTGATACTGGACGGTGGTCCCATTCACACGGGGCGATTTGGTCCAGGAGCGGGACAGTTCGGGGCCGGATCAAACCAGCGCGATCACACCACAACATCTGGGAAGCGTCTTGCTTCCGTGGCCAAACTGTCCCATTCCCAGGAAACGCCGCCGCAAACTGAACCACCTATCTAGGTGGTTTAAAGGGAAGCAGCGCGGCAACCCGGTCGTTTGATCGCCGCCGCTTCCTTGCGCCGGCTCAACCCCGGCCCGGATCCGAACTGCGCATGCCCGGACATGCGCAGTTCGGCCGGCTCCCGTTCGGGCCGTGTTTTCTCCCCGGCGTTTGATCGCGCAGGGGAGAAAAGGCGCCGCGGACAGGGGATCCGTGGGATCCCGCCGCGGCGCCTCAACGTTGGCGCGGCTTTTAAAAGCCCCGCCTTAAGAGGCTTTTCCCCTGCCGTGTGGCAGGGGCCATTGTATAAATGTTCTTTTCCATATCATCCAGGGATGCTCTATTGGCCCCAGAATTAAAGAAGACTAGTGGATTTTTAAAAGCTAAAGATCTTGTGTTGAGGGCAGGAGAGTGTTTCTTTTCATTACACTTACAATAAGGAATTAACCCCAAGGGTATCCACTTAATTTCATAATATATAGATTGGAACACTAATAACGTGAATCTTCTAAAATGCAATAAAGAAGCAAGTGACCCTTTGTTCCCATGGGAGGTTTCTTTAAAATGTATCACAAAAAAAATGTAAGATGATGAAGATTTTCAGTTAACAAGCTCCATAATGTCACTGGCTCCATTGCCCCATGTTATCAGGAGCTTACAAACACAAGCATCAGTATTTTTGTGCTGTATTCATTGACAAGATTCTTTTGTAGCATTTTGTTAACACAAGAAAATTAGAGAGGAAATGTAGAGAAGGTAGAAAACTATTTTACAAAGTAAACCAATAAGTGCGCTAAAGAAGAGGGTCGGCCAGAGGTCAAGGGACTACAATAATACAAATTAATTATGTGCTTGAGGGTCCATCTGAACCTAAGAAGCATGTGCTAAGCTTCCTAAGAATGTAATAACAACTGGACTTGCCAACGTCAGCTTTGAAAGGTCCTGGAGATTTGTGGGTGGTACCTGGGGAGGGCAGAGTTTGGGGGAGGAAGAAAGAGCTCGTTAAGGATGCCATGCCATAGAGTCTGCCCCCCTCCCCAGCAGCTATTTTCTACAAAGAACTGATCTTTGTTGTCTGGAGACCAGTTTTAATTCCAGGAGGACTCCAGGCCCCACCTAGAGGTTGGTAGCCATCATAACAGCTGTTCTGGAACAATGGCCAACCAGATACTACAGAAGGCCTACAAGCAGGGCACAGATCAAAGTCTACCATCATCAGTGCTTCCCAGCTCTGAAATTAATAGTATTATTGCCTCTAAATATGGAGATTCCATTTAATCATACATAATAACCACCAATGGCCCCATCCTTTATTAATTGTTCTAATTCCCCTTTAAAACCATGTAAGGTAGTGGCCATAGCCACTTCCTTTAGCACAGATTCCACAAGCCAATCAGCCTTTGAATGAAAAAGAACTTCCTTTTGTCTGCCCTGTGACAGGCTAACATTTTATGCCATATTCCAGAATAATTTTCATATTGGCATTCTTGACAGTAAACAACTGCCTATGAATATTCACTTCTATGCAATGCAAAGAACTGCAAAAGACCTCTGTACTATAATTGTAGACAGTGACTGTGGAATCAAATTCCTTAGAACAGCCTGAAATGCTGAAAAGACTATTCACATAGCTGGAGGAATCTTCATTTTAAAAATGGATGCCAAATCCATTCATTTCTAAGTCAACTAAGGAAACCTAATGATCTAAACAGATCCCCTTTCTGGTTTGTTTGCATTGACCACAGAGGGTAATTTTGAGCCTCATGCAGTGTTATTTATGAAACTGCAGAGACACTTTGTCTTCTGCACAAAAGTCAGCTATTTACAACTCAACTGTGCAAGATCCCTTTGGAGATCCTTGGAGCAGATGTCAAAGATAAGTTGAGAAGTTGCTAGGGAAAAACTGAAAATAAGAAGTGCTAGAGAACACTTAGGGGAGCAATGCATCATGTTAGGCTAGGAGAGCTGAGAAGTCAGAGTCTCATGGATGGCTAGAGAAGCCATCAGATGTGTCAGGAAGACATTAACTAGATGTACAGGAACAGTAGGGGAAGTCTAAGAAAGGGTCAAAGGATCAGGCAAAAAAAAAAGACAGACAAAAACCATAGGAGACTGCAAGGAGTACATGTGAAAATTTGGCATGAAATGAAACATAATTCAGAATGAGAAAAGTTTTGCTGGTTTTAGGACAGAGCTTATCAAACATTTGAAATAGCCTGGCTAGGGAATGCAACCTATCAAACATGAAGCCCTGTTTCTTCTATTATTTCTAAATCTCAGATACATAATTCCAGAATGATCTATAGACCAGACTGTAAGTATTTTATACATGACTTAATAGATCATTATAAAAATACCGGATTCTGTATCATCATCATCAGCATCATCATCATCATCATCATTATTATTATAAATGTTATATACTGCCTTTTCCAGAGACGAAGCATCACTGTAACTAGCACCATCCTCCAAACCCTTTACAGCCCCCTTCATCACATAGAGTAAGAATACAAATTATAACTAAATGGTTATCAGGTTGCAATTTTATAATTCCAGTAAATGTGAATGAAGATTAAAGCAGGGATTAATCTATACTTCTAGTCTATGGGATCAGGAGAATATTCTCACACACAGAAGCAGGCAGCAACATTTCTGAGTCCACAAAAATGTTGTCTGCTTCTAACAGCGCAATCCTAAATAGAGTTACTGTCTTCCTAGGAACGCACTGTGAGTCAGTGGGGTTTTAAAAAGGTAGCTCACTTCTGGGTTATGCTTGTTGACTTCAGTATTGCTTTGTGGTGCAAAGGACTGTATAGCTATGAATAAATAACTGATAATCTGCCCCAGGAAATCAATCAATATTAGAAAGAATAAGGAAGACCTAAAACTCATCAAAATCACGCTGAGAAATATTCCACAACAGAAACATTCTATGGTCTATGACTGGTAGATCATTGTTCTGTTGATTGCCTCAGTTATTTGTTTTGTAAAATATTACTTCAGTTTCATGAAGGATTTAAGTAGGATTGTCCGGGCAGAGATAGGCCAGCCTAGCAGCAGTGATTGTAGTAGACGTTTTTTTAAAATATAATTTCCCAGTACTGTGGATCATTATACCCTAGTATTATGTGTTTTTTAACTTCTAAAGTAGAGATGAAATAGCATTATAATAGTGGGTCACTTTTATGAGTAACCATTCAAGAAACACAGGGGAACACTAAGTAGTTTAGCAGTGCATAAGAGCCTTTGGTCTATTCTATAGCCTTTCTCCTCTAAACCAAACAATCAAGTTATTGCGTGTCTATCAGGTCTGTCATCATTTCTCCCTAAGGACTTAGGCTGGAGTAACTCTTTGTACGATTGCATTGTTAGTGCTGCATCTTAAACAAGAAAGTACGAAAATAACTCAATCTAGACATTTCACAAAGAAAAACTATGTGCTTCAGGCGTAAGCTCTGGATTTGCAGTGGCAATGGAGTGTCCATATTAGATAGGCCAGGTATCCTGCTCTGGCAGTAGACCTGCTGCTCTCTCAGCTCCACCTGGTCAGCAAAGAGAGAATGCTGGGGAAAATGGAAGGTGATGAGTGTTGCCCCGATGCCATGATGTTACCTCCGGCATAACCTGAAGTGATGTCATGGGACCGAGCAGCACTCCAGCATTCACCTCAAACTCTGTGGTTAAACCATATAGTCTGGGCCGAATGCTAGAGTGTTGCCACTCTGTAATGATGTCACTTCCAGGTCATACCAGAAGTGATGTAACTGCATTGCCGGCAATGTCATCATTGGGAACCCCTCTGTACGATCAGTCTCCTTCCAGTTCCCAACTTCAGACTGTCAATCTTAGTCCACAAAGCAGTTTTCTCTGAATTTTCCTTGCATTGGACTCCCACTGCTGTCATTCCTTCTAAAACTGGATGGCTTTTCATACTTTTAAAAAAAGTAATAGCTATATTACTGCGGCACTATAACATAATAATGATCCATTGCCATGGTCTACTAGCTCTTCTGAATTCCCAGCTTTCATTTAGAGAAAGGGCTACAAACGTTTGCCACTTGCGAGGTGTTTGGGGGGGGGGGTGAGGGAGCCTGAAAACGTCTTCTGGTGGTGTGGAGGAAGAATGATTATCATAGGGGGCTGAAGCAAGTAAAATGGTACCAGTGCGGGTGGGGACTTAAAGATGCATACCTTCTCATCCACATAGTGTGCAAAGAAGCTTTGAATATGATCTTCCCAAAAAATCAGAGCACAACCAATTTAGGAATGATTACAACAAAGCTGGAGGAAACCCAGAGAATCAGGGGAGGGCATCATTCTGTTACAATCCAGACTTGCTATAGTTAGCTAGTGCCTCATGATGTCCTAGAACATAGGAAAAGACCCAGGTAAAGGCACACCTCCACTCACTTTAGATCCGGAGTACAGATGACAAAAGTCCAGAGAAAAGAGCTCAGAGAAAATAAAACATCAATTAAAACTAAAGTGAAGACTGAGGCACCCTTTAAAAGAAGGTTCATCCTATAAGCAAACATCCAATTCCAGCCACAAATATTGTTAGAATTTGTAACAGAAAAAGCCAAATGTTACAGCAGAACTGTAGAGTCAATGTCAAACAAAACAAAGAGAGTGATCTAGTCTCCTTCAAAATGTAATGGCAAATGGAGCCCCAACATATCTGTAAGCAAAAAGAAGAGTTGGTTTTTATACCCTGCTCTTCAGTAGCTGAAGGAGTCTCAGAGCAGCTTACAATCACCTTCTCTTCCTCTCCCCACAACAGACACCCTGCGAGGTAAGTGGGGCTGAGAGAGCTCTGAGAGAACTGTGACTGACCCAAGGTCACCCAGCTGGCTTCCTGTGGAGGAATTGAACCCGGTTCCTCAGATTGAAGTCTGGAACTCTTAATAATTGCACCACACTGGCAAAGTTCCAGTCATTTTGTGCTGAGTAATCACAATATCAGGACCATCTCCTGCCACAGATTTTCCCCCAAACAAATATTAGGAAAGGAAATAAGTTTCTTAAAACCTGAAAACTAGCAGATAAATCAGCAGTTGAACAGTATTATGTCAATATACCATTATACCCATGTGTATAGAGTGTTTCCTGAATTCTCAGTTTCCTTTATTTAAAAAAAGTAATCTGTTATGTCCGCTGACCGCCGCCAGGGGCCAGCGAATACCCCCGAGCTTGACTCTGTAGGAACAATGGGGACTAGGCTCCTAGTCTCTCCACTGGGGAACCAATAGGACCGTGGTGAGAGATTTAAACCCACCAACGGGACGTAGGGGAGTGTCCCCAGGTGTGCATATAGTTGGCCAGCCGGCCAGTAGTCTTTGTCTTCGTTGTGTAACAGTAAACCATGCTGATTACTACATCCGTATTAGTGGTTTCTACATGCATCTAACCCACTACACTTCATAATCTGTAGCCTCTTTTGTTGTGGAGAAATAACGGGAAAGGTATAAGGGGAATTTTTAGAGGCAGATTGAGCCAGATAAAAGAGATGAAGTTTGCCTAGGCTTGCATTTGCCACTGGAGGTGAGAGATGTCCAGACTCCAGCTCCTGTTGACTGCCAGCAGTTCGGTGGCCAGGCGAGGTAATTTTTTTTAAAAAAATCATTGTTGTGTGATGGTGTCATGTCACTTCTGGGAGAAAACCGGTATTGTCACTTCTGGGTTTTCCCCAGAAGTGATGTAACATTGTGGCCCAATGTCACTCCCCATGTCCCCACCTCTTAGACTTCTACCTTTGGTGTAGTGTAGTTTAGTGTTGTGGTTAAGTGCATGGACTCTAATCTGGGACAACCAGGTTTGATTCCCCACTCCTCCACTTGCAGCTGCTGGATGACCTTGGGCAAACCATAGTTCTGTCAGAGCTTTCTCACCCCCATCTACCTCATAGGGGTATCTGTTGGGTGGAGGGGAAGGGAAAAGAGTGAAAGCCGCTCTGAGACTCCGAGTGAAGGGTGGGGTATAAATCCAGTCTCCTCCTCCTCCTCCTCCTCCTCAGCCACCTGTTGCCAGATGGCTGAATGATCCCACCATTCCTCCATACGTGAGCTGCTGGACAACGAGTCCAAGACAGGAAATGAAACTGAGACTAACCAAAATATGGACATTGATTCTATTGTAGGATAACAGAAATGTTAGCCGCTACATACTCACTGCCCAGACTTGGACAGTCCAGCTAGCCCAGCCTCATCTCAGAAGCTAAGCAGGGTCAGCCCTGGTTAGTACTTGGATGGGAGACCACCAAGAAAGTCCAGGGTCCCTACGCAGAGCCAGGCAATGGCAAACCACCTCTGGAACTCTCAAATCTTGAAAACCTTATGGGGTTGTCATGAGTGAGCTGTGACTTGATGGCACTTTACATACACACATACTCTGATATTGGCCAAAGGTACACTGATTCATTATTAGGAATCCTTGAATGGCAGGCATTGGGCAAGGCAAGGCAAGGCTTTTCCCTGGCACTTGCTTAACATCTCTGCTTCATTAGTGTGATTGAATTTAGTGTGGTCCTGCTTCTTCTGCTAGTTCTCTGCCTTTTGTTCTGTGGAAGGCAGAGAACTATTTAACTCTAGTACAAAAACATGGAGGATAAAAGGGCTCAACAACATGGTGAGGTTATGAACAAGATGGAGGCAGTCTCCCAATAGGTCTATCTATTACTTTTAGCCATGGTTGTTACATGGAACCTCTGATTGCAGAGACTACATACTTCTGAATATTAAGTGCTTATAAAATCTGAGAAGTGTGTGGCTGAACAGTGTTGAGGAAAAACAAATGCTGGACTAGATAGGCCTTTGGGCCCATTCCACTGCATTTACTGCTATGCTAGATTATAATGATCCATCACCTTTTCCTCCAAAATGCTCAGGGTAGGGTATACAGTTTTCTCCTCCTTTGCAACAACCCTGTAAAGTAGGTCATGTTGAGAAAGTGTGGATGGACCTAGGTTACCCAGAAAGCTTCATGAGTGATTCCCAATGATGTGATACCATTACGAATACTTCAATACACTGTTTTTCTTCATTCTATACTCCACTTGTACTGAATGTACATTTTCTGAAATCCCCATAGCTTCAAAATGGAAGAAGAGGAAAATTGTGTTTATATAGAAATCATTGTGACTAGCAAACACTTTGCCTATCAACCATCTGTGACACTGAATTTGCAGTCAGGTCTTGCTCTATATTATCTGTTTTCTCTTTGGCAATCACAACCATGCATGAATTCTACTCTGGAATAGTCAACCTAAAATCTGTCAGCACTGTCTTCTGTCACTAAGTCTGGATCAGAAAAAAGAAAAACTGGTGAGTGCTCAGCATGGTACATGTCAGCAGGCCCGTAAAATATGTCTGGCTTTGCATTGTACTGTGGTTGCAAATTCACATTGACTTTGCCAAGAAAGAAAAACAAATGCTCATGAGTAGCAACGCCAGTAAATATTATCACCTCCAATAAAATCATTCCAATCTGTGGAGCTTTAGATCGTCTCCTTTCAAAAGATAAAAAGCCAAATGAGACATCAGTCATCCTTTGCCATCTCTTAGCAGAAGAATGGGAAAGCCACACAGGAACAGCTGCTTGACTGAACTTGGAATGCGCTTTGCCAAAGAGAAATAGGAAAGCTACTTCATTGCACCCTTATGATCCTACACACTCACATGAGGAGTAAAGTCTACACAGAAATAAGTCCCATTATTCAGTGGGGTTTATTCATGGGAGAATGTCCTTAGGATTGCAGGCTTAGTTCCCTTGAGTCCCTTGAACTGCTTGGATGTTAGGATTACTTCAGGCATCAGTAGAAGATGTGAACATAACATAACTTTAAAGGCTCCTGCTGTTGAGGGGCTACCATTGGGCTCAGAACAACTCTGGGGCCAGGGACCATCATTCCACTCTAGGAGGAGGAGCTGTCATTCTAGGCCCAGGGCTGGTTTCTCTAAACCCTTTCCACATTTTCATCGCAACTTTTGTATGCTGTAATGTATCCAAAGGAGACCATGCAAGTCCATTGATGTTCTAGACTCCCATTATATCCAATGGGCCTTTGGGTAACAAGCCCCTCCCATTGTTTCAAATGGGTATTCTTGTCATTCTTTTTAGAACATCTGTTCCTTCGCAGAACTCCCTCTGCCATCCCTTCCTGTTTGTCTGCCATTATTTCCTATGGGGGAATTTCAGGGAGGCTGGAGTGGCTATTTTTCAACCGAATGACATAAAAATTGCAACAGAGTGGGTGCTTCCTGTCCTTTAAAGAACCCCCAAGTTTCAAGCAAATTGGACCAAGAGTTTGAATTCTCTGGACTCCTGAAAAAAAATTGCCCCCACTCTCTTATTTTTCCACCCATAGCATTTATAAAAAATAAAAAGGCTCTGCCCCCTCCACAAAGGAGGGAGAGAGGGAGAACACCAGCTCTGTGATTGGCTGGAAGTGCTCTGTACTCCTCCCTTGCAAAGATCTGATTGGAGGGAAGAAATGCCAGTGCCCAGGAAATCAAAGAAATCAGAAAAAAAGACAAGCACATGCTGCTTTCCTGGTAAAGACCCAACCTTTAAAAAATAAAAAAAACAAAACATCGTTTCAGGGAAGGGAATTTCATTATACCAACAACTCAGGATATTTATCACCATTCCAGAAAATCATGGTACTGGCCCAAACCAGAGTTGTTTTTTATTGCCCCAGAAGGTCAGACCAGAACCAATGGGTTGAAATTAAATCAAAAGAGTTTTTGGCTAAACATTAGAAAGAACTTCCTGACTGTTAGAACGGTTCCTCAGTGGAACAGGCTTCCTCGAGAGGTGGCGGGCTTTCCTTTTTTGGAGGATTTCAAACAAAGGCTAGATGGCCATCTGACAGCAATGCGGATTCTGTAAACTTAGGAAAATCATGAGAGGGAGGGCAGGAAGGATTGCCTCAGTGCTTAGTTCTTGTGGCCCTTTCTTACACACCCAGGGAAATGCCAGTCGCCACTTTGTGGTCAGGAAACAATTTTCTCCAGGCCAGTTTAGCCAGAGATCCTGGAGGATTTTTTGTCATCTTCTGGGCATGGAGCAGGGGCCACTGGGTATAGGGGGGAGGTAGTTGTGAATTTCCTGCATTGTGCAGGGGGTTGGACTAGATGAACCTGGAGGTACCTTCCAACTCTAAGAATGTATGATTCGGTGCATATCAGCAGTTTTGTTACACACACCCTACACAGGCTTGAGAAATTCTTACGTCTTTGGGGCAGAATACAAGAATCTTCACTGAATGCAAGTTTGTGTACACAAGAAAATGTTTTTTTATTATTATATGTTCAATTTATTTATTTTTTAAATATAGATTTAAATTTTTAATGTGCTTTTTTAAAAAACCAAAAGATAAAAACTAACAAAAATATTGAAAAAGGAAATCGAAATACCAAGCTGAAGTAAAAAAGAAAGAAAAAATATAAAAAGGAAAAAATGGTTGGGGAAATATAAAGAAGTGGCTTCTGATTTTCTCTACAACAAATACAAGCAAAATTACAAACTTAACACTTACTCTATAGTTACTCTAGCCCCCCCCCCATCAGATCCAAAGATGTTTTGTTCATTTCCCCCCGTTTCATGCAAAAAGTCTATAAGGGGGTTCCACTTAACAATAAATGTAGATGTCTTTTCTCTGATCAAAGAAGTTAGATAACCATTTCTGCAAGTTCCTCTGTTGTGAGTAATGTCAAACTTTTTCATTTTCATGCATATAATAATCTCACTGCCATTGTCGTATATAGAAATAAAGTTCCATGATTTTTTTCCAGCTGTCTGTCCATTAGTCCCAAAAGAAAAACCTCTGGTTTCATTTGAACGTTAGTCTTTTGAATCTTCTGGATTAGTGACTGTATTTGTATTTTAAAAAATTGGCTTTGTTACACATCCATCATAAATGATAGAATGTCGCTTCATTTTGTTCACATTTCCAACATACATTTGAAATATTTTTGTACATTTTTAGTAATTTCTATGGTAACATATACCATCAATATATCATTTTATAAAAATTCTGTTTAAGACTAGAGCTTAGTATAAATTTAAGACCCCTCATCCACATATTTTCCCATTGTTCCTTTGGTATATTTTATTCAAAAAGTTTAACCCATTTTATCATAGATTCTTTCACTCGTTCATCCTCTACATGTTCATTTTAAAAGGCAGCCTATTAAACAGAACTTCTGTCTGAAATGTTGAAGTGTTACTATTAGAGTTATGTACGACCTCACTTCCTGATATTTGGGGTTGGCTCTGCCTCCTGCAGCAACCATTTTGTATTTACACCCAGCACCACGTCAGAATTCAAAAGGCGCCCACTGGGTCAAAAAGGTTGGGGCCTGTGCCATGGAATCTGCCTTTGGAAGCTGCCATTTCCTTCAGGAGAACTGATCTCTATAGCCTGGAGGTCAGTTATAATTCCATGAGTACCCCAGGCCCTAGTTTAGGTTGGTAACCATAGCTCTGGCGAAAGGAAGCAATTGTAGAGAGATCAGCCACACTCACAAGGAAACCACTTGACTCCAAGAGTTTCCATACTCCTGTGAGCAGAAAGATTAAGGCTAATATTACACACTTTCATACCTCCCAGACAAAATGACTCTCCACAAACTGACATACTTGCAAATGTGAATGATTTGCTTGCTAATACTGTGAACTATAAACTTAGGGAATCCAGGTTGGAGTTGACTGTTTAAATCAAATTAAAGTGTTAGTCTTTCAGATGCCACAAGACTTGGTTCTTTATTGATGCAACATGCTACCATTCTGGAATGTATCAAATGTGCAGATGAAACAAATTTGAGAGGGATTACAACCTCTCTGGGGGATGAACTGAAATTAAACATGATGCTTTGAATAAACTGGAAAACTGGGAAGCTGGCAATCAAATGAAATTCAACAAAGACAAATGTAAAATGGGAAGGACCCTGCTAGTTAGTAGCATTACTGAGAATGGTTTAATGGATTATAGTGGATAATGTGCAGTGCTGTGACACATAAAACCAATGCCAAATTAGATTGTATCAGCAGGAGCAAAGGGTTATGCCCTTGCTCCTTCCCCAAGCGGTGAGAACTTCCGGGAGCAGCACTGCTTGGTTTGGAAGAGAAAGCTCTGGAGATATATGTTGTTTCTGTAGTATTTACTTTACTTATAAATGGTAGGGCACACATAGAGACGGAAAGAGGCATTTTTGGAGGCAGATCAAACACTATACATCAGATTTCTAGTGAGAAAGGTTTCTAGCACCACAAGGTAGTTCAGCTGATGGGATATATACAAGATTCTCCAGCCAGGCAAATTACAGCTTCTCAGAACTGTTTCAGATGAAGAAAAGAGCATGGAAGGGGGATGGTTAAGGCCCCCTCTCTGCAGGGATTACAGTCCCAATCCAAATCACTCCCTTTCCCACTCACCTGTGAATCAAATTCTGCTCTCTGAACCCATAAACTGTCAAAACTGTTCTGGGGATATATCCAAGAAAAGTGTATCATGTAGCTAGGCCCTATCTGGCTCAAACCCACCCACCCCCCAAAAAAACACAAACATTAGACTTTGAGTAGTTTGCAGGTTCTGTATTTCTTAGAAAAGATAATGAATACATAGGTGATCAAGAACATCTGACAATTAATCATTAATGATTCACGTTACCAAGACGTTACCCTATTACCATACATGATTTCCATTTAAACTTAAAAATTATCCCATTTGCAATATCCTTTCAAGCTGGCCACTCAGCCTTTTCAATTGTTCTGTGCTACGGCACCACATCCAAACAAACGGTGAATGTTTTAAAACAAATTCATATCTGAAATGCGTAAAAACCAGGTGATATTTGTTCATATTAGTTTTCACCTAGTGCCGAGTGGCAGGTACTTTTGTTTAGCGGTCAGACTAGGCATGCTCCTGGGAATGGGGGCTTTATGCATGTTTCCTAAAATGGATGCTGCGATGCAAATAAAACGGAGTGGCCTTGTGGTGGGGAAGGCCTTTGAACTCCAAAAGTTACTAACAAAACAGAAATCTTAGAAATCACAACTCTTTGTTAAATCACAACTTCTGGTTCTTCCAAAGATCTCCAGCTCTCCTTAGTGTTTGGAATTTAATCAAGCACTTAATTCCAAATGCTTTTCCACCATCAAAATATACAGGTTCTTTGATGAGTTGCACTTCTCTCTGTCATGAGCTAGGCTTGCCAAGTAGAGTTGTCATCACTGGCTTGGGAAATTCTTGGAGGCTTTGGGGGCTGAGCCTGGGAAAGGCGGGTTTTAGGGAGGGGAAGAACCTTAGTGCAGTATAATTCCATGTAGTCCATCCTCCAAAGCAGCCATTTTCTGCAGGGGAAATGATGTCCTTTGTTTGGAGATCAGTTGTAATTCTAGAAGATCTCCGGGTCCCACCCGGAGTTTGGCAACCCTATCGCCAACTCAGGCTTGAGACATTCCTGGAGATTTGGGAGTGGTGCCTGGAAAAGGCAGAGTTTGGGAAGGGAGCTCAGCAGGACTGTGATGTCATAAACTACATTTCCTCTAAGGGAACATCTCTGCGGTGTGGAGCTCAGTGGTGATTCTGGGGGAAATCTAGGTACACCTGGAGCTTGGCAACCCTGGGGCCCAAGTAAACTTTCATATCTAGAGTGATTCTTGGTTGTTTCAAAAGGATTCTCAGGGCATTTTGTAAAGAACCAGTAAAACTTGCATTAAAATGTTTCTTCGGTGGAAAATTGTGGAAAGAGCCTTTCTGTTTCCCTTTTGCTGCATGGTTTCCTTGGTCAGTCATATCTCTATACAAACTGCAGACTGAAGGTCAGGACCACAAGCCTTTGTCTGGGATTTATTCTGCTGGAGCAGGTGGCCTCATTCACTCAGGGATGACACTTATGTAGGGCAGGATAAGGCATACCTGGAGGCAATGCTACACACATCATTGTGTTCCATAATCATGAAGACAAAGTCTTTCTTTCAATATAAATATGGCCATATAATATATTGAAGTGCATTGATTTTCTAATCATTTTTACCCACCATGACCTTCAAGGTCAGGGCTGGCTATAAATATATTTCTGGGGGGAAGAAGAAAAGAAGGATCCAACACAGAGAGAGCTAGATAAACAATAAGTAGGGTTGCCAGCTCTGAGTTACAAAGCTCCTGGAGATTTGGAGGTGGAGCCTCAGTGAGGTAAAATGCCATAGAGGTTTCTTCCATTTGGGGATGGGATTTTGTGGTCTCTCCATTGCTGATGCGGCTGCAGGTAAAAACACAATAACAAATGAGGTTTCCATATGGCAGATTTCCCCACAGTTTCCCCACCCCAATCCCTCACCTGTGGTGACCAGCCTCCCCTGGTCCACAACTGCTTTTGCAAAGGATAACAAAGGCAAAAGTCCAGCACAGTCATGGATGTCCAGCTGTGGCCTGGCACCCCTGGGAGATTTGGGAGGGTAGGGACAGATGCACCAGTATCACACTGGTATATAATGTCGCCTCTGGCAAAAACTGGCGGTGATTTCATGACATCAGGAGTGACACTCTAGGAGTCACCAAAATTCTATGGTTAAACCATAGATGGGGGGAATCCTAGAGTAATGCCCCCAAAGTTACAATGTCAGTTGTGTTTTTTGCCTACAGATAGGAATGGAAAGGTATAAAGAACGTACAAATACCATGGGCCAAAATTGAAATCATGTTACTTCAATAGAGAAGCATACTTTCCTTCCACTATTGTCACTCCTACAGACATACAAAGAATGAAAGGACAGAAATTAAAATTTGATTCCTCTGCACATGCCAAGCTGATACCATGATTCATCTGGATTTAAAAATGGGGCTAGATCTTTTATGTAGAAAAAAATGGGCAGAGAAACAAATCCATTAATTAGACCATATGGCAACTTCTTGCCCTTTTCAACACTGTAGAAATACATATGCTTCCTAAGCAGATGGAATGTCAATATATGTAAATGCAGGATGTATTAAAATCAGAATTGGGCCCAGCAGCATGTGGGGCTTCAAAATGTCTCCAGATATTAGAGAGATAATTTCATTACCTTAGATGCCCAAGTCTCACATTTTCTTGTACCAGAATATATAAAAATTGATTTGGAATATCTACAGAAATATCTGTGGAAGACAGAAGTGGTGAAACTATAAAAGAGTTGTCTGTAGTCATAAAATACAACACAAATTAATCTTTAGATCACATTTAAACATGAATGGTACTGTGGACTTCTAGGGGTGTGGAAATGGCATGGGTTCACTGGTACATACGATATGAGATTGTTCATTTATCTCAGGCTCCTGATAGCAGTCTGTGTATGAATAAATGTAGTATTAGAACATTGCTCTAAGATTTACAGACACAAATGCCTTTTCAGGATATGACCCAACTGTGAAGCATGTTGAAATAGGACATAAATACTACAAGATATTGATACTGAAATATTGGGAAAGCAATAATTAGAATATTACCACAGACCATTATAGTTAAACTTATGTCAAAATATTTCATATATATATAGAAACCTTTGTTTACTGAAATAACAATATAAACTGTGAACACAAATCTGATTAAAGAAACCAAGAGTAAAATGGGAATGTATGTAACTCCTTTCCTTCTGTGCCTCATTTGGTTATTTTATTTTGAGGTTCTGTTTTCCATTATTTATTGCTCTAGTTTGTTGTGTTGTTGTTAAAAGCACAAAAAGAATCAATAAGCATATTTAAAAACTGTATGTGCATAGTCTTGGACCTCATGGTGAGGAATGCTACTTACAGGGCCGTAGCCAGGATTTTTGACTTCAGGGGCCATTTAAATAAGTCAGGGGCAACCCTGCGCACACCTCCAGGCTGTGTCAGGAGCAGCGAATAAAAGTTTTTTAAAAGTGACTAAAGAGGTGAAAAGTAAGGGTGCTAGCAGGCAGGCAGGGCAGGGCGATAGCGCAGCATGACCAGGGCACATGAGAAAAATAAAAGAAACTGGCTGGATGGGAAGTCGGGAAGGACTGGGCTGTAAGTCAGGGGGCCCAGCCCTAGGATGCTCCACTTTAGCTATGGGCCTGGCTACTTAGTTGAACATTTCAGGCTCAGGGAACACACTTATATGTGTATACTTTTGTGCCTTTTGTGACCACGTGTAGGCAGGTGCCAGGCCAGCACAGTTGTTCCCACTCCCCCCTCACTATTTGTTTGACTTCTACCTGCATGTGTTAGTAGAAGGCTTTGACATTTGCTGTGCATGCGTAGACCAGGCCTTAATGAATTTTTTTCTGATCTAGGAGCCAGCCTAAAAACTGAGGAGCCAGACTCATTTTTCACCCACACCCAAACATCATCAGACTACCCCCCCCTAGCATCACTAAAACCCACCCTGTACCAGGTGGTGAAAGTTGTTCTGGAGATGCTGAGGTCTCTGGGTTACTCATTTTCAGACCTTTCGCCAACCTAAAAAAAAAAAAAAAAAGAATTGTGGCTGGAGGGGGCGGAGAGGTAGGTTCACTGGAAATATAAAAGCTAAGAAATGATTAAATGTCTTACTAGGCACCAGGCAGAATAGGCCACTTTTAAAAGGACTTTGTTGTCCCTGTGTTTGTTCTTTATTATTTGTCTTTATTGTTCATTTGGTCCACTGATATCCCACCTTTCCTTCCAAGAGGTCAAGGTGGGATGCCTTTTTCTTCCCTTCCTCCATGTTAACCTAGTAACAAGTCTGCAAAGGAGGTTAGGCTGAGAGAGAGAGAGAGAGAGAGTGATGTAAGGACACACAATGAGCTCTGCACTCTGAGCTCCCTCCTACCTTCCCCAGGGCACTGTACTTATTGTGTAGTGGGTTGCCGCATGGAGAAACGACAGACGACGACGTAGTGCATAGCACGCTTTATTAGGTACATAACAAGAGAGCGGACGAACGGCCCGGGGGCCAAATATATACATCCCTGGGGACACACCCCTGGTCACCATTGGTGGGTTTGAATCTCCCGCCACGGATCCCATTGGCTCCCCAGTGGAGGGACTAGGAGCCTAGTCCCTATTGTTGTTCCAGAGTCAAGCTCTGGCAGCTCTGGCTGACCGCTGGCCCCCGGTGGCGGTCAGCATACACAACAGTACTCTTTTCAGCAGGACTGCAATACAGGGCTTTGGGTGCATGTGGAAAACCTAGCAGTGGCAATCCAGTCTTCAGATCTCTGGAGAGGGAGGAAAGGATAGTTTTGACCTCTTCCTCCTCCCTACCATAGCACACTGACTCCTGTTCCCTGCCATGGAGCAGATGTCACAGAATATACTGGGGAAAAGCTATCCTGGACTTGGTCCTAAGTAATGCTCAAGACCTGGTGAGAGATGTTAATGTGATAGCACTGGTTGGGAACAGTGACCATAATGCTATTAAGTTTAGTATTTATGTAAATAGGGAGTTCCCCAAAAGGCCAACACAACCACTTTTAACTTTTGAAGGGGTATTTTCTCACCTGAGGGGTCTTGTGAAGAAAAAACTGAAAGGAAAGGTAAAGAGGCTCAAATCCCTTCAGGAAGCTTGGAGACTTCAATACTGGAAGCTCAGATAAAATGTCTACTGCAGGTTAGGAAAGGTAAGAATAGGTATAAAAAAAGGCTTGCGTGGTTAACAAACAAAGTAATGGAAGCAGTAAAAGATAAGAAGGATTCCTTAAAGTTGTGGAAGGCTAGTCGAAGTGAGGTAAATAAAAGGGAGCACATACTTGGGCAAATAGAATGCAAGTTGGTGATCAGACAGCAAAAAAGGGACTATGAGGAATATATTGCAAAAAACATAAAGACCAACAATAAAAATGTCTTCAGATACATTAAAAGTAGAAAACTAGCCAGGGAGGCAATAGGGCCCTTGGATGAACAAAGGATAAAAGGATTACTAAAGGATGGTAGGGAAATAGCAGAGAAGCTGAATGCATTTTTTGCCTCTGTCTTCACTGTGGAAGTGGGAGGTGCTTGCCCACTCCAGAACCGCCGATTTCAGGAAGGGTGTTGAAAGACCTGATTCAGATTGAGGTGATGTCTGATGGACAAATTAAAAACTGACAAATCACCAGGCCCAGATGGCATACATCCAAGATTTCTAGAAGAACCCAGATTTGAACTTGTGGATCTCCTGACAAAAATATGCAATCTAGCCCTGACCTGGATAGCCTAGGCAAGCCCAATCTCATCAGATCTTGGAAGATAAGCAGGGCTGACCCTGGCAAGTATTTGGATGGGAGACCTCCAGAGAATAACAAGGCTGGGAGGCAGAGGCAGGCTATCAAGCCACTTCTCTTAACGTCCTCCATACCCCAGTAGGAGTTACCAGAGGTTGCCATGACTTCCAGGCATGGCATACATACATGCACACACACAAATGCAAAAACATCCCCCCAAAATGCAATCTATCAGTAAAATTGGCCTCCATTCCTGAGGACTGGAAGGTAGCTAATGTAAC
The DNA here is from genome assembly GCF_001447785.1 of Gekko japonicus. Taxonomy (NCBI): domain Eukaryota; kingdom Metazoa; phylum Chordata; class Lepidosauria; order Squamata; family Gekkonidae; genus Gekko; species Gekko japonicus. The sequence continues at coordinate 1,609,285 of NW_015161949.1, read as the reverse complement.
CCCCATATGTTAAAAAGGTTCCAGAGGAGATCTGGGAAATTACAAGCTGGTCAGACTAATGCAGATACAAGTTGTTGGAATCCATTATTAAAGATAGAAAGTAGGCATATTGATGAACAAAAGCTATTGAGGAAGAATCAGCATAGATCCTGCAAGGGAAGATCCTGTCTCACTAACCTTTTAGAGTTCTTTGAGGGGGTGAATGAACATGTGGACAAGAGTGACCCAGCTGATGTTGTTTACCTTGACTTCCAGAAAGTTTCTGATGAAGTTCCTCATCAAAGGCTCCTCAGTAAAATGAGCAATCATGAGATAAGGGGACAAGTCCTAATGTGGGTTTTAAAAACATGGTTAATTAACAGGAAACAGAGAGTGAGTATAAATAGGCAGTTTCACAGTGGAAGGTGACAAGCAGTGAGATACTGCAACACTCGGTACTAGGTCCGATGCCTTTTAACTTGTTCATTAATGATTTGGTGTTGGGAGTGGTTATGTATTCACTGTATTAAATGGAATGTGAAGCTTGAGGTTCAGCCAGGATTATAAGCTGGAACAATCCTATTGGCTAATGATGAAATATAACCTATCAAAGCTTAGAACTGTGCTGGAGGGAACAAACCTGATTGGACTTTATTGTAAGAATACTATTGGTCCTTAACTATGCCTGGGCGTGGCTACATCAGCCCGGGATTGTTTAAAAGGGAGCTATGCTCCACTGTTGTTGTGTGTGTGTTCTTCTGATGTTCTTGTCACTAAATAAAGCTGAATTCACTGTTCTTATGGCGTTGAGTCAATACATGACAGGAGTAAGCAGTGAAGTGGCTAAATTTGCAGATGATATTGGCTTGATTTGTTTTCAGTTCCCTTCTTAATAATCCCCAGTTTAGCATTGGCCTTTTTTATTGCAGCTGCACACTGTCTCGACATTTTCAGTGAGTTATCTACTACAATTCCAAGATCTCTCTCTTGGTCACTCTCTGCCAGTTCGGACCCCATCAACGTGTTTTTATAGTTAGGATTTTTGGCTCCGATGTGCATCACCTTGCACTTGGCCACATTGAACTCCATTTGCCACGTTGATGTTCACTCACCCATCATCGATAGATCCCTTTGGAGTGCCTCACAATCCTCCCTGGTTTTCACCACCCTGAACAACTTTACCTTTGATGGGGAACTTTATCAAAAGTTTTCTGGAAGTCAAGGTAAACAATATCTATTAGGTCCCTCTTGTCCACATGAGCAGTAGAAAAGATAAAAGGAAACAATAAGCATTTGGATTTACCATTTCAGGAAGTGGCAGCAGCTACAAGCATAGACATGCATTTGTTCACCCCCTCAAAGAACACTAACAGATTAGTGAGACAAGATCTTCCCTTACAGAACCCATGCTCAGTCTGCCTCAATAGTTTTTGTTCATCAATGTGCTTACTGATTCTCTCCTTAATAACAGTTTCCACCAATTTACCCGGTATCAACGTCAGATTGACTGGTCTGTAATGTCTTGGATCTCCTCTGGAACCCTTTTTAAAGATGGGAATGACATTCGCGCCCTTCGAGTATTCAGGAATGGAGGCAGATCTTAGGGAAAGATTACATATTTTTGTAAGGAGATCCACAAGTTCACATTTGAGTTCTTTCAGAACTCTCGGATGTATGACATCCGGGCCTGGTGATTTATCAGTTTTTAAGTCGTCTATCAGTCGTAGGACCTCCTCTCTCATTACCTCAGTCTGACTCAGGTCTTTCAACACCTCTCCCGAAATCAGTGGTTCTGGAGTGGGCAAGCACTTCTCATCTTCCACAGTGAAGACAGCTTCAAGGAGGGATTGCATAAACATATGGAACAGAGGTCAATCAATGGCTGTTAGCCACAAGGTATAGATGGGACACTATGTTTGGGGCAGTGGTGTTCTGTATTCTTAGTGCTTGGGGGCACAGTAGGAAGGCTTCTGGAGTTCTGGCCCCATTGGTGGACATCCTGATGGCACCTGGTTTTTGGCCACTGTGTGACACAGAGTGTTGGACTGGATGGGCCACTGGCCTGATCCAACATGGCTTCTCTTATATTCATATGGTCTTACTGAAAGCCCTTAGTAACAGATAGGTCTGGAGCTCCCTGATCAATAACTCTTGATCCTCAGAAACCTTCTACCACACCTCTTGGCCAGCATGCCAGAACAGATTTCTTATCTTCTACTGTCTGCTGGTGGGACGTCAGGGCTCCAGGCAGGCTCCAGAAGGCATTTTGAAGGCACAATTGCAATCTGGCACCTGGGATTTGTTGGCATAGACTGAATGTGTGTACACCTGGACATGACTACATGATGATCAGTCAACAACGTGTATACATCACTGCCTAAAATCTGAACCCTGGATTTTGCAGGGTATCAGTCCCATGACATTGAACAAAATTACCCTCTTCCCTTTCCTCATTATAGCCTACCAGCCAATAAAAGTAGCTATTACTCCACTTTAGTCCTGTGACCCCAGAAATAAACTTTCACAGGATTGGAAATGGTTGCTGTGGGGAGGGAAGACTGGGAGGATCCACAGTTCCTGAGCAAGCAGATTGCTGGATCAAACCCCATATTTGTTCATTTACTCTGGAGAAGAAGAAGAAGAAGAAGAAGAAGAAGAAGAAGAAGAAGAAGAAGAAGAAGAAGAAGAAGAAGAAGAAGAGATTAGATTTATACCCCGCCCTTCACTACCCAAAGGTGCTCAAAGCGGCTTACAATCTCCTTTTCCTTCCCCTCCCCACAACAGACACCCTGTGAGGTGGGTGGGGCTGAGAGAGCTCTGACAGAAACTGCTCTTTTTCAAGAACAGGTCTGACAGAACTACAGCTTGCCCAAGGTCATCCAGCCAGGTACAAGTGGAGGAGTGGGGAATCAAACCCGGTTCTCCCAGAGTAGAGTCCACGCACTTAACCACTACACCAAACATGAATGGCCCTAGTGTGTCAGTGCTTGGACTGGTGCTAAAGGGACTGAGACCAAAAGGAATAAGGCAAGTCATAAGCTGAATGTCCTCAGACTGATTTGAACTTATCAGAAAAAACTACTACAGAGGACAGGAAGCAAGGCATGCCTTGGGCCAGGAATAGGTCACCCTGACCACAAGATTGCTCAGTGCATCATGAAAGACTGCTGTAGGGTGTGATAGCAGCACCAGAACTCACCACTATGCCTCACCTGCCTCTGTCTATGGCAGCATCATATCTGCCATGAATGAAGCACAGCTGCCATTATTTTTGAGGGAAACGGGCAGAATGACCTTGGTTTTGATGTCACTTTGCCTCTTCTCCAGTCTTTTCCCTCCTTCAGTGCTACAGACCACAATGGTGGCATTTAGGCCTATAGTTCTCTTGGCTGTGGTTATATGAGCAATTTATTCAAAGAATGATAATACACAATAGCAATAATCTAGGATTATTTCCTTAGTAAATTGCAAGGGCACATATTTTGCTGAAACATTAGGCAGCCTGGAAGGTAAAACATACCACTGGAACAAGTATCTGGTCACTGTGACCTCTGAGGAAAACTGCTTTTCACAGTATGAGCAAGACGAAGCCATAATTTATTAAGCCCAGCTCATGAAGGAAGAGAAGAGCCTTAAATGTGGCCTATTTCAATAAGTTTGTTAATTTCCTATCTTTCTCACTTTGTTACCCAAGTAATAGATTTCCTGACACTAGTGCACTAGTGACTAGCATGACTAATCAACGTTCCATTGTATCTCCACAGTGGAAATAGCTGTTTATATCTCCTTTGCTCGATCTCGCTGTGAATTATCATTAGGGGCTATTACGTTCCTCTTAGTATTTCCAATCATTTGTTACACTCAGCAGAAACACTCTGCTGAATAATGACAAAATATTTCTTATCTTTCTTTTCAACAATTCACTTCTTTACCTGTTTTTACTTTATCTTTTCCTCCTTGGTGCTGAAGGGCAAAGCCTGCACAGCCAAGGCCAGTGTTCTGCATTGCACAGGAGCTGCAATTGGAAAAGGCATCTATATAATGTGAAACTGCGAATGGCTATGCTGAAAGGGTGATGGGGAAAATGTGCTTTTCATTTCTATAAGAGATGGAGTTTCACCTGGGATGTGTGGCTTTCCCCCCTCCAATTAAGAGAGATACAATCCTAGAAGCAAACTTTAGGGCTTCCTTTATAAATCTGTGCAAAATGCCCCACTGTACAAGCTCAGACCCACACTTTAATGCAGGAAATCACCTTCTTACCTGCCACTGTGGGCCAAATTTGTCCTGGGTGAGCCATGATTAGGATCTACTTTTTTAACGGCTAAAAGCCCATGTGGAAGGGGGGATTTGGATTACAGTGTTGGGAACAGTGGATTCCTCCATGTCATTCTGCCACTGTGCCAGTAATTCTCCATTTGGAGCTGCCATCAGACAAATGGCAACTTGGGGCAGGGTCCTTTGAGACTGAAAGAACAGGGGAAAGGGGAAACATTAAACCATTAAACCATTAAACCTCTGGTCGCCACTGTCCTAAGCTGAATTGCCTCTCCTCTGTGTGTGTGGCCCTAATAATAGATCATTGGAGTGGCCAGAACATTTTGCCAACCACCATCACACCATCAAATCTCCTCCAATATAACTGTTGCAGTCTTGGATTTATGAATGTAAGGTCTTGTCTTCCTTAACAACAGACTCCTTGGGGAAAACTTTATCTGATATAGAACTAGCTGTCTACAAAATCATACATTCTGAAATGCCAGAAAGAAGGCGCTGTGGCAACCCCCTCTCAAAAAGACAGGCCACCAGTAACACCCACTCTCCTCCAGGCTATTCTGGATGACAACAGTTCTCTTCTCCCTTCTCCACCTATGCTCTGTGTTCATGGAAGACTACCAAGTCTGACTTTTTCTCTTGCTTCCCATCTGATGTCATATGATCACCTTTCCCTTTAATAATCGTACCAAACACTTTCTCCCTCCACTTTATGTAGGTATAGGTGGAAATAAGCCAGCTCAGCTTCTCCATTTCAACTCAACACTTCTCCTTTCCTCTGGGCTAATTTACGCCAGGGTTCATGGCTGGTATCTGTTTCAACAGTTGATCTTATCCCTGGAATGTATTAATTAAGAATAGAAGCAGGTGCAGAGCAGATGTAGAGTACATTTCCCCAACTACTGGGAAGATGCTTACAGCTCTCATACATCAGATACTAGAGGGACAGGATTTCAGATCAGAGAATAACCAAGGAGACTTGAGGCTCGGCATCCCTCCTTCTAGAAATTAAGTACTGCCCTGCCATCATCTCCTCTTCCACAGCCATTGAGGACCTTTTGATCTACAGTTTTCCACTACCCAGTGAAGGTTCTGTATCTCATCAACAGGATAAACTAAATGCTATGCTCATCTCAGCCTCTTGTGCTTTATATAAATTTCCTTCTAATAAATTCTCTTGACTGACATAATAGCCATGTGGCCTTCACTGTTTCTTGAATGCTTCTTTCAGATTCAGACTTAGCAAGAGAATGAAACGGATCACCCAATTCTGTTGCAGGCAGTAGTTATCTAGTACTTTCAACATGCTTAGAAAATGTTTAAGCTTGAAGACCCTAAATGCCAATTATCAGCTAATTACAGAAGCAGATTATTATTATTATTATTATTATTATTATTATTATTATTATTGATGATGATGATGATGATGATGATGATGATGATGATGATGATGATGATGATGATGATGATGATGATGATGATAAAAATTATACATACTCGCATGAACAAGTTGGCATACAACTCAAGCTTTCTTCCTGCTACTGGCCATTGCTCAAACTGGGAGCTTAGATGTGCCTTTCTTATTCTTGCCCCTGAAGCCTTGACTTACAATTCAGGGGTGGCCAAGAAAGAAAGAAAACAAATAAATGGGGAAGGGGGAGGGAAGGAGTGGTGGAAAGAAAGCAACTTAAACTTTAAATGTGATCTCCAAGCCCCACCCCATGCCCCCATGCCAAACGGCTTGGCTTGGAGAAGGGATTTAAAGAGACAAATGACTTTGCCAAGCCAAACTAGCCAGCCGGTGTGGAAGGGCTTGGAGAACACATTTAACTTTAGGTAGGTGGGGGGGAGGGAGAGAGAGAGAGAGAGAATGATGAAAATAGATGTGGGAAAGGAAGGGAGAAGTGGAAAGAAAGCAACTTTAAATGCATCATCCAAGCCTACCACCCCACCCCCAGATCAGCTGTCTTGGCTTGGAGAAGGGATTTAAAGAGATGCTTTCTCCAAGCTGAGAACACATTTAAAGTTGCTTTTTTGCATTAGAACCAAGGATTCATCTTTTGAAATGCAACTGTTTCTATGATAGCAAAATTCTAGAAGTGACCAAAATTCTGCGTATTAAACAACTTTCAGATTTTTATAAAAGATACTCTGATGCTGATTAAGGGCAAAAATATTAACGAAAGTTATTAATTAGCTCTCATGCACCTTTTCAGGAATAAGTATCTCCCATTTTTATCAGATAACATTTCTGTGATGGTTACCTTTAGATTCTTGACATATATTGCAACATCCTTTGTTCTTTTTGCCTCAGCAGCCTTGAATTACCAAACCTTGGACTTTTGATCAGGTTGATTTAGGAGAGTTTGATGTGAATTCCTGGAGAAAAATTGAATCCACTTTTGCCTTATATAATGTATACATCACACTGTGGTATTTACAAGCTCGTTTAAGCCATTGACATTAACTGACAAATTTTCCAATGCAGCCATTTTTAAAAAGAAAACTTTAAATGTGATCTTCAAAGTATATATCTTATACTTTATTATAAACTTAAAAGCCTCTATTGTTAATCTTCAGCTGAAAAAATATATGAAGCAATTTCTTCTGCTTCATCTACAGTTCTTGCAGTATAGAGTTTACCATTGAACCTAAAACTTAGTTTAAAGGGAAACCCGATCTATAAACAATTGTCTTATTTCTTAATTTCTCTGTTAAGAATTTAAAACTACTTCTTCTCTGTAAGGTTATGGGAGATGAGTCTTAAAGGACCTGAACTACATTACCTTCTGTTTTCAGTGGTTAATCTAGAAGTTTCTTGAAAATTGACTCCTTAACCAAAGTTAAATTGAATGTCACCAAGATGTCTCAAGGCAACTGCTTAACACTAACAACATGGGAACTGACCTGAAAAGCACACAAAATCCTGACCTCCCCAGAAAAATCTGAATCTAAAACCCCAGAAAAAAGCTCTTCTAAGAATAGGTGTGCATTTTGTCCTTTCACCTTTTCTCCCCCCCCCCTAATTTCAATGAGGATCTTCTGCATCTGTTATCCAGATCCTCCAGGCTTTGTTCTAATTCAATTATCTTATCATCATTCCTATTACTAATACCTTCATTAACTGGAAACTTTGTTTCTAAATGCTCATTCATATTTTTTTTAAATACTATTCTAAGGTCTAGGCCTCCAGCCCATGAATGCTGTGCACAACCAACTTCTGTTTCCTGTTAGAATAGGCCGTGTCTGGTGTACAAAGAAGAAGAGAAGAAGACACTGCAGGGGGTAGCAAAAAGACAATTAGATAGGATAGTAAGGTCAGCACCTTCTCTCTTGTTAAGTGCCATTCCTTGTCTGTCAAGGATGGGCAAGTGGGCATCAACATGGCAAATGGGGTTCAATGTGGCCAAGTGCAAGGTGATGCACATTGGAGCCAAAAATCCTAAATATAAATACACATTGATGTATGGGCGCATGCAACCCAGCGCAGAAACAGCCACTAACAGGCCGCCAGGGCAGCCCAACAGTGTGAACGCTCCCTTGCGCTTCCTCCACGGTATCCTCCCGCTTCATTCACTGCAGTGTGAATGGGAATACTGCAAACAAGCCGTTCCAGGTATGTTCCGGGTTTTCTTTGCCACGACTCCGTAGCGCTTTAAATTGCCACTCGGCCTATGTCTATGTAACATGCTTCAATTAAATATTTGTAGATAAATAGCCCTGAATAGGATATACAATTCAACATCTCTAGGTTGATAACCTTGAACCACATTAAAACAGGACCAAACATGTTTCAGCCTCCAAGGCCTTCCTCAGTGGTCACATTATTGTGTATACGCACACTGACATATAAATTTGTGCTAATGCCAAGGAAGGTTGATTATAGGCATTTCAAATATTCTGTGTGGCAAAAGAATTAGGTTGTATAAAAGGTTTTCTTAGACTTTTAAGCACACACAAACATGGAATGCATATTTAATAACTCCTTCTAACCATGGCTATCAAAACTCAGAGTCTGCATATATGTATCAAGCTTTAACTGATGATAGTTAAATCTTGGAGACCAAGACACATTTCCTTTTATCATTTGGGGTTTTTAAATCCTCCAAATGTTTTTTTTAATAGATTTCACATTTTTCTGCAAACCTGGGATGTTTTTTCAGGTTTTTAGAAAGATCCATCTTGCCTGTTCACAGTTCCAGTCATTGGATTTAAGTATCCTCAGATTTGGTCAATTTGGCTATTAGAATACAGGATGATGATTAGACAATTTTTTAAAAAGTGATGCCCAAATTTTTGTGTAACCATGCAAAACACCTCTATATTCGCTTCACAGAAACCACTAAAGTAACCACAGTACCAATTATAATAATTGTTCGTATTATTGAGATTAGAAATTCCCGTTTATTGGAAATTTGTTTCCATCTGAGCATCAGAACATAGCTAAAGAGAATTAGCAAACTTGGAAATTTTAATTTTTCAAGTCTCTACCCGAACATCAAAATAATATCTCTTAAATTATCTCATACATTAGCAGTGCTGAAAGATCAATTTACATTTCTCTATAGCATGAGCCAGTTTGGCAAAATAATCAGGCTTTTGAACTTCAGAACCAATTTATATAAACATGTGAGAGGATTAAACTGCCCAGTTCTTGATAATGTGAGGCAAAATAAATGAAAACGCCAAATTAAGTTGAAGACATGAAAGGGAAAATTGAAGTGACCTTGATTATGGCTTGTCTGTGTCAGAAACTTTATTTCTAATAACAATATTGCCTTTGTCAATATTTGATTTGGCAAAGGAAATGCCATGAGCCACCACAGCCAAACAAAACAGGGGGCTAGTGCCGTATACACCATGTTAAATATAATAAGCTGCCTAATTAAATGAGTGTTGGGAAGAATAACAGCATGGAAGGGTTTGTAGGGTGTTCTTTAGGGGCATTGCAATGAACATTTTATAACTCTTTTCTTTAAAAAAAACCCAACTAATTCTTCTAGTAACCCTACTCCTGCCCTGCCTTGCCTGCTTGCACAGTCTGTATTTGAGTGTCAGAGACTTCATACACAGGTGCAAACGTAAAATTTTTATAAGCTTCAAGCATTTCCCACAACTGTGTTGAAAGCCCCATTCATAATCATGTGGTTAGAACAGAAATAAGTATTCATATGCAGACCCATTTTCAGTTCAGAGCTTGGATGAGGATTTATAAAACCTAGCAGGTAGCGTTGTTTTGTTGTCTCAGCTTTGATAAAGAGACCATTTTTACAAAATGTGTGGCTGGGGTGATTTTCTTTAATAATTTACCAAATTACTTGCAGTAAAATGTCTTCACCTGCTCTTTGTTTCCTTAGCATTCAAAAGTCTGGATTTATTTTATATCCTTCCTCTGCTGGTGTTACTTCCAGCCTTAAATCTCTCACTGAAGTTATATTTGTGTTCACAGTTTTCTGAAGCATTAAAATTCTGACCTAATTTAACCCAAGCAATCTAATGCGTTCTTTTTGGTTTCTTCAGTCTATCCATTGTCGTTCTTGCCTGCTTTTCATTTAATCTTCACTTTCTGGTGGCTAATACTTTCTATAACATTTATGTATTTATTTATTTACTTACTTACTTATTTATTTGGTTAGTATTTATACGTTTAGTTTTCTCATTTGTCTTCCCTTACTCCAGGTTATGGCCAAAAAAATGGTAAGAAACTAGGCTTGTGGGATCATGGCCTTTACTTAGTTTAATTTAAAGTCTCGCTAGGAAACAAGCTCTAGTCCAACAGTATGTGACCTTTCTAAGGAAAAGCCATGAACCAAGAGATCCTGAAGAGGCCTTCAAAAATGCTATAGAGGGAAAAGAATAATTTGAAATGCTGCCTTTTGTTACTATTTGTGTGCTAGCCTGCTCTTCGTTAAATTACATGTTTTAGTAATAGGCTAATACAGAATTTTTAAAAAGTATTTCGAAGCCATTTCTCAATTAATTACCCATGAAAATCTGAGACGAGTTACAGAGTACTAATTGTACCCTGGGTGTGAAGCATGTGCTACATAAAAAAAGTGTACTCACCTTGAAATTATATGGACACAGTATTCTACTGAATTTTAATACCACCGTTCATATTACAACTGATCTCCAGCTGAGAGATCAGCTCCCCTGGAGGAAATGGCTGCTTTGGAGGGTGGACTCTATGGCATTGTACCATGCTGGGGTCCCAACACCCACCCTGTCCCAGATCCATCCCCACCAGGAGGAGCCCTGCCGAGAGAAGGAGCCGCGGAATCGGAAGAAGATCTGCCCAGGACACAAGAGCGCCAACGTCTGAAGCCGCCGAAGAAAGCCAGAGATCAGCAATGAATAGGCCCCGCTGCCAGGTGCTGGTAGGAAGTCACCCCCCCCCCATGATTGTAGCCTTAGTTAGGGAACAAATAATTGTGTAAGCCGCTCTGAGACCCCTCGGGGTTCGAGCGGGATACAAGCCGAAAGTATATATAAAAAACCCAGACCTGGGAACCCTAATTCATATGGGTGGGAAGTTTTGAAATTTGTTCATTTGTTGCTTTTAGAATGTAACCTAGTCAACTGCGCAAAGAAGAAGTTAAGTATGATATCTTAGGAAGCTGGGATTTTTTTCCTCTAGTTTATATATTGCAGGAAAAATTGACCTCTATCTCCTCCTTAAAGTTCATATTTAACTCTGTTTGCAAAATTTCTGACTCATTTCAGCAGTTACTTAAGAGCATGGAAGCACCAATGTATACATGGAACTGCTTTGTTTGCAGAAACTGTTCAATTTATTTCAATCAGGGATGCTGGAACTTTGTAAGAAATGTGATTGACATTCAAACTTCTTTTAAGTTGCTTTGACTCATGAAGAAAAGTGGAGTATATATGTATAGATGATAGATAGATAGATAGATAGATAGATAGATAGATAGATAGATAGATAGATAGATAGATAGATGATAGGAATGGAAAGGGTATGTGCAATGGAGAGAGGGTTCAGTCACGCGGGATCCTTGGGCGTGGCCCATGTGTAAATTGTTTTAAACTGTTTTATTGTATTTTATTGTACCTTGTGTTTTATGGTTGTAAGCCGCCCTGAGCCCGCAACGCGGGGAGGGCGGGGTATAAATGAAATAAATAGATAGATAGATAGATAGATAGATAGATAGATAGATAGATAGATAGATAGATAGATAGATAGATAGATAGATAGATGTTTGATAGATGATAGATAGACAGATATCCTTATCTGAAATCCCCATTTTGTATCCATTTAAATACCTCATGTATAAGTTCGCCTTAATAATTTGCTTGCAGTTCAAAATGAACAGAATTTCTACTACTTTTGCATCTCCACTGTGGTGTGGTGGCTACCTGTTGCAAGCTTACAATCTACTGGCTTCTTTGGATACTTTGGATTATGTGTGCTCCAGGATCATCTTAGACATGTCATGTTTCCAAATGCATAAATATGCATAAATTCAACAAGAACAAAAATTAACTTGAACACACTCAGCTCTGAGAGTCAGGAAGGGAGGAAATGTTGGAATGCTATAGAGGAAAATTATGGTGTTTCCCCACCTCACACCTTACCATGACCAAGATGACAAAAGAAACCTCCTCTTTTGTAAATTGTGTTTTCTAGTGGTGTGTTTGGCAAACAAATGGGAGGGTGAAAGCCATGACAACGTATCTGTGAAGCAGAGCCAACAAACATGGATTCAGCGTGGCTAAATGGGCACAGCTAGAAGAGAGACACAAGCATTTTCCCTTTCATGTATTCAGCTTAATCTGGAACTCTCATTAATTTTGACACACTTTATCAAGATGGAAACATTAAAAATAATTTTATTAGCTTTTTAACATATTACAAAAATGACAGATTTGGGCACAGGGAAAGCATTGAAAGACCATTCATTTGCAATTTTTAAAATCAAACTACATTTTTTTTAAAAAATCAAACTTTTCAAGGTTCAAACATCAAGTTCACAGGTTTCAGTCAAATTGTGATCTGAACAGAGTGGTAACGGAGCATCCCTGATGTCAGTGGTCATAATAGAACCTATGGTTGAGTCCTTGAAAGCACATATCTGATATCAAAACTGAAATTACTGGGACAAGAGTTTCACATCAGAGAATGTGCAGGATTCTAGATCTAGCAGTATGTTTGCATACTAATTGTACTTTGGTGTCACAGAAGGTTCCAAGAAGACATAAAAATACACTGAGATGGATCCAATCATCCTCCAATTAGCCTTCCTCTGGCCTAGTGAGCCTTACTCCAACTTAAGTGGCTTTTCGTCCAACTGAAGAATGATTTACATTGAAGGGAGTCTCCTTAGATTGGAGGAAGGCTTAAAACTTGACCCAAAGGAAAGGTAGGATATGAATATTTTGAATATTTTAATTAATAAATGAGTAAATAAATAAACTTTGCTTAGTTGAGTGGTAGGATAGGAGTAGGACTCACCCCACCCCACTGTACTGTAAGATAAAAACATAAAATAACAACAACCAAGACAGATGAATGATATAAACTAATTTATTGATAGTGGGAGATTTAGTGTTGATCATTTTTCTGGTAAGCACAGTTTAAACAAATATGCACTGGGACACATGAAAAACTACTGGATAAACATCCTTGACAATGCAACATGGAATAAAACATGATAGTTTGTATTGTTAATCCCCAAAGTATGATAAATGCAAGTCACACAGCATGAGAAGAGTGAACACGTTCCTTTTAAATGGCTTTTGCAAGATCTTCCCCACCTTCCATTCTGCTGGCCTCGGGGAGCCACCACCAACAGAAGGGAGGGAGGGAAGATCTCCATTCTTCTGGCCTTGGGGAGCTGCCCCAAGCAGAAAGGAAAGATGGAAGATCTCAGATCTTCTCCCACTACCACATCATGAACCTCATGAAATGAACAGTTCAGTAAATTGGGAGGTTCATTAAGGTTTGTAGTACGTGTGACCCCACAAACCACAAACTGGGATGAAGCTCCATTTTCCCATTTCATGCCCATCCCTAATTTAGAGTGCAGGAATTCTGCACAGGACTGTACTATCAATCACGTTGCTTTTAGCGCATGAAACTACCTGTCAGGACCAGTTCCAGGCTTTTGTAGTGCCTGAGTGAGGGAGTATAATCGGGACTCCTTTCCCACTTTGGGTCCCTGTTGAGAAGAAAGAGGTAAATAAACAAATATTTCAAAAGAACCCTGAGAGGTTGGTTAGAAAAAGCTATCATGACTGGAAGAACATTACACAGTGAGCCTAGATTAAAACTGTGTGATGAATTCTTAAAACCTTACCTCAAAGATGTCTAAGACTATTGTCAAGTGCTTCTCACTAATCACTTTTCCATTCCAATATTCCACAGGTTGTAGGTAAACCAACACAAAGGCTGGTAATTGCTGGACAATGTTTTGTTATGACATGGAAAAGAATGTGATTGCATGGTTTTTTGTTCACACTTAAAAGGTAAAAATTAGAGCTCATGGACCATGCTAATTCATTAAAAAATAAAACAAGAAGTACTAGAAAAATGCATAATTTATTACGACTAAAAGTCACAGATTTTGAATTTTGTTTTAAAACCTAATTTCCTCATTATTTGAGTTTTGCAATTTAAAATTACCGCAGAATGTAATATCGAGATTTGGTAATCCTAAAAAGTACAATGTGGCAGAAAATCTCAGTCTTTTTTGTGTTCAGATCTTCACTAAGTAGCACTGAGCCATCTCAGCTCTTTGTCAGCTTTTCACTGTCAAAGGTATAGGCCGAGGTACCTGAATTCTTACCCTTACCAGCACAGACTGAACATGCCAGGTCCTAAAGGGAAATGGTGGCCCTTGGGAGCAGCAGAAGTGTTCTGCTACTGGAATGACATGTCCCAGAGTAAAGTGGCCCCTAGGCATAGCAGAAGTGTTCTGGGCCTGGAATGACAGTCCCCAGAGTGGAATGACAGTCCCTGAGAGTAGTGGATGTGTTCTGGATCTGGAATGATAAGTCTAAAGTGCAAGGACAGCCCCTGGGAGAAGTGTTCTTGGACTGGAATGACAGGTCCCAAACTAGAATGACATCCCCTGTGATTGAAATCAGATATTTCATTCCACTCTATGGCTTGTGGTTACAGGTGCAGAACACAGATTTCAATCATAGGGGCTGTAATTCCACCTTTGGATCTGCCATTCCAGGCCCAGAACACTCATGTTATTCCCAGGGACCATCATTCTATTCTGATAGCCATAATTCCAGTCTCAGAGCAGTCTACCTGTGCCCAAAAACCGTCATCCAAAATCCATTCTGCATTTTCCTTGTAACTTTTTTGTGTGTGTGTGCTGTAATGAATTTCAAAGGAACCTGTAAAGTACTGGGTCCAGACGTGATGTTAGTGAATCAGCTCATATTTTATTAAAGGAAGGAGGGAACTGAGATGCAAAAGCCGGACCCGGGGGCCCGCTTAAATGCCAGAACAGGCCACACACACACACACACACCCAACACCTGTGATACGTTTATTTACAGTGCATCCATAACCATTGGTCCCTATTTGGATCTGGACTGACCGACTGGCCCGTTCTAGGATCCTCTGAGTCAATTGTTCTAAGTTGCGAAGCTTGACTTCGTGCGAGCCCGACCATGTGTGTAGCCCTAGGTTAGTATACAACACCCCTCCCTCCAAGGTTCAGACCCCCCTAACACACAAAGTCCTTGAGATAGGTTGGCCTCCACCATTCCCTAGTCGAGCGGTGGACTTCCAGGCCTGGGGCCATCTGATCTGGTCCTGTCATAGTCTGTTTGGCTGGAGCTTCCGGGAGCTCGGCCAGAGACTATGCATTGCTGAGTTCTGGATGGTGGACCAGCTCAGAGTCTCCACCAGTGCTGGCTTCATTCAGAGCGCTTGGCCATCACTGTGCTTGCTCAGATACATCGGGTTCTCTCATCTTGTTTGTCTCGGGGCTCGGGCGTTCATCTTCGCTGTCCTCTAGCACATCGGGGATGGCAGGAAGGAGGTGGTGACACAGCTGGTCGATGTGTCGCCACAGCAGCTGGCCATCTTCTCCAGAAACCTTGTAGGACAGGGCCCCCGTTACCCTTACCATCCTAGCCGGAATCCATGCTGGGCCCTGGGCAAAGTTCCTGGCATACACTGGATCCCCTGGGAAGAACCCCCAAGGGGTTACCTGGTCCTCTGTAACTGCGCTGTGCTCAGGTGCGCGATCTGGGTGCAGGCGGTCTACCCAGGTTGTGGGGCGCTGACCCAAGAGCAGCTCGGCAGGGCTACATCAGGTAGTGGAGTGGGGTGTTAGTCACTGCCCGAATAGGAAGGCGGCCAGCTTGTAGTCCCAGTCTCCCTGGTCCATTCTGCGCAGGGACTCTGTGGTTCGGACCATGCGCTCGGCCTGGCTGTTGGCTGCAGGGTGGAATGGAGCTGAGCGAATGTACCTAATTCCATAGTGCTGCATGAACTCCTGGAACTCCGCCGAGGTGAAGGCCATTCCATTGTCAGTCACTAGAGAGTCTGAGATGCCATGTGTACTGAAAATCCACCACGTGGCATGTATGGTGGATCGAGATGAGGTGGATGGCACCAGGACCATTTCGAACCACTTGGTGTAGGCGTCCATCAAGATGAAGATTTGTCCCTGGAATGGGCCCGCAAAGTCCAAATCGAGTCTAGCTCACGGCTTGCAGAGTGATTCCCATGGTCACACCAGGGCCCTGAGTGGTTCAAGCCATGATTCCTGGCATGTCTGGCAGTGCTTCACCTTATCTTCTATTATGCCATCCAACCCCAGCCACCACACATAACTCCAGGCCAGGGCTTTCATGCACACTATTCCTGGGTGTGTTTCATACAGTGCTGTGAGCACCCGCTTGTGCAGTGGAGCGGGCACCACCATCCGGCTACCCCAGAGCAGGCAGCCCTTGTGGGATGACAGCTCATCTTGCCAAGATGAGAAGGCAGCAAATTCTGGCCCCACCATGCTGGTGGGCCAGCCCCTCCCCACCCAGTCCAAAACCCAGGAAAGGATGCGGTCCCGGGCAGTGTGATGAGACACGTCTGCCACCTGGACCAGGAGGTCTTCCAGCAATGTGATGTGGTGCACCGGAGCTGGGTCAGGGTAACAGGATGGCAGCAGAAGACAGCTGAGGGCATCGGTGTAGCCCATCACTTTGCCGGGGAGGTGAACGAATGCATACTGGTACCCGGCTAGGAAGATGGACCAGCGGAGCACTCACGGGGACAGCATCTGTGGGGTCTGGTGGTCAGGGGCAAGCAATCCCAAGAGAGGCTTGTGGTCAGTGACTACCGTGAAGGCCCAGCCATACAGGTAATCATGGAATTTTTTAACTCCAGCCACGATTGCCAGGGCTTCCTTGTCAATTTGCACGTAGTTGCGCTCCGCAGCTGTAGCAGCTGAGTGTTCCATCGAACATGGCTGGATACTCATCGCAAACAGCATTAAAGTTCTGAGAATGCACTTGGTTCACCCCGGTCACCCCGAATCCCAGAGGCCCGAACCATGATAGACCTAACAAGAAAGACGACCCGCGAAACCCGCGGGGGGGGGCGGGGGAGCTCCAAACTGAGCCGGTGGAGGAGGAACCAGCAGGAGCAGGTAAGCTCTCCCTCCCCATCCCGCCGGTTCCTCCATCTCCCCCCCGCTCGATCTCCCTCCACCCGCCTCCTCCCCCCGCTCCGAACCGAGGCCCGAACGGCTTGCAGACGCCGGGTCTCATCGGTCCCTCCCCCGCTGTCCCCCCAGCTGCAAAGCGAGGGCCACATGGCTTGTAGCCACCGGGCCTCGCCGCTTCCTCCCTGTGCATGCGCAGGGGACGCTCTGTCACTTTTGGGGGGATTTAAGTATCCCCCTAATATTTTTTTTAACTTTTAAGATTTTTGTGCACACCTGGGGACTGCCCCAAGTGTGCACGGAAATCTCCCCCCCCCAGGTGCCCCCAATGCGCGGATTTAGGTATCCGCACGCACGGGGGTGACTTGGCTATTGGATATATAGATAGGCTGGTGAGCCTTCCTTCCACCACCAACAAATCAAGCAGTCCATTAAAGTCCTTGTACCTCACCCTGAACTTGCCCCACCCCTTGATGGCCACCGGGGTTTTTTGGAAGTTCCTCAGGGTCAGGCCCACCAGTTTTTTAAGAAGGGGTCCCCCCAGTGGCCAGAGTCTATGAGGGTTTCAGCTGAGATTATGGAGAAGGAAGAACCCGTATCTAACTCCACCTCACAGGGTGACCCTTCTATTAACACAGTCACATGTATTTTGTTTGGGGCATCCCAGGGCAAGTTCAGTACCTGATGTTGTTGGTTGGTCGACATGTTGTGTAGATCTGTTGATTACTGATGAGTCGTCTGCTGACACTTGGCTCCGCGGGAACAGCAAGCCTGGGCGATGTGTCCCGTCTTGCCACAGGACTGGCAGGTTGCATCCTGGAAATTGCAGGAGTTCATGCAAGTCCCCGCAGCTGGTGCACGTCGGTTGGGTGCTTGCCCTCATGGCTTGCGGTGTGGACAAAGATGGCGGCCGTGGCCCTCGACGGTTGGGGCGGCATATCTGGAGGACGTGTTTCTCATTCGATGCATCAGAGATGGTTGTGGCTGCCGTATAGTGTGTGGAGGTAGTTTGGCGGTCTCGTTGGGCTTTTTTGAAAGCCGTGGCCACTCGGAGTGCCTTGTCCAGTTTGCTGTCCTCTAGGCCAATGAGCTTCCTGCGGAGCTTTGATTTCCAGATGCCCAAGACAAATTGTTTCAAAAGGGCGTCCTCAATGGTGGGAAACTCAGTCAATTGCCAGTCTGCGGATTTCAGCCATGAAGTTGCCAGCTGATTCTCCGGGTTTCTAAGTGCAGTACTTTATACTGGGTCGCCAGTGTAAAGTACTGGGTCTAGACGCGATGTTAGGGAACAAGCTCATATTTTATTAAAGGCAGGAGGGAACTGAGATGCAAAAGCCGGACCCAGGGGCTCACTTAAATACCGGTACAGGCCACACCCACACCCAACACCCATGATACATTTATTTACAGTGCACCTGTAACCATTGGTCGCTATTTGGATCTGGACTGACCGATTGGCCCATTCTAGGATCCTCTGAGTCAATTGTTCTAAGTTGTGAAGCTCAGGCTGTTCGCTTGACCCCGTGCCAGCCTGACTTTGTGTGCAGCCCTAGGTTAGTATACAACAGAACCCACGCAAATCAATTGGCATTTCTGGCTCCCATTATATTCAATGGGCCTTCAAGCCTCTCCCATTGTTCCCAGTTTTAGTGCATCCTGCTAAAGCTGAGGCATGGAAAGCAGCAGCAAATAAACATTTTGTGCTTCCTCCCAAGCATGCAGGAGAAAATGCTGTGTGCAGACAGCAGTTTGCTAGGGGAAAGCTTGAGAGAGAAAGGAGGGGGGAAGTGACCCGTCCCCTGCCTTCGGCTGATTCCTCCAGACTCTTTCCTTCATTTTCAAAAGCTACCACTGAGACATCTCTCATTGGTCAGTAGTGTTGCCAGACCCCCTTGTGGAGGGAGGGGTCCCCCACTGCCAGATCCTGCCCCCCAGCCACAGATCAGGTGGCTGGTAGGGGGACTTACCAGTAGAAAGAAGAAGGCTTAGGCCATGTTTCCAGCATCACACAAGAAGTGACATCATCACACCAGTGATTTTTGGGCAATGCTCTGCTATTTGGGTGAAAACTTTATGGTTGAAGCCAGGAGCTGCAGTGCCTCAAGTGGTTAGGACGCTGAACTGCAGGCTGTGGAAGGTCGGTAGGTCAGCAGTTCGAGACCCAGGTGCCGCAAGATGGAGTGAGCTCCCGTCTCTAGTTCCAGCTCCTGCCAACCTAGCAGTTCGAAAGCAAGAAATTGCAAGTAGATAAATAGGTACCACTTCGGTGGGAAGGTAACAGCATTCCGTGCGCTTCGGCGTTTAGTCATGCTGGCCACATGACCACGGAAATGTCTTCAGACAGCGCTGGCTCTTCGGCTTTGAAACGGAGATGAGCACCGCAACCCTAGAGTCGGATTCGACTTGCTTTCAAGCAAGGGAACCTTTACTTTACCTTTTACCTGCCATTTGGGTGAAAACTTTATGGTTGAAGCCAGTTTTATCATACAGTTTTTGCCCAAAATACCTGGAAGTTGCTCACTGTAAAGTACTGGGTTCACCGCATGGAGACTCGGACTACGACATGCGTTCAGACGCGTTTATTGTACTTCACACACAAGGCAAGAGAAACTGGCCCTGCAAGGGCCAACTATATACACTCCACCCGGCACATTCCGGTTCCCATTGTAGGATTTGAATTTCCTGGCAGAGGGTCTATTGGTGAACACAAGGTGGACTAGGATCCTAGGTTCCCTTTATGTTCAGGACCCAAGCTCCTACTTTATCTGCAGACCCCTGGTGGCGGTCTGCGTACATAACACTCACTTTCTGTGCAATGCTGGCAATGTGGACTGGGCCTTTCCCTTTCTCCTGGTAAGTCCCCCCATCCCCCACCGGTTGCCAGGAGGAACCTGGCAACCCTATTGGTCAGTGGGTGCCCATCTAAGCTGACCCATTATGTTGGCTGTGCTACCTGTACTTAAATTTTTTGGCATTGTGTGTCACCGTTGCAAGATGTAGTCTACGTGTTTCCAAAAATGGTCTCTTGCTTAGGAATGGGGTTGAAAGATCTCTCTCTCTCTCTCTCTCTCTCTCTCTCTCTCACTCTCTCTCCGTCATATCTATCGTTCTCTCTCTCTCTCTCTCTCTCTCTCTCTCTCTCTCTCTCTGTGTGTACCATGGCAAAGTGAATCTCTCAAGTATTTTTATGGTGTTAGACCAGATTCTACACAGATGTTATATATACATTTTACAGGGTTTGCATTGTTTCAATTAACCATGGAAATTGAATATATATTAAAAATTGAATGCTTCAACAAAAAGTATCTCCTCCATGCTGATATTTGCCCTATGTTGGAAACTGTCAAGGAATTTTTCCACAAATGTGGGGTAATGTCACAATTACTGCATGCAAATGAGTTAAAATTGTGGGGCTGGGAATCCCATGTATCCATCTCTGAGCTCCTTAGAGGAAGGCAGATCTACAGAGGAAAAAGCGAGGGAGAGAGATTAAGGCAACAAAAGCAACAGATTCACAATACTTCATGCTGTGTAATAGCTTACCTACTAGAATTCCCGGTGATGCTGACAATCATAATTCATGTTACTAGGCATTCATAGCTATTCCAGATTCTAGAAACATACAAGGTGTGTAGTGTGAACATCAAGTACAAAGTGATGACCAAAATCCAACAATGACTGCATCCAGAGTGTCCCCAAACACATGCAGATTCTGTACAACAGCATAAAAACCAAGAAGCAGCAGAAGACTGGAACACTTTCAAAGGGAATTTAAATTAGCTTCTGTGGAGAAATACATTTTTAGTTTGGCTTTGGGCTGGACAAAATATCCACATTCAATTATAAAAGTTTTTCTCTCTCCTGGAAGAAGACATGCAAGAAGGGGAAAGTCAGTTGCTCCCAAGCATCACCCAAGTACCAACCAACCATCAAAGCTTTGGAAATGCTAAATGCCATCCTGGCCAGAGAGAATGAAATTGTCAGTTCATACCTTGGCTAGAAAGGACACAGAGACATGAAGTGTGAGAGGGACTAGATTGTATCTTTTTGCAGAGTTCAGGAAAAAAAATGTTGATCAACACGGGGGTGAGAAAACAGAAGAGATAAAATCCCTTGGAACCTAAAGAGAGGGTTCCATTTTGCCAGTCCATCTTTGCTATTTTAAATGCAAATGCTATTTTTAAAGTTGTTTTTTGTATCACATAGACCTCCACCATTCTAACACCCTATTTAAGATGAGTACCAGGAGAAGGGAGGCAGTCAGTTGCCAGCAAATTTGGAAAACACAACAGTGGCCACAGGATTGGAAAAGGTCAGTATACATTCCAATCCCAAAGAAGGGCAATGCCAAGGAATGTTCAAACTATCGCACAATTGCACTCATATCACACGCTAGCAAGGTCATGCTCAAGATCCTACAAGCTAGGCTTCAACAGTACGTGGATAGAGAACTGCCAGAAGTACAAGCTGGGTTTCAAAGAGGTAGAGGAACTAGAGATCAAATTGCCAACATTCGCTGGATTATGGAGAAAGCAAGAGAGTACCAGAAAAAAAATCTACTTCTGCTTCATTGACTATGCTAAAGCCTTTGACTGTGTGGATCACAACAAACTATGGCAGGTCCTTAAAGAGATGGGAGTACCAGAACACCTCACATGTCTCTTGAGAAACCTGTATAAGGGTCAAGAAGCAACAGTTAGAACCGGATATGGAACAACTGATTGGTTTAGCATAGGAAAAGGAGTACAACAAGGATGTATATTTTCACCTTGCTTATTTAATATATATGCAGAGTACATCATGCAAAATGCTGGCCTGGATGAATCACAAGCGAGAATTAAGATTGCTGGGGAAAAGATCAACAACCTCAGATATGCAGACGATACCACTCTAATGGCAGAAAGTGAAGAGGACCTAAAGAGCCTCTTGCTCAGAGTAAAAGAGGAGAGCGCAAAAGTGGGCTTGAAGCTCAACATCAAAAAAACTAACAGCCGCTGCTAAATAAACAAGCATTTGTAGAAGATTGTAAAAAAGAATTTGATGCCTTTTTAAAACATAATTTAGTTCCCGAAACTAGTATTGACATGGTGTGGGACGCATTTAAGGCTTTTGCAAGAGGTAGAATAATTAGACAAGAAATATGGTCCAGGAAACAAAAACAGGGAAAATATAAACAGATAGTAAAACAAATTAAAAAAGAAGAAAATGATTTGAAGAAAGATCCGCAAGCTAAACAATTAAGGTTTAATCTTATGAAATCACAACACCAACTAAATTGTCTCCTAACACAAGAACTAGCAGAAAAAATGAAATTCGCAAAACACTATTTTTTCGAAAAAGCGAACAAACCATCACATTGGCTATCATACCGACTGAGGAAAAATAAAGAGGAAAACTTGATATCCAAACTTAAAAATGAGCAAGGGGAAGATTGTTTCCAATTGAAAGATCTCAAGAGAATTATTGAGAAATTTTATAAAGAGCTATACAAACAAAGCGAACAAAATGTATCAGAAATAGATACCTTCTTGAATACATTTAACAAGAAAAGCTTCACGGATGAACAAAAGGAAGTATTAAATGAACCAATTTCAATTTGTGAATTAACTGAAGTAATCAAAAAGTTAAAGACAAGAAAGACACCAGGAACAGACGGGCAGTCAGCTGAATTTTACCAAACATTTCGAAACGAAATAGATATTCCACTGAAGATGACAATACAAAATATTTTAGACAAGAAGACTATCCCAAATTCTTGGAAAGAGGCTTTAGTCACTCTAATACCGAAACAAGGCACTGAAAGATCGCAGATTAAGAATTACAGGCCTATTTCCTTACTCAATATTGATTATAAAATCTATACCACAATATTAGCTAATAGATTGAAGAAAGTCCTACAGCAAACAATACATTCAGATCAGGCAGGGTTTTTACCACAAAGATATTTGAGGAATAATGTGAGAGTAATATTAAATATATTAGAATTCTACGAAGCCCACCCGGAAAAACAGCTAGCCTTGGTGTTCCTCGACGCCGAGAAGGCTTTTGACAATCTTAGTTGGGAGTTTATATTGAGACTACTTAGACACTGGAAGTGCGGAGAGGTATTTTTTCAAATGGTGCAGGCGATTTACCAACAGCAGGAGGCAAAGATAATATTTAATGGGGATACAACTTCTAGTATTACCATTCATAAAGGGACGCGACAGGGCTGCCCGCTGTCACCTCTGTTATTCATTTTCGCAATAGAAGCACTTAACGAGATGGTGAGAGCAGATCCTCTAATTCAAGGTTTAAAAATTAGAGGTGAACAATTCAAGTTACAGGCGTACGCCGATGACTTAGTATTCATCTTAGAAGATCCATCTAAATCAATTGAACAACTAGTCCTAGTATTACAAACATATGGGCGGGTGGCAGGTCTAAAGATAAACTTCCAAAAGTCAAAAATTTTAACAAAAAATTGTCCAAAGGCAACTGAAGAGGAATTACGAGAAAAAACTAGCTTTGAATTAAGTAAGAAAATCAAATATTTAGGTGTGTGGTTAACAAATAAATGTAGTGCATTATTTGAAAACAATTATAAAAGATTGCTTGGAGATGTGAAAAAAGACCTGGTAAGTTGGAAGGATTTGCAGTTATCACTTCTAGGCAGAATTGCCACAATCAAAATGAGTGTTTTACCCAAAATAATGTTTCTGTTCCAAACATTACCCATTATTAAGAATAAGATGTTCTTTAAAGATTTAGAAAAAATTATTTCCTCCTTTATTTGGCAATCAAAAAAACCAAGATTCAGGTTAAAACTGATGCAGGACAGAAAAGAAAAGGGTGGTCTTGGCCTCCCAGACTGGGAGTTATATTATAAGGCTTCTGCTATGGTCTGGATTAAAGAGTGGGCTATATTGACGAACAGTAGACTCCTGAAGTTAGAAGGGCATGAGCTCCTGTTGGGGTGGCATGCTACTCTCTGGTATAACAAAGGGATTAAATTTTTTGAACGACACTACCTAAGACAAACCTTACTAAAAGTTTGGAAGGAGGTTAAAAAACAGTTCTATGAGAAAATTCCGAAGTGGATCTCACCGATAGAAACCTCAATGCTACCAACGGTGTTTGACTATGAAAAAAGGTGGTGTTATGATGATTTATTAGAGAATAATAATGACTTAAAATCTGCGGAAACTTTGAAAAATCAAAATAAGGAATTGTCGTGGTTTCAATATTTGCAATTGAAGACTAGACATAAAGAGGATCAGAAGATGGGGTTTTACTCCAAACCAACAGATTTAGATAAAATTTGATTCGATAGAGGAGGGAAATTGATAAAGAATATATATGGGAAACTGCTGGAGGGGAAGCAAGAGGAAATGAGGGGGGTTAGCTTGGATTTGTGGAATAAAGATTTGGGGTATGATATAGAACCTGATAAATGGCTTAAAATTTGGGAGACAAATATGAAGATTACCAGAGCAATTCCCTTTAAAGAAAATACGTATAAAGTTCTACATAGATGGTACCTTTACCCTTCAAGACTAGCTAGTACTTGTTGGAAATGTAAACAGGAGGTTGGCACATATTTCCACATGTGGTGGACATGCCGCAGAGCTAAAGAATATTGGGAAAATATTACTGTGATGCTAAAGGAAATTTTGGAGGAGGCAATACCAATGAAACCTGACGCCTTGGTGTTTAGTCGTGACAGACTTCACGTTCCTGGGATCCCAGATCACCGCAGACTGTGACAGCAGCCATGAAATTAAAAGACGCCTGATCCTTGGGAGGAAAACGATGGCGAACCTAAACAGCATGATAAAAAGTAGAGACATCACCCTGCCAACAAAAGTTCGCATGGTCAAAGCAATAGCATTCCCAGTAGTCATGTATGGCTGTCAGAGTTGGACTGCAAGGAAGGCCGAGCGCCGAAGAATAGATTCTTTTGAACTATGGTGCTGGAGAAGACTCTTGAGAGTCCCTTGGACTGCAAGAAGATCAAATCAGTCAATCCTAAAAGAAATCAACCTAGACTGTTCCCTGGAAGGCCAGATAATGAAACTGAAGCTCAAATACTTTGGCCACCAACCTAGCAGTTTGAAAGCAAGAAATTGCAAGTAGATAAATAGGTACTGCTTTGGTGGGAAGGTTTAGTCATGCCAGCCACATGACCACAGAAATGTCTTCGGACAGCATTGACTCTTCAGCTTGGAAACGGAGATGAGCAACGCCCCCTAGAGTCAGATTTTACTAGGTTTCGAGCAAGGAAAACTTTTACCTTTACCTTTAATGTCTTTTTGGAGATATGGTGACTAGAACTGTAGAAATGAGTCTGCACCATGGATCTATACAGGGGCATTACAATACTGGCCATTTTATTCTCAGTCTCTTTCCTAATTAATCCCAACACATAGACTATCTTTTTCAACACAGCGGCACACTGGGTTGACAATTTCATTGAGCTATCCACTACAACCCCAAGATCTTTTCCCTTCTTAGTTTCAGCAAGTTCAGACTCCATTACTTTATACTTGAAGCTGGGAAATTTTTTTGTCCCAATGTGCACCACTTTACACTTACCAAAACTGAACTTCATTTGCCACATTGTCACCCACTCATCCAGTTTGTGGAGGTCTTCTTGGAGCCCTTCACAGCCAACCTTGATTTTCACCATCCTGAATCATTTTGTGTTATCTGCAAACTTGGCCACACTGCTCACATAAGAGACAATTGCAGCATTCAAACTCTGAAGGAGAGAATTCACCTTCCTTGTTTAGCTAAATGGAGTATATTTCCCTTGGATTCCCAAATGAAGGTGTGGAGTGGAGATTCTCATTGGGCCTTTGTGTTCTGAGGCAAACAGGTGTTAGCAACATGGCTACCATATAGAAGAAGAAAAGAGCAAGAGTCCAAAAGCACCTTAAAGACTAACAAAACTTGTGGCAGGGTGTGAGTTTCGTGAGTCTCTACTTACTTCTGAATCTTCAGAAGTGAGCAGTGACTCACAAAAGCTCATAGCCTGCCACAAATTTTGTTAGTCTTTAACGTGCTTTTGGACTCTTGCTCTTTTCTACTGCTACAGACAGACTAACACGGATACCTGTTTTGATCTACCTCTATGGTTATCCTATGTTTGCTGTCAGCCTTGACTGTTTGTTCATAGTGCCCTTTCTCCAGTATTTCCATCACTCATGTTCCCATTTGTATTTTGTAAGTGTACACATCAAATTAGTGACATATAGGCCCATTCTGTGTGCTTATCAGTAGAGGTGTATATCCTGGCTATGTATACTGCTCAGAAGTACTGTGATTGTCTGCAGACTTAATAAGTATCCTAAGCCACACTGCAGCCATATAGAAGAAGAGAAGAGATTGGATTTATCCCCCACTCTTCACTACCCAAAGGTGTCTCAGAGCGGCTTACAAACTCCTTTCCCTTCCCCTCCCCACAACAGATACCCTGTGAGGTAGGTGGGGCTGAGAGAGCTCTTGACAGAAACTGCTCTTTTTCAAGGACAGCTCTTATCAGAACTATGGCTTGTCCAAGGTCATCCAGCCAGGTGCAAGTGGAGGAGTGGGGAATCAAACCTGGCTCTCCCAGATTAGAGTCCGCACACTTAAGCACTACACCAAACTGGCATGGCATAAGGCAGGGGAGAGACTTTGTTTTCATTGAACAGTGAGAATATTTATATTTATACTACTTTGTTTGCCAGTGTAAAGTTACACCAGAATAAGGGACTGGGGCCTGAGAGGGCATAGGATGTCAATGTGCTGTTCTTTCCTCAACATTAGCTCAATGCCACCCACTCTGGACACTGCACTGGTGTAGTCTTGCTGCTATTGGTGTTACACTGGTGCAGGGGGATAGTTGCCAACTGAAGCCATAGATTGTGCTGT
The DNA here is from genome assembly GCF_001447785.1 of Gekko japonicus. Lineage (NCBI taxonomy): Eukaryota > Metazoa > Chordata > Lepidosauria > Squamata > Gekkonidae > Gekko > Gekko japonicus. The sequence goes on along the minus strand of NW_015161949.1, from coordinate 1,582,490 downwards.
TAGTTCCCTTTGTTTTCGCTCTGTCCTGAATTTGGTCTAAATGTTACAGCAGAGAGTGGTACAAGTTGGCATGTTGAATGGCCTGAAAATGTTGTAAAGAATGCCTGTCAGCTGCTGGCCATTACATGTACAAAAGATGCATTAAATGGCAGCTGAATTCTTCCTTTTGCTTCATATGGAGTCTAAATGGAAAATGAGAGAGCCTTTATTCATCATGCTGTATTTGACTACCAGAAAAGCCATGCACAGAGAGAGGCTTTATTATCTTACCCCCTACTAAAAATATGCCATTAGGACTGGAATAACCTGATGAGGCACAATCTATTTGAGGTTTAATGTATGTTTTCATTGCCCCCCACCTCGCAACGTTAATACCGTGTATGGTTTAATGGCTGATAAATAATTTAGTGCGCACCATTTTTTTATATTTAAAGTTTATTACAACTTCTTTTGAGCAATATAAAACAGAGACAAACAGTTTCTACTTCCCACAAACCCACCCTCTCCCATAGCCCTAAAGAGGAAACAGAAAGGGACAAACAGCAAGATGTTTAAAAAGAGAAGAACAGAAGGAAAAAAGGGAAAGACAAAAGACAGGGGGTACAGAAAACAAAAGAAAACAAAGACAGAGATGGGTAGAAATGAAGGCAGAACTCCTCCCATCAGTGAACATAAATACTATATCAAGTTTCATGAAATTCAAAAAAATTGTATGAAATGCTGTCAAATATCATTCTTACATCCTTCCTATTGAATGCTGATCTTCCCCTCACTGCTAAGTCCAGCCATTCTTCTATACAGTGAGCTTACAGCTTTCCAGTGTTGCAGGATAAGGTGCTCAGCAATAAAAGCAGCCCTAAATTTCTGGCCTCTCTCATGGATCACTACCTTGATGTGGTGAGGGGCTTTCGTGGTTCAATGACGCTGTGGGCTATGCCATGGAGGGCCACCCAGGATGGACAGGCCACAGCAGAGAACTCAGACAAAATGTGATCCACTGGAGAAGGAAATGGCAACCCACTCCAGTATCTTTGCCATGATAACCCCATGGACAGTAACAAAAGGCTACAAGATATGATGCCGGAAGATGAGCCCCTCAGGTCGGAAAGTGTCCAATATGCTACTGGGGAAGAGCAGAGGGCAAGTACAAGTAACCACAGAAAGAGTAAAGCGGCTGGGCCAAAGCTGAAAGGACGCTCAGTTGTGGATGTGTCTGATGGTGAAAGGAAAGTCCAATGCTGCAAAGAACAATACCGCATAGGAATGTGGAATGAAAGATCTACGAATCAAGGTATGCTTGACATGGTCAAAATGAGATAGCAAGACTGATCAGGGAACTAAAGTGGACAGGAATGGGTGAATTTAACTCAGAAGACCATTATATCTACTATACTGTGGCCAAGAATCCCGTAGGAAAAATGGTGTGGCCTTTATAGTCAACAAGAGAGTGCAAAAGTCAGTAATGGGATACAATCTCAACAACGACAGAATGATCTCGGTCCGAGTCGAAGGCAAACCATTCAACATCACAGTAATCCAAGCCAATGCCCCAACCACTGACGCAGAAGAGGCTGAAGTGGACCGGTTCTATGAAGACCTACAACACCTCCTAGAACTAACACCAAAAAAAGATGTCCTCATCATCATAGGGGACTGGAATGCTAAAGTAGGAAGTCAAAAGGTAACCAGAAAACAGACTAGTCTAGCCTTGGAGAACAAAATGAAGCTGGGCAAAGGCTAACAGAGTTTTGTCAAAGGAACCTTCTGGTCATAGTGAACACCCTCTTCCAACAACCTAAGAGGTGACTCTACACATGGACATTACCAGATGGGCAACACCGAAATCAGATTGATTATGCCATTTGCAGTCAAAGATGGAGAATCTCTATACAGTCAGTAAAAACAAGACCTGGAGCTGACTTTGGCTCAGATCATGAGCTACTCATTGAAAAATTCAGACTTAAACTGAAGAAAGTTGGGAAAACACTAGGCCACTCAGGTTTGATCACATCCTTATGAATATACAGTGGAGGTAAAGAACAGGTTTAAGGGACTAGATTTGATAGACACAGTGCCTGAAGAACTATGGACGGAGGTTTGTGACATTGTACAGGAGGCAGCAATCACCACCATTCCAAAGAAACAGAAATGCAAGAAAGCAAAGTGTCCGTCTGATGAGGCTTTACAAATAGCAGAGGAAAGAAGGAAAGCAAAAGGCAAAGGTGAAAAGGAAAGATTTACCCAACTGAATGCTGATTTCCAGAGAACAGCAAGGAGAGATAAGGAAGACTTCCTGAATGAACAATGCAAAGTAATAGAGGAAAACAATAGAATGGGAAGGACTAGAGATCTCTTCAAGAAAACTGGAGAAATCAAGGGATCGTTCCATGCAAAGCTGGCCATGATAAAGGATACAAATGGTAGCGCCCTAACAGAAGCAGAAGAGATTAGGAAAAGATGGCAAGAATACACAAAAGAACTATACAAGAAGGACCTCAATGTCCTTGACAACCACTACGGTGTGATCACTGACCTCCAGCCAGGCATCCTGGAGTGCAAAGTCAAATGGGCCTTAGAAAGCATTACTAAGCTAGTGGAGGTGATGGTATCCCAGCTGAGCTATTCAAAGACTTAAAAGAGGATGCTGTTAAAGTGCTGCACTCAATATGCCAGAAAATTTGGAAAACACAACAGTGGCCGCAGGATTGGAAAAGGTCAATTTACATTCCAATCCTAAAGAAGGGCAATGCCAAGGAATGTTCAAACTATTGCACAGTTGCACTCATTTCACACGCTAGCAACAGTATGTAAATAGAGAACTGCCAGAAGTACAAGCTGGGTTTCAAAGAGGTAGAGGAACTAGAGATCAAATTGCCAACATTCGCTGGATTATGGAGAAAGCAAGAGAGTACCAGAAAAACATCTACTTCTGCTTCATTGACTATGCTAAAGCCTTTGACTGTGTGGATCACAACAAACTATGGCAGGTCCTTAAAGAGATGGGAGTACCAGACCACCTCACATGTCTCTTGAGAAACCTGTATAAGGGCCAAGAAGCAACAGTTAGAACCGGATATGGAACAACTGATTGGTTCAGCATAGGAAAAGGAGTACAACAAGGATGTATATTGTCACCTTGCTTATTTAATTTATATGCAGAGTACATCATACGAAATGCTGGCCTGGATGAATCACAAGCGAGAATTAAGATATCTGGGGAAAACATCAACAACCTCAGATATGCAGACGATACCACTCTAATGGCAGAAAGTGAAGAGGACCCCAAGAGCCTCTTGCTCAGGGTAAAAGAGGAGAGGGCAAAGCTTGAAACTCAACATCAAAAAAACTACGATCATGGCATCCGGCCCCATCACTCCTTGGTAAATAGAAAGGGAAGTCATGGAAGCAGTGACAGACTTCATGTTCCTGGGATCCAAGATCACTGCAGATGGTGACTGCAGCCATGAAATTAAAAGACGCCTGCTCCTTGGGAGGAAAGCAATGGCAAACGTAGACAGCATAATAAAAAGTAGAGACATCACCCTGTCAACAAAAGTCTGTATGGTCAAAGCAACGGTATTCCCAGTAGTACTGTATGGCTGCAATAGTTGGACTATAAGGAAGGCCGAGCGCCGAATAATAGATGCTTTTGAATTATGGTGCTGGAGAAGACTCTTGAGAGTCCCTTGGACTGCAAGGAGATCAAATCAGTCCATCCTAAAAGAAATCAACCCTGACTGTTCCCTGGAAGGCCAGATACTAAAGCTGAAGCTCAAATACTTTGGCCACCAAATGAGAAGGGAGCACTCACTGGAGAAGACCCTGATGCTGGGAAAGACTGAAGGTCAAAGAAGAAGGGGACGGCAAAGGATGAGATGGTTAGACAGTGTTATAGATGCAACGAACATGAAGTTAAGCAAACTCCAGAGCACGACGGAAGACAGGAGGGCCTGGCATGATGTGGTCCATGGGGTCACGAAAAGTTGGTCTCGACTGTGAAACTGAATAACAACAAAATTTCTGGCCCAGTGAGATTTCCCACATGGAAAACACATGAGTCAATATTAGAAACCTTTTTTCTTTTTCTTTTTTTAAAAAAACATGTCCCGTGTCACTATGCAAAGATACTCAAGTCAGAACAGTTTACTTGGGAACAAGTTCTCTGGCACAATTGCTGTTGAAATGAATGGCTTGCATGAGCACAACAGTTTGCATGAGTGCAACAGTCCCCCAGGAGTGATCTTGCAAGTTCACATTTATTTCAAAGGGGGCTTTATGAAGGAGACCCTCCCAGCCATTTGTGCCATTTAGCTACTGAAAGCAGAGCTTTATGATAAATCTGGTTGTATTGTCACGGACATCTCTGCCCTGAACTTCGAGTATATAATATCCTTCTGCTCATCCACGATGCACTCTTCATCATTACCACAATCTGAACAGTTGCTAGAGATGAAAAGGGTAACTGCCACTAGAAATCAGCAAAGGGAGGATTAATTAATGTGTTTCATTATGTAAGAGAGAACTGCCAGAGTTCCCATTTCATGTCAGCTTTAGAGGCATGCTTAAGCAGTGGAAATTAAACTCACAGAAGGACAAATAGAGAATACAAGCATAGGTCTGCAAGACTTGCCCGGGGGGGGGATTCCATCCCCCTCCACTTTCTTGCAGGGCCCCCCATGGCTCTCAGGCGCTGGTACAGCTGCTGCTGGGCTTGCTGCTGTAGCAGTCCCTGCCTGGCCCATTACAGCTCCTGGGCTCCAGTGCAGCCAACACGGCTCCTGAGCTCTAGCACAGCTCCCAGGTTTCACCACAGCTGCTGCTGCTGGGCCTGCCACAGCTCCCGGGTTCTGCCGCAGCTGCTGCCAGGCCCACTGTAGCTCTCAGGCTCCACTACGGCCACCACTGGGCACAGCATGCCTCTGAGGTGCCGGTACAGCTATTGTAGCGCTCAGACTCTGCAAAGCCACCACTGGGCCCAGCACCTTCCCGGGCTGCTGGAACCAGGCAACGACTGAACAGGAGGTAGATGCTTGCACAGAGAGTGATCTTTTATTTGGGGGAGGATTTAAGCCCTCCAGTGTATTTTTCAATGCTTTCATACTTTTGTACAAACTTGGAGTGTCCCCCAAGTATGCAGGATTATATATTTTGAGTAAGTGTGGCCCCAGTCTGTGGATTTATATATCCACAGATGGGGGGCACATTTCTGCTATTAGATATATAGATGCTCACGTTTCAAAGCATACCACATCAAATACTGATCAGGTGAGTGTGGGCTGTGTATCCTGAAGAGGGAGCAAATCAGGAGGCATGGAAAGCCAGTGGTAGGTCTAAAAAATAAAGAAAGGGAATGAACATAGAGCCCCAGATTGCATATTTAGCTCTGAGTGTGTGTGTGAGATGCTGAACTACGATGTTGGGAGAAAGTATAAAACATGCTTGACTTTGTGAGTTAGGCAGGCCAAATGGACAGAGCTGAAATGTTCAGAACACAAGAAGAGCTGGTCTTTATACCTCACTTTTCTTTACTTTAAGGAATCTCAAAGTGTCTTACAATCACCTTGCCTTCCTCTCCCCATAACAGGCACCTTGTAAGGCAGGTGGGGCTGAGAAAGTTTTGAGAGAACTGTGATTGGCCCAGGGTCACCCAGCAGGCTTCATGTGGAGGAGTGAGGTTCTCCAAATTAGAAACCCGGTTCTCCAAACCACTACACCCCACTGGCTCTCAAACCAAACAGTAGTTGCCAATTCCACCCAGCAGGAGCACCACAATCAAGGAAAGCCCTTTTTTGTAAGTTTCCTTTTTCCCTGTTGAGTTGATGGATGGCAGAACACTCCGGACACTCTGGATGGCAGAACAGACAGTAAGACGGGGAGAGTTTCGGGAAAACATTGCGAGAACATGCAAGTGCTATACAGTTTAGAACAATTTCAAGTGTTGCAAACAGCAAACTTTTTTGAGCATTCAAAGATGCTCCTTGAAATGTATGATCGAGTGAGTTGAACAGAGGAGTAATTGTATATGATTATATCAGTGGTGTGTGCTGAAGTACTGTGGTGTAGTGGTTAGAATGTTGGACTAGGATGGGGGAGACCCAAATCTGAATCCACACTCTTCCACGGAAGCTTGCTGGGTGACCTCAGACAGTTGCACACTCTCAGCCTATCCTACCTCTTCAGGTTGCTGTGAAGATAAAATGGAGGACGGGAAAACAAAGTAAATTCAGTTCAGTTTATTTCTACAGTCCTCAGACCAGCCATACAAAAAGAAGTATACAAAGTACAAAGTACACAAAACAAAGTAAGTTCAGTTCAGTTTATTTCTACAGTCCTCAGACCAGCCATACAAAAAGAAGTACACCTTTACAATATTCCAAGATTTTAAAATACATCAGTAAAACATTAAAAGCAGATTAAAATTTAGTCTAATATCAAACTGCTATATCTAACTAGCTACCTTAGAATTTCCGTGATCTGAGTATCACCATACAGAAACTGGCTACTTGGTGGGTAATCTTGGGATTTCTATCAGATAGAAGAAACTTGAGTCTAACTTTTTCGGAAAGCCCAGAATTTGTTCAATCAGCGGAGTGAAACAAAGTAAGCTGCTTTGGGTCTACACTGGGGAGAGAGTTGGGGTATAAATGAAGTTTTAAAAAATGAAGAATGGGCACAATGAAAATAGAAACATGCTATAATTAAGGTACTAAAAGATGAGTCACACATGCAGTCTCCCTATCTGAAGTCTCAGCATAAAGTGATCTGTAGTTGAATGTGTGGCCTGTCAGCTGTTTGTAATGTGAACCACTCTAGAATTTGAAACCCCCCAACTCACTGCTCGCTGCCTGAAGGAGGGGAGAGAAGAAGGAAGCTTGACCCTCCCATTGTCCTTCCTGATAGATCTATTAGCATTTGTAAGAAGGTGGGCTGAGGCACAATCGATTTGACTTCCCCCTCCCCTTCCATCCTGTTCTCTGTCCAGAGAGAAGGGAAAGAAACCCTTTTAAAATGCCAAGTGGAGGTTTGCTGCTTGCCAGCCTCCCAGGAGAAAATGCATTTTGTCACAGAGGCAGCGGTCAGCAGGCTAGCTTCTGCACTATGCACCAAATGAAACTTCTAGACATAGTCAGAGCAGCACATGTAAACCACATTACAGTGACCTAACTGGGATGTGATCAGATAATTAATGACCATCACCAGGTCCTGTCTCTCAAGGAAAGGCTACGGCTTGTTGAAACTGGTGAAAAGAGCTAGGTGAGATAGGTAAGTTGTAGCCTGCATGTTTTTTTCTACTCAAGAACAACCTTTGTAGAAAACTGGTTTTGATTTTGTCAACTCCGTTGCTTATTTTCTTGGTGCTTCTAGAATCTCAGTGGTGGTGAACCTATGGCGCGGGTGCCAGAGGTGGCACTCAGAGCCCACTCTGTGGGCACGCGTGCCATCGCCCCAGCCAGGCCCAGACCATCATTAACGTGTCGAATTCTCTGCCAAATAATTTTAAGTAAATGAAAGCATTTGGGATTCCTTTTCTTACTTTGTTTGGATCATCTTAAGTTAATGTATGAGTTGTTTTTTCTAAAGTAAAACCTCAGTATTCAGCTTAAATTGCCGTGTTGGCACTTTGCGATAAATAAGTGGGTTTTGGGCCACAGCTTGGTCTCTAAAAGGTTCGCCATCACTGTTCTAGATTATGATATTGTTTATTATATTCATAGTAGTATGGCTGTTTTATTTCAATTTGTAACCTGAACTTGATGCTGTTTGTAAGCTGCCTGAAGAAAATAAATAAAAAATATTTACACAAATGTCACAACATACCATATTTGAAAAGCCCTTTAAAAATGGCCGTGTGGAGTATATCTGCCAATCTGCCTACCTGTTCATCTCTCTCTCACACACACACACACACACATGCAGTGTTACCTATGCCTGTTTGATCATTGCCTCCAAGTTTCCTTTCAGCTGCTGTAAACAAACATTGGAACATGTTTATAGCCACAATGTAAAACTTAACTGTAATTCTACCTTTTTGTTTGCAGCTGGCAGAATCCTTTAATTATGTGCTTCTCCATCATTTTTTTAAAGAATCCCTGTGGATACAAGTCAGGAAATAAAGGAAGGAGAAATTGAGGTAACAAGCAGGTAACATTAAGAGTGGAGCAAAAGTTAATTCGGGAGAAGGAGCAGAAACGTCATCCCTTTGGTGAGCAAATACTTCAAGACAGGTATTGATCTGGCAGAGGAGGGACAGTGTTCGGTTACTATCATGAAATAATGCTTATTAAGGGTGAAAAATGCAACAAGGTTACAAATGGTGCAGAGAGACGAGACATTTGTTTGTGACCAGCAGGCATTTGAGAAAGGGACAAAGTAAAATATTTTGCTCTCAGTTTGTGCTCTTATACTGGTGTTTCCTGTTGGGAATATTTTCATATGAAAAAAAGAAACACAGAGAACCACACAAGAGATGGACAGCCATTAGGGATCACATCACATCCTCCTAGGTTATCTCCACCACATTTGGAGATGTCCTGGTTCTTACTGCTCTCTATATGTTCCCCACATGTATAGCCGCAACAAGTCCTCCTACCCTGGAATACTGTGAATTGGTTCCTAAACTGTGAATTGTTTTAAGGCATCTGTACATGAAATGCAAGAGGTAATAAGTCACAAGTCACAATTAAATGTTGCTGTGCACTTCTTGAGACGGGTAGCAAAATAACTCTAAAATGGTGACAAGTGCACACTTGAAAATACAAAACATACATCTGGTAAAATCTTGTTGGGTTCCATCTTGTCCAAAAGTCTCAGACAGCAGAAGTAATATAATTTAAACATTTAGAGTGTTGCCACTATTATCCTGTGTTGTGTGAGGCAGATATATGGCCTTTCCCTCTCTACATACTACACAAAAAAATGTACTGGAAAGCTGGGCCCAATTCCATCTCTCTATGACATACTTTGAACTAAATTTGCAGTTGCAGAGTAGAAGTGGATATTCACTAATGGTTGCTATTTACCTGTCTCCATTGTGACATTTGAATTTCCCTTTATGCAGACTGTGTTGTTCTTACGTAACTACTTCCATACTGGTGCTTTAAGAAACAAATATGGAACCATATTAATGTTGAGCCTCTGAGGGCATTTCAAAGAAGTAAGATGCATAACTTTGTTTGTGTTATTACCACCCTATAGATTTAGCACTGGCCTGCTATGTCTTTATAGCAGATCATACCGAGATCTCTGCATTGTAATACACAAAGCAGAGGAAAGGGAACATGTTGGAAGCAAAGCAAAGTTGGTACTTGGATGGGGGACCACCAAGGAAGACTGTACATAAAAAGACTGTACATTCTGCCTCTGCTTCTCACTTGCCTTGGAAGCCTGTTGCAAGGGTCACCATAAGTTGACTGTGATTTGACAGCACCCACATAATGCACAAAGTCAAAACACAAATATGGCAACTGATGTTGTGTGTATATTTTTGTCCCCAAGATGCTGTTTCATTTCACTCCATGGTGGGTTGATATCAGACACAGTCCTGGCTCATATAAGCAAACCTACTTATGAAATAGATTTATGTCTAAATAATGCCTGAAGGGCCAACTGTTAAAGTGTCAATCACAAGTCCTTTGATAGAAGACCATGAAGTGTGGCATCTAGACCACTGGCCTCCCCCCCCCCCCCCCCCCCCCCGTTTTTCTTACGCCTGCTGGTCTGGGGTTCATCTCCACCTTGTGAATGGATTGTACTGGTCACTCTCCTTTTATACATTTTTCTGAGTTTCTAGAAGTAGTTGATTGTGAAGTTCGGAGCCAGCTTGCTTACTTACCAGAAAATGCATGCTTATATTTTGTCATTTTCCCCCAGCTGTTTTATTCTTTCTTACCTGTTGAGAAGAATGTGATTAGGCAATAAGCATTAAATTTACCAACAGAGCTACAAGAAAGAGTGCAGGGATGTGGAACGGCATTTGCTGCGTGATAAGCTAATGAAACACAGGGGAGAGCAACAGAGATATGTGGCAAGAACTGAACCATTAACATTCAGAGGAATCTGTGGGGCTCTCAGCCGTGAAGGTGCAAAACTAGAGTAATCCTCAAAAGTATGAAAAAAGTGAAGTACCAGTGTGTGAAGTTACAACCCATGCTGCCCTTTAACTTCCTGAACTCTGATAAGTAAAGTTTTCAGTGACTGTCTTAGTTTATTATTAATAATAATGATGATGATGATGATGATGATGATGATGATGATGATGATGATGATGATGATGATGATGATATGCTTAACTTTTATGCTCTTCTGGTTTTGTTTATGCAAATATTTTAATAGAAATGAAATATGTTGATAGAGATCAACAATTCTTTGTGTGTCAGAATGACAATCGAAGCCAGGTCCACCCACCAAGAGGCTCTTACCAGCCAGTCAGGAGAACGTGGGGACAACGGAGGTGGAAGCAAACAGTTAAACTGCCAGATTGGGCTGGGTTAACATAAAGAGCAAGCTAGATTAAGGAAATCTCAAAAGTCCTCATGCCAAGGAGGGAATTAGATAGGGTTCTCTTAGGAAAGGGGAAAAAATCATAAGCCCATTCCAAGAAGCATCAAGCTCTCACTGAGATGCTTTGGCAGAAAGGCATGTCTGAAGGCAACCTTTACGGACAGAACATCGCATCTTCTCAACTTGTGCTATACAGGCCTGAGCCCAGAACTGGTAAACCACTAGGCTTTTTACTCTGTCTGAATGAATCAAAATAGAGTTTCTTCAGGAATAAGCCGTGTCTCAACCTATATTTGCAGAGCAATCCTAAGGGGGAAAGGAATCAGATTAGGGACCCGACTGACCCCTATGGTGGCCTAACTCTAAGTTACGCCAGGGTAAGGGCAGTTTATGCTAGCACAGAACACTAGTGCTGCTGTGCCACTGAATACCACTAGTGCAGGAGTGCTGCAGCTGCATGGTGGTGAAGCAATGGCCCAAACTCCACCACCAGCAGAGATGTGGGTGTTCCAGGGGGTGTGATGGCAGGTGGCTTCCAAAGTGTTTTCAGCATGGAACCCCCCCCCCCCCCAGCAAGTGCAAAGTTACACTGGCAAAAATGATGATCACAGGAGACCTGAACATTCAGGCTGTAGAAATGGTGATTATGGCATCCCAGAGGATGATGAGGGCTAGGTAGGTGCAGTCAACAACCCCACCACATTGTGGAAGCCTTTGAATGATGCAAACCCTGATAAATGATGCAAACTCTGATGGGCACAAGTTCGCCCTCCTCAGTGGGGGGAACACGCATGCTCCTGGAGGTATGCCAGCATGGCATCCAGAAAGCCGTATAGGCAACAGCTAGCCGAGGACTGTGACAACTCGAACACCTCTGCAACAACCCCCTGGAAGGATCTGGTGGCCAGGAACTTCAGGAAGAGCAGAATTTTCTGCAAGACACGGGTGGCATGGGGAGCTGGATGGCAGCTCTGCCTAGGCGAAACTGATCGAGGCAGGTGCTGTCCTAAAGATGGAAAGTGCTGATGCAAGCCTGAAACTGGTAGGCATGGCACCTCCTCCATTGTTGCTGTGCCACCCAGATGTAGAGTGATGGTAGCAAGTGAATGTGGCGCACCCTGAGCATGGGAGAAAAGGGCAGGAGGAAGCACCATCCTGCCTGTGGCTGGCCTGGCCCTGTGGGAAAAGAGGACAGCTTTCATGAAGGTGGTGGGCAGCCAGAGCTACAACCATCCTCCCCCATATGCAACCTACCCACTCTGTGAGCAACTCATTGCCTATCACCTGCAGCCACCTCCTGGCAGGTGATGGCCATGGTGGGAGCATGGGGTGGGGCAGGGTGAGGGGAATCGGTGTCTTCCCATGATCGAACGGCCCTCCTCCACATTCCCCTGTGTATGGGTCGCATGGCTGCTGTAACATCTGGTGGCAAACTAGATTGGTGGTGGAGCATGTGAGTGTTGCCCTTGCCACCATCACCTCCCACTGCTGTTCCTTCTGGCGCATGGCCACAGAGCAGGTGTTTGCCATGGGACACGCTGTCCGGATGGAGATGTCTACTCTGAAGCGCTGAAATGATTACCACTCAGAAGCATTTCCAAGACATCATGGTCAAAGATGCTCCTTATGAGCAAGAGGTGGAGGAGGGTCTGCTAGGAGCAGAGACCATCATGCGGGCAGTGATACCCCCTGTGGTGTTGGGTGGTCACATCGTTGAGGTCCTGTGTGATGAGTGTTATGGTTGCCACTACCACCTGACCCCAGCTGTGAGGGCTAGTTCATGCCACCCGCTGCCTCCAACCACCCCCATCGTCCTAACCAATGTCCCTCCACCCCGTGGGCAACTTGCAGGGTGGGGATGCTCCCACGGACCCATCTTCTGAGGTCAGTGAGGAAGGTCAATGATGAAGTAGCAGCCAGAGCAGCCAAGTACTGCCCCCTGCCCCCATGGAGGAGGGGGACTCTGCCATTGTCATGCCCCCATCCTCACAGCTGGGGTGCTCCTATGACACCCCAGGACCTCTCACCGATGACCCTGCCCCCACGTATCTAGCAAGGAGATGAAGTCGAGCAACCAGGAGGATGACCAAGGTGGTCAGGCTCCCAGACAGGTGGCTGAAGGAGGTGAGGTGCCTCTGGGTGGGATGGGGTGCAAGGCCTCAGCACACCTTCTGCCTGAGATCCTTTTAAGTGGAGATGTCTGGGATGTAATCTTTATAAATGCAGAACATATTATCTCTGAGCTACGGGTCATCCATAAATATTCTCATTGGGTAAGATGAATATTTGTTCCCAAGAAGAATAGAAGTCTTGGGGGAAAATAGGTTCAGTAATGGGTTCACTTTCTCATAGGCAAATAGGTTCACTTTCTCATGGCAAATAAGTCAGAGGATCCATTCAGCTCCAGGAAGCAATCATCATGTGCACTGGATAGAAGAGACCATTGTGAAGAAGACTAAGATACTAGAGACCCAGTTGAGAAAGTACATTTGTCTGCAGGAGGGTTCAGATACAAAGTACTGTTGGATGCCTGCTCATTGGATGCCTGCTCATTCACACCTCTGTTCAAAGTACATCCTTCCAAACACACTTGAAAAGCTTCCCTGACTTTTATATACCCTGCAGTGGCCTTGCTGACTCTGCTTCTCCAAAGCAGCCTTCCTCAAAGAGACTTGTAATGAGCTGTGTAACTTTAATTCAACAAATTGAATACCTAACTTGATGAAAGGCAGGTATTACAATTTAATCTTTGCCAGGATAAACTCTTATTTTAGTCCAGGTCCTGCTGGCATCACGGTTTGACTTGCATTCAGTGCTTCCTTCTTTGACACAAGGGCAGTATGCCCCAAGAACAGCAGGACGCTGCCCTTTATAATGAAGGGAATCCTTGAAAGTGTGACCTGGAGGTTTTGCTAAGTTTCACGATCATAACCACTTCATGTTTATATCAGTTACAGACATTATGTTTCATAAAACAAAGGCTGTGGGATTTATATTTGTGGCAGAGAAAATCTCACTGGCTCATAATGCATCACCCTTCTGCAATATCTAAGGAGAAAAACACATCGTGAATAAGTCCACCTTCTGAATTGTCATCTGTATGGATATATATATTTTATGACTAAGGATCACATAGAACTACAATATTTGGTACTCACAGTTGGTAACCATGCTGTGAGTTTGTGGGAACTGCATATATGATCTTTATGTAGTATATTAATCAAACAATCCTTTAGGATGGATCAAAATGTTTCCTCCATCTTTTTCCATATTTGTGGAGTATGAGCATAGTTTGGAATTGCAACCAAGTACTATCCCATTGCGGAAATTACATTTTCCTTCTGGGAAATGGTCAACAAGTGGAACTCAAAGAGATTTCTTACAATAGTCTACAATAAAAATTGATTTCTGAATGAACTAATCATCATAAAACATGTCCTGATGGGGGAAAATATTAATACAGACAGACAAAACAGATACGGAACATAAGATTTTGGTAACACACATGATTGCAGTATGGCCAGATGTAAATAAAGACATGGCATATTAATTCTTCTCATACTATCTCAAAAATGTGTTTTGAGTGCGGAGCCTAAGTTGTACATGCAATGGGACATGGTAGTGACTTTCAGGTCTAGTTACATTGGCATTAATGTGGTTCAGTTCATATCAACATCTCTACATCATGCTATGTGGAGATTATACACATTGGGTCAATGGGTGAAGAGATGCCCCATCTTTCAAAGAAGGGGGGGTCATGCAGCTGCCTCTTCCAACAGTCACCAGTTTTCATGTTACTTTAGCCAGAAAACACATTGATTGGTTGCTGGGAATTAATAGCTCAGTCTGATAGAGTGACACAAAGAAAGTACAGTCATTATAGTTATTTTTGGTATAAATTTGAACTAAGTTTTGTATTTTCCAATGCAAAGAATTTCAGTGGGGGGAGGGAGAGGCTAGTCGGCATTCATCTATATATCTAATAGTGAAGTGGCCCCGTCTGTGCGGATATCTAAATCCGCACTTCGGGGGCACCTGGGGGGGGAGGGAGAGGTTTGTGCACACGTGGGGCAGTCCCCACGTGTGCACAAAAATCCTAAATGTTGAGGAAAAAATCGGGGGATGTTTAAATCCCCCCGAAACTCACAGAGCATCCCCTGCGCAGGGAACGCTCTGCGACTGCCGCCGCCGCTTGGGAGGGAAGCAGCGAGCGGTGAGCAGGGAGGGGGGCAGAGCGGCGAGGGCCGATCGGCTCTCGGTTCGGAGCTGGGGGGTGGGGAGAGAGAGAGAGAGAGTCGCAAGGCCCAGCGGCTCCACGCCGCGCGGGCCT
>NW_015161949.1:1509516-1566526 GCF_001447785.1 Gekko japonicus | reverse complement strand
ATCTCCTCCTGCTGTTTCCTCCTCCGCCTTCTGACTTTGGAGATCCATTTGGATCTCTGCCTCCCTCCCCACCCCCCACCCACCCCCGCGAGTATCGCGGGTCCACCCCTTGTAGACTATAATAGCTGGTATCCATTTTCAACTGAGTATCAGAAGTTACAGTTTTGTGCGATGCTGGCCTTTTTCTATTTCTATGAGCAGCTCTGAAAGCTTTTCCAGGCCCCTGTTCAGCTGGCCTCTTCCAGAAGTTACTAACCAACAAGGAAGTTTGTCAGCATCTCTGGTGCAAAGCTGTTTACAACTTGGATCATGGCCTTTTGAGTTATGTGCTGTAATAGAACCAGCTACCCTTGACATCTGATCTTGTAGTCATTTTCCAGAAAATAAAAATATTTTTTCTGAAATATGCTTTTAAGGGTCTCACTGTGTTGTTTAAGGATGCAACAGGACAGAAGTCTTCACAGGACATACACCACTTTGCTGCATAATGGATGTCACTGATTACATAGTCACAACAAGCAGGCAACATATCCCCTGTAGGACTGTATAAAGGATCCATCTGACAGCACAGCTGTAAAGATGATGCAAAGTGTAAATGAACCTATCAACAAATAGTTTACTTTAATGACCTAACAGTGACGCCAAGGGATACATGCTTCCAGAAGCTCTGCTTTGTGGATTCTGCAAGTGCAAAGCAAGTGCAACACATTACTTATTACCAAGACACAACTAGACCCCATAGCACAAGGAGCTGGCTATAACTGCACACTGTGCAAAGCTGCTCAACATGGTGCTCAGGACAAATTTCAACAGGAAACAATTCAATCAGAAGCCAGGGAGTTCAGTCAAGGTAAGTTCATTTCACTATCATGTTCCCACTGGAGTTCTCAGCACTGCCATTCTGACTACACACAAGCATGCAGAAGCAATAGTCCGTGACCATAAACTTTTACTCATTTTGAACCCAGGACAGTTTACAATCCCCGTCTACTTTGTACTGCCTTCAAGTAATAAATGAAATGGCCACAGTAGGGTTGGACATTTGGATCTAGTAATATGGCAATCCACTACAGAGTCAAAAGTAGTTGCCTGATGTACAGTCAGACAAATGGTCAACCTAATTCACAGTGCCTGCCCTAAGTAGCAAAGTCTCAGCCAGAGACCTTTCCCAGTTCTGAAACCCCTTCACAGCAGATATCAGGGGCTGAGCCTTGTATCTTACTCATGCTGATCATGTACTTTGCCACTGAGCCCCGAAGCAATCGCCATTATAACCATGAATTGGGAGCAAAAGCTAATTAAAGTGAGAAGCTAGAGGGGAATTTATGTCGCTGTGTTGATACCTTATTGTGCAAACTGGAAAGATGCTCAAGAATGGGGAGCTTTGGGATCTTACTAGTGCTATCGATATTGACTCACTTGGTTATTCAGGTTCACATAGTTTTTCCACGTTGTCACCAGAATCTCCCCCCCCACACACACACAATGGTTCTAGTTTTTATTATAAGATAGCATTAGTCTGAAGTTAAGCTAGGCTTATCTTGTGACTCTGTTCCATAGATCTACTTTGATGGACAAGCAGACCAGCGGCAGGCCTCAGAGCTCAAACCCTGACACTGAGCAAGGATTTATATTAAAAGCCTCTAGTCTGCCAGTAGTCTGAATGAACCCTACCAAATCGTTAAAGCGGAGACCGAGCATGGTGCAGTGGTTAGAGTAGCAGACTAAGGCTGAGGTCACATGCACCAGTTGATGCGGAGGGGAAGCAAGGCTATTTCCTCCGGAGGAATTTGACACGCAGTTGTGAGATCACACCTCCCTTTGTAGCTGCTGGCACAGCCTGTCACTGTGTGACCAGATGCAACTGCAGCTGAGTCAAGGTTTTTTGGGCCGTTTGTTTCCCATGCACATAGACGAGGAATTGCACCTTCACATTGAGGCCCCCCTATGAAGTATGCAGTGATGTGCACACTGTGAAGAGGGAGGTGAATGACACTGAGCCAGGATGGCATGATCAGATCAGGCTGAGCTGGCTGAAACTAAACCCTGCGAAGACGGAGGTCCTGTGCCTGAGCCGAAACAGTTTGGGGTTGGGGCTCCCTCTCCCGACCTTTGATTGGGTGCCTCTGGTGCCAGCGTCGGAGGTTAGGAGTCTGGGAGTGCTCCTGGATCCCTCCCTAACCATGGAGGCCCAGGTGGCAGCCACTGCCAGATCTGCATTTTACCATCTTAGGCAGGCTCGGCAGTTGGTTCCCTTCCTCGACAGTGATGACCTGGCTACAGTGATCCATGCGACGGTCACCTCAAGGTTAGACTACTGTAATGCTCTCTACATGGGGCTGCCTCTGTCGCAGATCCGGAAGCTGCAAGCTAGTGCAGAATGCGGCAGCCAGGCTGTTGATGGGCCCCCCTAAATGGGAGCACATCCGGCCTGGATTGAAAGCGCTGCACTGGCTGCCAATAGCATACCAAATCCACTTCAAAGTGCTGGTACTCACCTTTAAAGCCCTATATGGCCAGGGTCCGACTTACCTGAGGGATCGCCTTTCCCCACATATACCTCCAAGAGCACTTCAGTTGGGGACCCAACACCGCCTGATGATTCCAGGCCCCCAGGAGGCAAAGCTTGCTGCGACCAGGGCTAGATCCTTCTCAGTGGCAGCCCCTTCCTAGTGGAACGAGCTCCCGGAGGAGATCAGGGCCCTGCAGGACCTTATGCAGTTCTGCAGGGCCTGCAAGACGGAGCTCTTCCGCCAGGCTTTCACATAAGGGCTGCCGCCGCCGCCACCACCAATAGTGGTGATAACATCGGGATTAGGAACCGCCCTTTGAAGTTCCACCATGAATTATATGGCACTGACATTGTGGGATTGGCTTGGACTATCTACTGGACAGTATCACCACAAGGAAAGGATCTAAGGAAATGACTGATGCCATCAAAACCACTCAAAGACCATCTTGTTTACAGAACACTTTATTATTGTTATTATTCATTATTTTTTTAAATCTGGTTTTATGTATGGGCTTATGCCCCTTGTAAGCCGCCCTGAGCCCGCTCGCGGGGAGGGGGGGGTAAAAATGCCAAAAAACTAGCGCCCCCCCGGTGAGGCTGCCATGTGGCACTGCCCCCTTGTGTCTCCCCCCAGTCACCGCGTGCCTCTCCGGCGCTCAAACCGGGTGCTAAGCTTGGCGCATCAGGTGGGGGGGAGAGGGGCTAAAAGGCTCTTTGGAGGGTGGCCTTTCTACTTTTTCTTTCCCCCCCGCCCACTTCCCCCCATTTCTCCTTCCCCCTTGGGGGACCGGGACCCCCCCAGCCACGTGCGTCCCATCCCCTCACTCCCCGCGTGGGCTGTGCCAAGGAGACTCACCAAGGGCGGCGTGGAGGAGTCGTCCAGTCCGAGCAGGCCCATCTCGGAGGAGGAAGTGGTGGTGGTTCTGCTCCAGCCCCCTCTATGCACTATGCATGCCTACCTGAGCTCCCCTGCCGCTGGGCCCTTCAGACGGTGCCGTCCGCCTTCTCCCCGCCCTGCAGGCCACCTGCGGCTTAGGACAGGCCCTGAGTGCAAGGGGGGGGCGCTTCCTCCCTCCTCACTTCCTTCCCTGCCCGCTTCTGGGCACACTGGGTGCTGGACTCGGGGTGAAAGAGGCGGAGGTGGCGGTCCCCCGGTCAGGGACTAGATGCATGCAGGGTTTTTGGTGGGGGGATCCAGGTGCAGTTTGGCACCCCTAAGGGCCGGCCCACTCCAGGCGAACACCTAGTTCACCTAGTGAGTGAGCCGGCCCTGGCTTTAATATCCTTTTTAAGGTGTGGTGACTAGAACTGTACACAGTATTCCAAATGAGGTTGCACCATTGATTGATATAGGGACATTATGATCAGTGTTCCCTCTAAGCTGTGGAGTCTTGTGAGCAAAAATTCTACTTTATGGGCTACTGGCATTAAAGTTGTGAGCAACTGATTTGGGTACTGCATCAATTAGTTTGCTCTAAAGCCATCCTTCCTGAGCTAAGACAAAAATGTGTGAGCCAGAGGCTAAAAAACTGTGAGCTAGCTCACACTAACTCAGCTTAGAGGGAACACTGATTATGATATTGGCTGATCTGTTTTCAATACCCTTCCTAATAATCCCCAGCCTAGCATTAGCCTTTTTCTTTGCAGTCACACTGTCTCTACATTTTCAGTGAGTTGTCTACTATGACTCCCAGATCTCTCTCTTGGTCAGTCTCTGCCAGTTCAGACCCCATCAACGTGTATTTATAGTTAGGATTTTTGGCTCCAATGTGCATTACCTTGCACTTGGCCACATTGAACCCCATTTGCCACGTTGATGCCGTTAGAGCCGGACTTTCCCTGGTGTCTTTTAACTCCATTTCTGCGGCGGAGCAGCACGGGTTGCCAATGACTGCGGGATGCTTCCCAGAAGCTGTCTGATCCCGCCCTTTAGATCTGTCAGGCATTCGCACCTATGTCGGATCTAAAGGTATGTGTGATCGTAG
Source organism: Gekko japonicus (assembly GCF_001447785.1). Lineage (NCBI taxonomy): Eukaryota > Metazoa > Chordata > Lepidosauria > Squamata > Gekkonidae > Gekko > Gekko japonicus. The sequence goes on along the minus strand of NW_015161949.1, from coordinate 1,562,029 downwards.
CCTAAGGCTGGGAATTCCTGGCTTCCAATTTCTGCTCAGCTGTGAAATTCACTGAGTGACCTTTGGCCAGACACCAAACATCACAAGGTTATTATGAGGACAAAGTGGAGTAAGGGAGAACCATGTACACTGTTCTGAGTTATTTACATAAACGACAGGATAAAAATATAAGAGAGAGCTTACCTGAGAGTAGTATCATGTAAATTTCCGAGCAGTTTCAGAAAGATACTTTGTAAGGTGATGCAATGAGGGATTTACTTAAAACAAAAGAGTGCCCTTAGGTTAAAGTTGTTTATTAAAGAGACCGAACTAATTTAGTATATTTCAATTTTCTTTTTTCTTTTTAAACCCAGAGTTATCAACTAACAGTGCTGTCTTGGGGAATTGATAGTACAGAGGGGAGAATTCTGAATGAGCTCAATAACCTTTTCCTGAAGTCATTTACCTCCAAATGAAGCTATTTTTAACAAGTCATAAAAATAGTATGATTCAAGCTTGAAGGGTACTTTAATAAAAGTCTGACTCTTAGGAGTTAGTAGAAAGCAATGAAACAAAACAATGATGTTTTCCATATTGCAAGGACTAAAGCGATTGCCTGGTGTAGAACACAAACAAGAAGTGCAACATTTGTGTGTGTTTTACTTAGGTTATTAAATAGTTATTTAGGTTAACAAACAGATATAAGAACAAGAATCAAAAGGAAATGGGGAAAATAAATCCAGAAACTTGAAAGGGAAAGCAATATCTAGATGGGGAAAAAGCAAGGCACACAGAAAATGGTTGGGGTGGGGGGTGGGCTTCCAAACTCTGCAAACTCCTAAAAACTAATGGTAAGTCTCAAAAATGCATGAGCAAATAGTTTTCTTAAAATCTGCATCAGTGGCAATGCATTTTAGAATTCTTGTCTTTCAAGCATGTACCTTCTGGAGTTCTTGCTTCCTCTAGAAAGATGCCATATGTTTTATATATTCATTTATGTAACAAAATTTTATTCCACCATAAGCGTTCATGGACTCCACACCCACTTATTCAGATGCAAAGCCCTTTTTTAAAAGTTCACAATGTCTAGATGATGAAATCCTGTGCTGGAACAAGAATGTTTGGTCTTTTTTTTTTTTGCTGTAATTGACTGTTTCTGGAAAGATCCTCCACAAGAGAGGCCTGCAGTCTATGGCTCAGTACAGAACTAAATAAGGCTCTTTTTTAAAAAATAAAATGAACTCTTTAAGTTAAGATATGTTTTAGGGAGCCCTAATCTGGATGGCCCAGGCTAGCCCAATTTCATCAGATTTTGGAAACTAAACAGAGTCAGCCCTGGTTAGTACTGGAGTGAGAGACCACCAAGGAAGTTCAGGGTTACTATGTAGAGGCATAGAAGCAAACCACCTCTGATAGTCTCTTGCTTTGAGGTCTCCATAAGTTGGCTGTGACTTGCTGGCAGTTTATACAGGGGGGGGGTAGGTGGGATGCTAGAATAACCAGTATATGACAGGAATGGCAGGCAAACATCTGTATAGGCCTAAAGGGCTTCTTAGAGATGCTTTACCTAAAGAGGAGTGCGAGAGGTGAACAGTTGCAGTGTGAACCATGTACAATCTATGCATTCATGTTTTAATGCACTAAAACAATTGTGTAGAATACTCCTGTCTATATTTATTGCTTATTGTGAAACTTCACGTGTATCAATTCCTAATAAAAGATTTGTAAAAATCTGTATTTGAGCTGCAGAAACCTTATGGATTATTAACTAACATGTCAATTATCAGTAATGTTAAACTGTTTATTGTCAGTTATGCAAATGAATTTTTATAGTGTGTTTTTTAAAAATCTTTGTTGATCTCTTTCTCTGAGTTTTGGTGTGGTTTAGCTCAGCCCTGCTTTACAAGAATAACTTTTCTAATTCAGTACCAGCTTGATGTTCACATTTTCTCTTCAGTTCCTCATAGCAAGGCTATTCCTGCTTCAAAAAGTTCTGCATCATTTATTTTTAAATGTAGGGGGCACAATCTGAACCCAATATGGAGATTTGAAAATATTTGTACAGGTTCTTGATTTCCTGTGTGCTGGATGTATCAGCTCTCATCTGCAGACATATTCAGGATGCCAGGGACAAGACTGCTGCAATCTGTAACCACCTTTAGGTCCAAACGCTTCAGTGCTTGGGTTTTCATTTGACACAGCAATATACATTCAAGTTTCCATGACTCTACATCGTGGCATGTACTGCCGTTACCCACATGAGATGGGAGCAGGTGCTAATTAAAATTACAAGCTAGAGGGAGCATGAATTAAAAAAGAAAAAAATGGAAGTCAGACTCGAATTATCTGTGAATGAATCACCCTTGATTTACTAAATCATAACCCCACCTCCAAGGAATTGTTTGACAAAATGTCCTTAAATTCAGCATCTATCACTCTATAGAACAATCACCAGGACAGCATATAATTGGAGTCCTCTTTAACAATAAGCGGCAATGTGGATCCCCCCACCCCCATTCTGGCAGGGCATGCCCAGTGGTCTGTCCCTGAATTCTTAGACAGTACTGAGGGCTGAAATATGCTTGTTTCCATTTTTTGCTACTCCCCACTCATTTTCCTTTCTAAAAGGTAACAGTAATTTGAAAATGTAACACTAACCATTTCTAAAGCAATTCATGTGCCATAGCTCTTAAACCAAACTATACACAAAAGAAGCTGAATCCTGTGACAGCCTGGAGACAAAAGGAAGTCTCTGTGTGTATGATACAATCTTACAGGGAGGGGGAAAAACCCTATAGAATGCATACATAATGGTCAATTTCTTAAGAATCTCAATTTTCACCTTTTTAGCAAGTTTCTACCTTTTGTGGTTGCAAAAGTACGCTTGGAGGTTATGGTTAATACACAGTGAAATTTCAGAAGCCAGAAAAGGTTCTGAATTTCCATGGGTCACAGGTGAGGAATTAGGCCTTTTTGTGGCTTTGTGGAGTTCCTTCTTTGGACTGGCTGAAGCAGAACATTTGCAAGTTTATTCAAATGCAAAATAAGTTATGCATAAGAAGAGAAATGGTGCAAATATGCCTAGTGTTGTCTTTACAGCATGCAGAATATGCGCTATTCTGTTGCATTCTTTTAGTGTCAACTACACAAAATACTGTATACACTCCTCAACACAAAGCAGATTTGCGAATAGCAAGGAGTAGAGAAACTTTTTTTTCTTGACAAACCCATCCAGGAATACTTAACCTTAAACTGTGGATGAGTATGATCACTCTGCTTCTAACCAGTCACATAATATGCTAGGATGAGTCAGAAAAGAGCTTACTCCCTCTCCTGAGCCAAACTCACTGACCACATTAAGAGCCACTGCATTTAAGTAAAAGCACAATTGTGTTCTGCCAAGATAGGGTTGTAATAAATTTGACTTCCATCTCATAGGTGAGAAATGAAGAGTTCAACTCCATTAAGAGAGCTTACAGCTAAGGCTGTCTATAGAATTCTTCCAAGAGATCTTTCATAATGCGTCGTTCAAAGGCTGTTTAATGACTGATTAACACACAACGCAGAGGTTTTCACATTCTGAAAATAGAAAGGGATGAGGAATTTTATTCCAAATAATTTGCAAGCAATCTTGCATAGCACACCAGTAGCAGTCTAAGTGTCAAGGAGATACTTGCCATTAGGCTAAATTAGAATGCAATTTTTGAGCCAAGAAAGAATCTCAGGATTTTCATGGGATCACAGTCAGCTTGATATGTTTCTCCCACTGCAACTGAAGGTAAGCATTTTTATACAGTGGTTCCTTCACTAGTATTGAAGCTGAATTAATAAAAAGCAATCATTCAATATTATGCCAGTCTTCCATTGTGGGAAATGTTTGTGAGTATTTATCAGTGACAGTTTGAAATGAGTGATGATATAATACAATAAAAGGGTAAGAGAACGTATGATGCATAAAATAAGGGAATGCCAGTTAGAGTGCACACTGGAGAGTCCCTATGAAATATGGTGTGGATCCCATGGATCCATTCTGCTAGCAGTGGTACTTTTTTCCAGTACCAGGAACTTTCCCCTGACACAAGAGGCTCAAAAAGGAAGGAAGGTTCCATTGCTAGAGAAACACTGTGGAGCCAATCCAAAGTTAACAACACATCACAGCCAAGTACCTTACAACTGCTAGCTCATATGACATGCAGTTCAATGTAATGTTACTCCAGTTTAAGCACACTGGTTTCAGTGGACCCAGAGTGGAGTAACTGCACAGGATTTGCACTGTTAGCCTCATGCCAAACGGTTGAAGTCAGTTAAGGGTAGAAGGAGTGTCCAGGGCCACCAAGTGAATGGCACAGCTAAACCTCTAAATTCTCATAAGCATAGACTTTTAACAGGAAACCAGTCCACACTGTATAAAAATCTTTGTCCACTTGACATTCATAAAGGACAATCAGCTCTTTTGGGGTTTTGTCTGACATTTGCTTTTATTCAAACGTGCTAGAGAACTTGCCCATTTGCTCCCCTTGCTTTGAATGATCCCAGCACGGGACTAGAAACCTCAAAAACATACACTTCTAGCAATGTAATTCTTCTGCAGACATCCAGCAAGTTGCCTGTACAAGAAGGATATTATCTGTTAAGGTTTTTTTTAAAAAAATCTGGGTTGAAAAATCCAATTTTATCTATTACAAATCAGGTTTCTGAAGATTCATTTAAAAAACTTATTCAGCATCCGCTGTGTAATTGCCTAGCAATGGCCACTAAAGGCCATTCATTTTTTAAAGCTACATATGCTGCTTCTATCATTTGGGGGGAGGTTAAGCCCCACCCCATTTTTGTATTTTAAAATATATTTCTAATTTTTCTGCAAACCTGGGAGTTTTTCTCAGGCTTGTAGAAAGGTCTGTCTTGTATGTCCATGGCTCCAAACTCCAGATGTAAGTATTCACAGATGGGGCCATGTTGAGAATTAGATACATTGAAGATGTACCAAGGGAAAGAAAAACATACACATTATGCTTCTCTTTCTGTTAGCTGTTATTATGACTTGCTAAATATTGTCAAACTATATGACATTTTACAAATGTAAGTAAAAAAGATTCCCCCTGGAAACTATATGAACAGAAAGAGCCGAGAAGGAAAAGAAGAGCAGAAAATACAGAAATGGAGAAGACCAAATAGAATCTATAAATATATTTTATTTATAGATTGTGTTCATTTATTTAATAATGTTCTATTATTCATTGATTTTTTTAAAATAATATCAGCTCTGTAAGTAAATAAGTTTCTTATTTACTCTTACATCTCTTACATCTTCAGAATGCTCTGGGGTGTTCCAGGTGTTTTTAAAAATTGTCTGCCATGCAATTTGGCATCAGAGTCATTGGGAATGGTATAAAATAGCTTGCCGATAGGGAGGTAAGCTTGCAACGTTTATTTATATATTAGCATGGAGGTGAGTGAGCACTCTGATCCTTGCTTTGGGTGGATCAATGGAGCAAACAGCCAACAAAAATTTAAAATATTCCAAAAGATTTCCTAAAATGGCAGAGGAAAGAGTTGCTTTTGATGCTTTCTGAAAAGTTTGTAAACACACCTACCAAATAAATAATTTCAGTGGGTGCGGGTGTTCAGGGTCTCTGATTTTACTCAACCACATTCTGCACAAGAAAATTCTAAACAAATGGATGATGTAGCTGGTAAAATAATTGCATTTTCTCAGTGGAATAGAAGCCTTTCCTGGAGGAAAGAATTCTGGTCCCTGGGAAAGAAATGTTTAATATGCTATCAAGTTTTAATCTAAGAAGACACTTACAAAGCAGTCCTAAACAAAATTGCATCTTTCAAAGCCCATTGACTTCAATGGATTTAGAAAGGCATAACTCTAATTAGAATTGCACTATTAGACTCTTAGACAACATATAATTTTTGGACTCATTGGTCCAAGTTCAAAAATAGGTCTTACCTACAATACAGATAATAACTATGCACAGTGGCACAAGATGGAGATGAGCATTCCTGTCTGCATTACAATTATTTATTTGCTGCATTTATATCTCACCTTTCTCCCACATGGGGGACCCAAGGCAGCTTGCCTCATCTCTTCTTCTCCATTTCATCCAACACGGATGGAATGGTGCATCCCTATCCAGAAAGCATGAAGGGAAATGTTATGTCTCTGGCAGGGGTCATTTCCTGCAGGAGCGCACAGGAGCGGAGCTCTGGCAGTAAAGAGCCCAGGGGGCGGGTACATGCAACAAGCCCCGCCCCCTGCTCCCAGCAGCCCCGGGCCACGAGGAGCAAGAAGGAGCCAGGTAAGTTGCAGTGGGTGTTGCCTTCTTACACACTTCCGGTGATGTCAGGGGGTGTGGCATATGCAAATAATTTATGCTAATGATTTATGCTAATGAGCTCCTGCACCTCTTTTTCTGTGAAATGACCCCTGAGCATTAACAACCTTCAAGCCTTGGTTTCTGGCAATAAAGGGCAGGGGGGAGGCTTTTCTGGCCTTTGAGGGAGCAGTCATTGGGCCAGGCCAGGCAGCAACCACTGGGAGACACGCTATCAGACAATGCACATGACTCACCTAGGCCTAGCTGCTGTCCAGTATTCAACAGCAGTCAACCCACAGAAGCCCGTGTGGTGTCATGGTTAGAGTTGCAGACTGGGATCTTGGATACCCAGGTTCAAATATTCATTCTGCCACAGAAGCTCACTGGGTGACTTTGGGCAGTCACACATTCTCAGCCTAATCTACATTACAGGATGGTTGTGAGGATAAAATGGAGGAGAGAATGACATAAGCTGCTTTGGGTTCCCATTATGAAGAAAGATGGGGTATAAAAGAAGGAAATAAACAATATATAGAGATGGGGGGCAGGTGAAAGTTTGGTTGGTGGTTGGGTAGAAGGGATAAAAGGAAGCATGGAATGGTGAGGACATGGGGGCTGCCAGAAGAGGGAAAACGGGAAATAATATGGGGAAGGGCATACAGGGGAAAGTGAGCCCCCCCCCCATCATTGCAGGTTCCCCACCACAAAGTTGGGCTTGAGGTCCAGCACTGCACAACTGGGCCCAGCAGCTGGAATCACACAGTTTTCTCAGGGAAAGTCTGTTTGCAGGGGGGGGGGAGAAAGCTGAAAACGGGACAGAGAAGGGAGCAAGAAGGAGAGAAGGAAGCAGGAAATCATGAGAGGCTATAGAGGTTTCTAGGGATAGGAAAGAGGGAATAATTTCTATTTGTTCCAATCTTACTGCATTCTAAATTGGAATAGAAAGGAGCTTCTGCAACATCCATGAGGTTTCAATATGAACAATAGTTTTTGTCTGTTCTGTAGGCTCATTGAAACCAGTTGTACCTACTAAATTATGTTTTGGCTATTTAGTTATTACATTTGTTCTTCTCTTGATAGCTCCTAGTGACCCTAAGGCAGTCAGTCTAGGCAGCTTACTACCAAACCAGCTTAGCTTAGTAAAGGAACTTTATCCAGTGTCTTCAAAACATTCTCAGGACCTACTAAAGAAGTAAATCTATATATTAATAGCCAAGTTGCCCAAATCTTTGGCTACGTAAATGCATTGACTGGAGTTGTGGACAGGCAAGATGGATCTTTTTACAAAACTGAAAAGGGCCCCAGGTTTGCAGAAAAATGTGAAATCTAAAAGGGGGGGAGCTTTAAAAAATCTGAAAATGATAAAAGGAGCACTTGTAGCTTTAAGCAATCGATTCCCTCAGTAGCTGTTGCTAGACAACCACAGTATTCCAGACTGGGTTTCAGCTAGTAAAAAGGAGGGGGTGGAGGCAGGGCCTTTTCCAGGCCTATATTGCCCTTTGAGGGAGGACTTTTTGGGGCAAGCCCTGGCTAGGGTTGACAGCTCCACATTGGGAGATTCCTGGAGATTTTGTGGTGGAGTGTGAGGACAGGGTTTGGGGATGGGAGAGGTCTCAGCTGGATATACCATAAAGTCCACCCCCCAAAAAACCAGTGATTTTCTCCAGAGGGACACATCTCTATTGTCTGGAGTTCAATTCTAATTCTGGGTATTCTCCAAGTCCCACCTTGAGGCTCGGAACCCTAGGCCTGGAAGCAACCTCTGGGTGACTTCATACCACCCAGTTTGCATGACTCTACTAGGACTGACTGCTTGCTATTGTTCAACAGCAGCCACCCTATGAAAGTCAGTGGGATATAGTGATTAGAGCTTCAGAGTAGGATCTGGGAGACCCAGGTTGAAATCCCCATCTTGCTGTGGAAGTTCACTGGGTGATTTTGGATCAAGCACAGACTTTCAGCCTAACCTACCTCATAGTGCTGTTGTGCAAACAAAAAGGAGAGAAGAACAATGTAAGCTGCTTTGGCCCCCACCAGTGTTCCCTCTAAGCTGAGTTAGTGTGAGCTAGCTCATAGTTTTTTAGCCTCCGGCTCACACATTTTTGTCTTAGCTTAGGAAAGATGGCTCCAGAGCAAACTCATTTATGCAGTAGCCAAATCACTCACTCACAACTTTGATGCCAGTAGCTCACAAAACAGAATTTTTGCTCACAAGACTGCACAGCTTAGAGGGAACATTGGTCCCCACTATGAAGAAAGGTGGAGTATCAATGAAGTAATTAAGTAATAAATATAACTGAAGATGGGAAGTGGTAAAAGATAGGTTGGTGAATGGCTGAGGAGGAGAGAATGCAGCAGACAAAGGGGAAAAGATATGAGGGTTGCCAGGGGGATGGAAAGAGGAAACAGTGTGGGGAGGGGGATACAGGGAAAAGTGAGGTGCCACTCCACAAGTCCTTGAGTGTTCCCTACCAGGCAAATAGGCCTGGCCTACTGACTGGCACCACACAACTGGGCCACAGTTTTCTTAAGTATAGGCTGCCAGGACAGAGGGGCAGACAAAGGTAGCTTGGCTGTTTCATGTGAAGGAGATAGGGTTACTAACTACAGTTTAAGAAATTCCCAGAGATTTGGGGGCTGGACCCTGCGGGAGGTGGGGTTTTGAGGAAGGGAGAGAACTCAAAAGAATACAATACTATATATTCTACCCTCTAAAGCCATTTCCTCCAGGGGAATTAGAGTTGTCAACCTTCAGATGGAGGTTGGAGATCACCTGGAATTACAATTGAGCTCAGTTCCTCTGGAGGGTGGACTCTATGGCATTATACCCTGGCTGAGGTTACTTCCCTCCCCAAACTTCCCTCTCCCAAGGCTCCACCCCAAATATCCAGGAATTTCCCAACTTGGAGCTGGCAACCCTAAGGAAGAACTGATCTATATAGCTGGGAGATGTGACTTCAGGAGATCTCCAGGCCCCACCTGAGATTGGCCGCTCTAGTGGAGAGATGGAAGCAGGAAAAGGGGAGAGACTATGGGGGCTTTCAGGAAAAGAGAAAATAGTGAAGGAGAGGGAAATGAGATGCCTCCTGGAAGTCCTTGGGGGTTCCTGATTTCTATACACTAAAAGCAAAGACTTGGCGCCTTTAGCTTTAAGCAACAGATTCCTTCGGAGGCTGTTGCTAGGCAACAACAATATTCCAGGCTGGGTTTAAATGAGAAGGGGAGGGGCGGGGCCCTTTCCAGACTTATTTTGGCCTTTGATGGAGGACTTCTTGGGACCAGGCTTGCTATTGCTGCTAGCTCCAAGTTGGGAAATTACTGGTGATTTTGTGGTGGAATCTGAGAAGGGCAGGGGAGGGAGCGGAGAGGCCTCAGCCAGATATAATATCATTGAGTCCATCCTGCAAAGCAGCCATTTTCTCCAGAGGGACAGGTCTTTGTTGCCTGGAGGTCAGTTGTGATTCTGGGACATTGCCAGGTTGGCTACCCCAAGCTTAGCAGTAACCTCTGAGTGACTTGCTACCACTTGACTTGCTCGACTCAGCTATGCCTAGCTTGCTTGCTACTGTTTAACAGCAGCCCCCTCTGAAAGACAGTGTTATACAGCAGTTAGAGCTTCAGAGTAGGGTCTGGAAGACCCAGGTTTGATTCCCCATCTTGCTATGGAAGCTCACTGCGTGATTTTGAACCAGTCACATACTTTTAGTCTAATCTACCTCACATTGTGTAGATAAAATGGAGAAGAGAATAATGTATGCTGCTTTGATCCCCACTGTGGAGAAAGGTGGAATAGAAATGAAGTAAATGAAGAGCCAGTTTGGTGTAGTGGTTAAGAGTGTGGACTCTAACCTGGGTAAACAAGGTTTGATTCCCCACTCCTCCACATGCAGTTACTGGTGTGACCTTGGGTCAGTCAAAAGTTCTTTCAGAGCTGCTCTCTGAAAGGAAATTCTTGAGAAGGCTCTCTGAGACCCACCTACCTCATAGGGTGTCTGTTGTGGGGAGGGGGAGGGATTGTAAACTGCTCTGAGACGCCTTCGGGTAGTGAAGGGCGGGGTAAAAATCCAATCTCTTCTTCTTCTTCTAAATAAATGCTGCTTCTAAATGAATATAGCTGAAGATGGGAGGCAGATAAAATATAGGGTGGTGAATGGCTGAGAATGGGCAGTGAACTGTGGCACCACACAACTGGGCCACAGTTTTCCTAGGTACAGGCTGCTGGGGGGGAAGCTTAAGACAGAGGGGCAAATAAAGGTAGGTTGGCTGTTGGGTGGAAAGGAGTTAGGGTTGCAAACTGCATGTTAGGAAATTCCTGGAGATTTGGGGGAGAGGCATGGGGAGAGTGGGGTTTGAGGAGGGGAGGTACCTCAGAAGAGTATAATGCCATAGACACCACCCTCCAAAGTAGCCAATACCTCTGGGGGACCTAGGGTTGCCAACCTCCAGATGGGGCTGGATATCACCCAGAATTACAATTGACCTCCAGATGACAGAGATCAGTTCCCCTGGAGAAAATGGCTGCTTTGGAGTGTGGACTCTGTGGTATTATGCACTGCTAAGGTCACTTCCCTCCCCAAACCTCACCCACCCTAGGGTTGCCAGCTCCAGCTTGAGAAATACCTCGAGATTTTGGGGGTGGAGCCTGAGGAGGGTGGGGCATAATGCCATAAAGTCCACATTCCAAAGGAGCCATTTTCTATAGGTGAACTGGAGATCAGTTGTAATAGTGGGAGATCACCAGCCACCACCTGGAGGTTTGCAACTCTACCCCCAAATCTCCAGAAATTTCCCAGGCTGGCAACCCTAAGGCGAACTGATCTCTGTAGTTGGGAGATTTGTTGTGATTCCAGGAGATCTTCAGGCCCCACCTGGAGGTTGGCAACCTTAGGAGAGAAGCAGGAAAGGGGGAGGGCTAGGGGAGCTTCCAGGAAAGGAAAAAGAGGAAATTGTGGAAGAGAGGAAAATGAGATGCCTCCAACAAGTCCTTGCATGTTTCCACTTGTACTTACTAAACAATCAAAATGTCAGGAAAGACACTGTTGCATTCTTTAGGAAGACATTTATGATAGTGAAAGGAAGAGGAAAAAGAACTTCCTAGCAGCCTCCTGCAGTCCACCAAAAGACGTAGCTGAGGTTGTGCGGCTATGTAATCTACCTTGAGTCTCAGTGAGAAAGCAGGCTACAAATAGAGTAAATAAATAATTAAAGGAATAAAATAAGCTTCAGCTTATGGTGGGCATCTTTCTTTAGCATACTGTTCTGCAAGCAGAGCACTGAGGGCTTTCAGAGAAAGGGGATACTGTTAGAAATTCCTTAAGTAGACTGGTGTAGTTCATGGAAGCCTTGGATCCAAACTTTTAACAACCAGTTGTTTTTTGGACAGAAATTCTTGCTGCACTAAACATCAGTGAAGTTACTTTCCTTTGGCCATGGCCAGGCTCATACGATACTTTTGATGAAGTTACAGGGAAGCATAGATGGAAGTTATGGGCAGATGGGAATACAACTCTGCCTGCTGGGTGTCCTCTCTCAAGTCACAACTCTCTCAGCCCCACCTACCTCGCAAGCTGCCTGTTGAGAGGAAGGAAATGTGGTTGTAAGCCGCTTTGAGACTCCTTAAGGTAGAGGAAAGCAGAGTATAAAAACCTACTCTTCTTCTTCTATAGGTCAAGAAGCCCTCAGTAACAGATGGCAGCTGCAGCAGGAGGACAAAAGAGAAGAAACACTACTAAGAGCCACTCAGGGTAAAGTACTTTAGCTACCACCACTCCTGTCTTACCACTCAGTGGTAGCAGCTGGTGTATGAACAGACCCTTCCTCTTATACGCTGCTCAGTAGCAGGAAACAACAGCTGGCTCCTGCTATCTAGGCCACTGCTGGCTATGAGCCCATCAGAACCACATGGGGCTCCCAATCGGCCAGAATGGCAATGATTTTTTGGCTAGAAATTAATAAATCTGCTTTTACAAGATGTCCCGAGGGAATCAATTTGATCTGGTCCCACCTCAGTATACACTTGCCAGACATATGTAGAAGCCATGAGCTACAGAAGTTTTCTTTCAATGAAATCCCATTAACCACCCTGTAAAGAATACTGGGAAGTTTCTCTGCTTAAGCCTCACTCATTCAACGGTGCTTCCATATATTTCCAATGGATTGTGCCTGGCTGCCTTAATTATTAAGAAACAGTTGGCATTGTTTGCAAGCAACCAGGGCTGCCTGAAAAAAAGAAAAACATACTAACAAATTATCATGAAGCGTCTGTATATTGTTTAAACTTGAACGACTGGAAATGAAAACTGGAATAGGAAGTATGCTATAGGCAATATAATGTAGAGGAATTAACCGATAGTTCCAAAATAGTATGTCTCAAATTGAATCCTGCTTCTGCTGGTGACACTCTATAAACTGCTTTGGGCAAAGCATCAGTTTCCTGCCTCGATTCCCCATCTGCTAATAGTAGCAATAACAGTAACCTAATTTGCATATCACAAAAGACCGCTGTGATTTACCATCTTTGCCAGGCCTTGAATATTCACGGCGTTTCTATAAATGCTAAAATATTAGTATTTTTCCCTGTGACAAGAGCTTATCTTTATCGCTAATTATAGCCATATAATTACAGTTGCCTGAAATATGACTACATAGTTTGCAACCATTTTTTAATTTTTAATAATAAATCAGGTTCCTATTTGAATTTCAAAAATCTGTTATGTAAATGGAGGACATTGCCACACACTTTTTGTAGCAGGAGCTTGTGTTTCTGATCTTGATCATATGTGACTATGACTAGAATATCAAGTAGGCAGCAATGACCTCTATTCAATAGAGAGATATAGACAGCTCCTACTCCAGTCTTCAACCTATAAATTGAGAACTGTACAGGAGCAGCGCTAAGCAGAATTTATCCGGCAGTACATAATTGAGCTTCTGACTCATAGGTAAGAAAGCACATTTTACCTATTTGGAAAAAAATTCACATTTATTTACTGTCAAACAGGTGTTAAACTTTACATTGGATATTAGTGATGGGCTCATTATTAACAGGTTTACACAAAAGGGATGAAAAAAGCAGAATTTTTCTGAAACAATGTACAATTAATTAGATCTTTTATCATAAAATAAATTAATTACTAAATATAGGCAGAAGGAGTATGGAAGAGTAATATTTTTGTTTTCTCTTAGATTAAAAAGGACAGGCACCATTTGTTCCCCATTAAGTTTTCAGAGTAATATCCTGGGTCCCTCCCTTTGGCCCCCCGCTTCCACCCTCCTCCCCAGTTAAAGAATGGAATGGGAACTAATTTATAATCTGTTGCAGATACTTTACCAAATTTGTGCAAGGCATGGCATTAATTGGCTTCTAAGAGAATTCTCCCCAGAAAATATGTTCGTTTGGCAATAAAAAGTTTGAAACATAAGAAGAAATACTAACGTCAAAACAGAACACTGTTTACAGTGAAAAAGAAGTGAAAATGGGAAGAACTTGCATTTTAAACATATTACGGTACTATGAACCAAGTGTAAGAAAAAACAGCTTGTAGCATATGTGCAACCAAGAGCGTTTCACAATATTTTCTTCAAACTCTTTAAAATCATTTTAATGACAATTATATTTCCTTTTGGACACAAATGTATTTATTTTTTTACCCTAGCAATAGAACAAAATATAATTTCTTTAGCCATTTTTTTCATGAGAACAGTTCATTGTACAGTTGAGGAAATATATGAAATAAGGCCTGTGGCTTGATTGCTAGTGGTTAGACATGTTTTCAATCTTTGCCATAATGGAAAAGATTTGCAGTGAACTGCAAACTGATGCAGAATCTCTCTCCTGCTTTTGCAAGTCTTGTCAGGAATATTAAGGTACAGTAAATTTGTCCCACAGGATTTTTAGAGCCTACGTCTTGTATATAATACAATGTAGGCCTACAAAAAAATGATGCAGCCATATTTACAAATTTAGTTCACAAACTGCTGCAGTAAAATGGCTGGAACGCTTTCATTGCGTGTGTGTACGTTTATTTCACAATCTCTTTTATGTCAGCAGCAGAAGATATCTTAAAATACCTCGATGGCATCTCTTTTTTTTCTTTGTAACAAATAATTCTTTTAGTATACTCTGTGTATATACAAAGCTTTGTTTTATAAAAATTCACAGAACTGCAAGGTCCAGTCATCTCCGTTACATGGGAGAAAGAAACCACAGGGACAACAGAATTGTCTCTTCAAGCAGATATGAGGGAGCCTGCATGGGGCCAATTAAGTCTGTTTAATACTTGTATGTGGTCTTCAGTATTCCTTTGCTACACTATTAAAGGCTTGTCACTAGTTGCATTTGTCCTTCCCTAACGTCCCCTTCTGGAATACATCCTTCCTTGTTAATAGGAATTATATAGCCGTCGCTATTGCCCCTGCTGATTTGATAGTACATCTGAAGCTGATGACCAGCTCCGAGATTTGGCATGCTTTTGTAGTAAATGTCCTCATTCTCACTCCTCCTGGAGGGAGAGAGGTCTTCCTCGATGTCGGGACTGCTCTCAGGGTAAGGAGAGTCTCTGAGGTTGGGCATGCTCGTGTAAAGAGAGTCTCTGTTGGGGGACTGGAGGTGGTCTTCAACTTCAGCTGTCAGCTGTGACACATAGCTATCTGTTCCTTCAGTTTTCACTTTCTTCTGTGGCTGGTACAGAAGGGAGTGAGTCCGCTGGGGAATCAGGGGGGCCTCAAGCTCCTTTTGATGCAGCTCCAGGCCTGGGTTATCACTGTGCATCAAAGATGAAGCATCCGCGACGATAGCATCATCTTCACTACTGCTCCCGCCGATCACAGCTTTGATTGGTAATGTGCGCTCTAGGTTGTGGTTCTTGTTGCTGCCCCGCAGGTTGTTGTGCACTAATTCTGAAATGATCATTTTTTCAAATGCGGCATCATTCAGGCTTAGTCCACAGTCTACAACTTGCACACTGTCATTATAGTCTCCGTTGCGCAAAGAGTAGCTGTTGTTGAAATTACCATTTAGCGGTAGAGTATCCATGGCACTTGTATCCCTGGCATTGTTCAGTGAATGTCCTGCAAGAGAAAAGTGACACCCTGGGTTAGTGTCTGCGCCTCAGGCACGGTTCTTATTCTATAAAAGATCTTTAATGTAGTTCAGGACAAAGTTGTACTTGGAAGTAAGACTTGAGAAATGTTAGGGTGACTGGATGTTCCCAACGGTAAGGGTAGGCACCTTATAAAAGAGAGAGAGAAGTTTATAAAGTAGTAACACTTTTCATGAAGCTTCAATGTTACTTTAAATTAGAAATTTGAAAGTAAATGCAAGGTTTCTAATTTAACAATTTAGCATCAGTTCTAGAAGTCTTCCAATAAGGAAGAGGAAGGTCACTCCATGCCCTTGCATATGTAATGCAATGCAATTCATTTGTAAACATTTACATTTTAAGTACAACACCATGGTTCAGGAAAAATAAAATCAACAGAATTTGTCCTAAACAACACTAAATTAAAACAAATCAAAAAAAAAAAGTAATCAGGTCACATACAAAACAGAAGGTAAATGTGTAACTAAACCCACATCATTGGCAAGCAACTACTTTTACAGCATTTCTAAAATTTCCTTTTCGTGTGTGTTTTTTTTTCTTTTGAAGATGGAATAAAGAAAAGAATGAAAAAAATGGACAAGTACAGAGATTTCATGTTAAGCACAGACAGCCACCTCTCACACTAAAGGGACTGGGGTCCACAAGCACCATCCAACAACACGGAAGACAGCAGGTGGAATGACTCACTTTGGACAACTCACATCATGTCTGTCTGCTCAGGCTATCTGGCCTAAGAGTAGCTGATATATAAAAGAAAGTAAAATGATTTATTGTAACATGATGAAGAATTACTGAGCTTCTCAGCAACTTAGTCAGAGCAAGGGTTCAACAAATTAGATTGCTTGCAATAACAGCTTTTCCCCATTTTAAAGTGAATTTCTGTTTTGGTTGCATTTTTCTCGGCCAGCAACGGCCCCAGGCTTCAGAGGGCCAAAGTTCGCCTGCAGCCCTGCAGTCTGCATCAGTCACAGTGACAGTACTAAATGAAACCACCATCTATTTAAGAGTTGGACCCACAGACACCATGGGCAACATGGAAGTCAAAAAGCAGAAATGTTAGGGATTCCTCTAAGCATGGGTCACAGAAATTAACCAAATGATAAATATTAAGCTGTGGAATGGGAGGAGATTATCAGCCAGGGCTGACATTTTTCAACTGCTGGAGAAATGGAGAAATTGGATACGTCTTGCTGGAAGGATGAAAAGAAGTTTAGGAAAGAAACAAAAAACTGGAGTTTTATGGTGACATGCTCTTTTTTTCTAGAGATAAAGCAATTGGTTTTGCTAGAGACACAAAGACATGTAAACTAAGACATCACATTGCTTCCCAGGCAAAGAAGAAAAAAGAAAGCTTTGAAAGAAACTGAATGGTATGTGTCATGAAAAGTTAGATGATTTGTTAGTGAACTCTCCTAGAAGAATCACTTTTAACATTCTAGAGAAATGTGTGGAAAAATCAAGAAAGAATGAGGTACTGTTTTTGGAATGAAACTGACCACTGTGAGGCTGCTGCATTATATGCAAGGCTTGGAGTAGTTACACAGAAAGAAAAGTGATTTTTAAAAGTGTGTCTAAGAACATTTCCTGATTTACTTTCAGCCAGCGCTTAAAGCTGCAGCTTAACCAAGAAAATTCAAAGTTGCTTCCATAAAGATAGAAAGATTGGATTCATGCCCAAAAGTGACTGTTTTGTTTGGTTACAGAATACTAATTTTTGAAGTGCAAGAGCTGCAGCTAATCTTGTATTGTGTTGTTCCAGCCATCCATGTGCACTGAATTAGTCAAAAGGATGGCAATTCTTTGAACAGCTTCTCTAGGCTTTGATTAAACAACTTTTTTTGTAGCTGGGTAATTTCATATATGTTCCTAGATCTCTCTTGCAAAAAGCCTTATCCATATGGAACATATGGCATTTATAAGAGACAGCCAACACATGGACTACATGCCGGTATTAATTTCCTCTATGAAGGCGCTCTCTCTCTCTCTCTTTTAGAAATAATCTAATTCTTTATCCTCTACTAAAGAGATATCGAAGCATATTTAATAATCCAAAATGAATTTTCTATGATATACTGCAGAGTTAAGCACACTTGAATATACTTCAACCAGTTTTAAAGAGGCAAGTTTAGCTGCCCGTGATCAGGTAATTCACTTGAAGTCTTTTCATAGCCTGTAGCAAGATTACAGTGGGAATGTGAAAACGTAAGTCAATTATTAAGCATCTCTGCTTAACGGTGCTCTGGTTTTTAGCAGCAAATTATTTCAGCATTGGATATCCTCAGTTACCAATAGGGCTTGCTACAGACCTCTTGTGATTTTTTTCCCTTTCGCAAAAAGCAGTACACATGTACTGTTTGAACAGGGAAACATTTCATTTGCAAATTGTGAACCACTTGCCCGCTGAGTCTACTTCATGACCGCTAGTTATGTTTTAATTGTGCCCATTAAAAATCATGCTGAAAAAATTTACATTTGATAGGCAAAGTTAAGTTTTACTCCCATACTTGTCTCTCTGTAGGTTGCTAGAGGAAAGCATAAGGAAAGTAAGAAAACAGGAGAATGAACATAGAAACTGCAGTTCACCGTTTTTTATATAAAATAAGGAAATCTGACATGGAACAATAGGTTTGATTTCAAAAAAGAACATGCTTAACACAGACTTTCAATTACATTAGAGACTCTTTATTTTATAGCTTATTCAACTAGTAATTATTAAACATGTTTTAATTTGGGAATTGATTCAGTAACAAAAGACAAGCAGTTGGACAGTATAGTATAGTACAAGTAAGTTAGTGATGAGGCTCTGACAACCCTGAACCTATACATACGCATGTGCAAGTGTGTCTGCCTGCAGTGGTGAATTAGCATCCCTGCATGTGCCTAAAGCATCAGAGCAATATCATGTTAGGTGACAAATGCACTTAGGACATGTCATCCTAAAAATGTAACTGCTGGTGCTGCCGACAGTCTTAGGATCAAGGCCATATGTCCCACACGTCTACGTTCTCTTCTAATTCTAATCACTGCCTGAACAGTTTCCTAAGGAAAAGAAAAAACTCACATAAAGCTGCACTATACTATAGTTTGCCTCGAAATATGACTCTGGATACAGTTTCCCACACCAGGATAATCCAGATGTCAAGATGCCTTGTGTGGGTTTAATTGTCTAATCAACTCCAGAAGCAGAATGTTCTCAGCAAGCTTTTGATTAATTTTATATTGCATAGACGTGATACCTCTAAGTGATATATATCTTGAAGATGGGCTCTCAGACCAGGGGGTGTCAGTCCTGTAATAGTATATTAAGATTTATGCCACCTGTGTTAAAAACATGGATGATTATTGGCAACGGCTATTATGGAAAAGGCATTATCACTATAATATAGTGCAGTTTTACAAGCCTGGCATTATCAGCAGTACTTCTCGAGGGAGAGGCATTCTGAAGGCAGTTCTAGGTCCCCAGCTACATTAAGGGAAGGGGGCACTGTGCAAAATATCATTAAGAAACATAGGCAAGATCAACATATCCCAAAGTGTGGGCACACCTGGTGAGTTAAACACAGGAGCTGAAGGGGCATTACATACAACGGTTTCAGCGAGCAATGTGTTATACGGATTGTTAGTGCCGTGCGGTCGAAGAAGAGGGTTTGTTAGTAGGTAATTGCCAGTCATTCCTAAAGCAAAGAAACAGAAAGAGAGAGACATCAGCTCTTTAATTTGATTCTGACAGTTCCAATAAAATATTTTTTCTTTCATCATGAGTCATGTATATCTTGTCAAATTTAATTCAGCAGAACATTTCTGAATGTATTTGAACTACTAATTTGAAGGAAGAGAGTGAAAATGTAGTTAGATTTCAGTAATTCACAGGTGCCGTCCAAATCCCCAAAGTAAACACCTGCTGAGAATGACATTTGCTAATTTATACAAAATCGCTGTTAAAACAAGAATAGCAATTAAATGCTGAAAGACCCAATGTTCTGTTTCAAGATGTTACAACTTAATGTCTGTAACCTTAACCATGGATAGGCACCAGAATAGAGAAATCAAAATCATGTTAATTTAAAGGCATCGGACAATCTGATGGAAAAACCCCCACCAGAGTTTATTTCTAAATTAAGTGAAAATAGAGTAGGATTATTAAAAAAAAAGGAAGGGGTGGAACAAAAGCACAGCTTTTTCAGCCAAAAGTAAGTTGAGCACAAACTGCAGGAAGCCTCTCTTATTATATGCAAAAGAGCACATGCTGAAGGTTTTGGAGCTGGGGTGGGGAGACTGTGGGTAAATCATTCACATATTCTTGTAGAAAAAATGGATCCATGCGGCAATATTAACTACAAGGCTTTTTAAAAACATCAATTATCTTTAAGATACGTCTGTTCTCTGAGTAACAATAATCTTAAATGAACACTAAAAGAAAGAACAAACAGCTTGTTTAGCAATTCCAGTCCAAATGCATCAACATTTTCTTTTGTACTAGTGTCTAAATAAGCAGGCAAAGTTTCAAAATAACATCTTAAAAACCAGCCCTTAGAAACCCACATGGATCTTGGGTCTCTTAAATGAACACACTCGTCAACAGTACATAAAATTAGATTACAGCCTTTGTGCACGCATATATATCACATAAGAGCTAGGTGAAGGTGCTATTCAACTAAGCAGTATGGGAACCCATAAGGAAGGGTTGATCTTGTCTGAATATATTACATGTCCAAAATGAGATAGAGTGCAGTCTAAGAATTTACATACAAAATTTAAATTGATTAGCTTCTCATTGTGGCAATGGTGGCAGATATTACATTTTAAATATTAATGCCTTATCACCACTCAAAATATTATTACTGTAGGTAGCAAAAAATCCTGGAGTTCGGGGAATTGCTTTACTGACAGATTATGTTAATCTTATTTGGTGTTGGTTTCATTTATTTGATTTTCACAGGTTTTTTTTAAATGCAATCTACATACAAGAAAGGGCAGTTCAAGCAATCTTCTGCTGTAGCGTA
Organism: Gekko japonicus; assembly: GCF_001447785.1. Taxonomy (NCBI): domain Eukaryota; kingdom Metazoa; phylum Chordata; class Lepidosauria; order Squamata; family Gekkonidae; genus Gekko; species Gekko japonicus. The sequence continues at coordinate 1,541,620 of NW_015161949.1, read as the reverse complement.
CATTGCAAACTTTCGACTGTATGGTAATTTCAGCTAATTAACATAATTGAACATGGATCCACATCCCCCCCCCATCACTGTCATCCTCACTGTGCTGTAGCAGAATGAATATTGATTCTCATTCCTTAGCCCTGGTGGTTCTCGTAAATAAAGCTCAAAGGCCATGGGTCTTGCCTGCAAATACGGAATACAGGGTTGCCAAATCTGAGCTGAGAAATTCCTGGAGATATGGAAGTGGAGCTCAGGCCGGCTGGAGTGCAGGGAGGGGAGGGGAGGGATCTCAAAGGGGTATAGTGCCATACAACACACTCTCTAAAGCAGCCATTTCTTCCCAAGGGAACTTGTCTCTGTAGTCTTGGATATCAGTTATAATTCAAGGACGTTTCTAGGCCCCATCTGGAAGTTGGCAACCCTAGTGAAACATGTGGGGAACGTCTCTTTCACAAGTCCTACTAAAACTAGCAGGAGCTGTGCATGTCCAAAATGTGGCTTGCTGATTTCGTTAGGGTATGTCGGCACCAAGCTAGCTAAACACAGCAGACTCTATGATTATGAGTTGCTGTCAATGCAACCAGTCTGCCAGCAGGGAAACTTTCTACTGGTTAAGAACGGAGTGGCTATGTATTCGACTGACAACAAATGTTTCTCTTAGGGCCTATGCAGATATTATTAGTAAGGAAAAAATGTCACCTTTCAAGGTGTTTCAGATCGGCACACTCTTACCCACCTTTCTCAACACGGAGAGCAAGTAATATATGAACTCCATTGGATGTTTATTTAAATCCAGTATTATGACTCTGCCTCTCTATCTAAAGAAGGAATGGTACTTTGCTTTAGAGGATCAGGGATATACTATGTTCCAATAAACATGGTACAGCTTGAGCTACAGACTGATTTTTTTCTCCAGGAGAGGGGTGAGGGAGAAGCTGAGAAGGATGGAATTTTCCTCAGGTAACATCTGAACAAGTCCCAATTTTCTAGCAGTCTTCATTTTGCCAGAAAGTTGGTGAGCAGTTTATTGATTCTAGCTGAGTTAATAGCCTGGGAGCAGAAAGAAACCAGGCAAGGAAGGCTGTCCACTGGTTTGAGATATGGGACATGTGAAGATCCATGTGCATCAGAAAAATGTGGATACATGCCACAGGGAACTGCAAGCAGTTGGCACGTCCCTGTGGTGTATACCAGAATTGTACAACTGTTGGAAAAGGAGTATCAGCTGTTTACCATAAACAGTACAAATACACAGAAACATAAGGTATGTTGCAGCCCTTAATTATTAAGTTTTCTGAGCAGCTGTGTGTTTCTGAGTTCTGAGGACAGCAACTGTTTCCCCATCTCATCTAGCCCAGGAGGGACTTCCTTGGAGGAAGCGACCACATGAAGAATGCCACCTAGGACTGAAGGTTAATGGTTTCACCAGTTTACTAGAAACCATGATCGATGGCTGGGTTTTAATCTAATTAATTTATACTTTGGAATGTTTTTAACTGAACTGTATTTTAAATATGATGTACACCACCCTAAGCACTCCGGGGGAGGGTGGTTTAGAAATTCAATAGGTAGTAGTAGTAGTAGTAGTAGTAGTAGTAGTAGCAGTAGTTTGAGACTTTGGGGCAGAGGAAAGTGAGAAAAGGCTTGTAAAGGTCTCTATGTAGAACATGTGACTAACAAAATTTATACAGACAACTATCACTCCAAGGCACAGAGGTGTATGTGCTGTGCACATCAAACACTTCTCCATGTACAGTTCTCCATTGACTCACAATCATACTGTTTTGCATGCACAGAGCTACTCTCGCCATGAAATGAGAAAGGAATCTTGGTGGTTGGATCTGAAATGTAATGGAGCTCCTGCTCCAGTGTTTCATGGTTTGTTTGCCCAAGAAGAATCCTGCATTTGGAAAATGAGAATCCAGAAGCTAGAGACAGAGTTTTAAAAAGACCAATTGACTATTGATTTCTTGGATGATAATAAGTCCTGGGATCAATCCCATCAATGCATCAAGTGAAAAACTAGCAGCAACAATGAAATACTGGTTTTGTTTTTATTACAACTACCTGGGAGGCCCCACTTCTCATAACCTAGATTTAGATTTTAAGGAAAGAAGAAATGAGGCAGCTTTCAGATGAAGATGTTAAGGTTAAGTGTTGTCCTGTTAGCATCACATTTCCCTTATGAGAAGTTCCGGCATGGAAGCCAGTGAGAAAGTTTGCTTGTCCTTGAGTATTTACGGTTGGAACATAGTGGAGTGGCCCTTCTCTATCATTTAGTAAACCTATAGGAAGAGATACGAAGGCTTTACAAACATTAATCTGAGTTACAATGATAAATCTATGTCCAGAGGTCTTAAATCTAGTCTACATGGCTATGTTTTCTCCCTCTTGGGCTGTCATGTAGCAGACAAATGCTGCATTACAGACATGATCAAAACTATACGGGAGAAAAATCTTTGCAGATGTCTTTTGTATAGAGCTGATTTCAATTTGATTTCACAGGCAAAATGTTCACGTATGGAAATCTAATGCATTTAAAATGTTACTGTGCTGGTAGTTCTGTTTCAGTTTTAAACTACAAAGGTTAGCAAAGATTTAAAATTATGTTCTTGCTTTTAAGTTAAATTATTGATGAGACTTAGTTAAATACACTTTCCATGAATGAGAATGCTAGCTTCTATCCTAAGAAAAGGGGGCTTTAGGAACCAGATTTTAAATGTATTCACGCCAACGTTAAATTGTAACTTTAACAAGTACTGCTTCTGAACTGCCTGCGTGTGTGCATGCACGTCCATGCATGTGCACACATGTATTTCCATTATTCATTACAGATATTCAGTGTGCCTACTTCATATGCTTTATTTTTATTTCCAATGCAATTCACCTAAATTCATGTCGAATAAAAGGCTGCCGAGTTATTTAAAAAAATAAAACAAATGTGTCCAATAACTGACCTTGATTAAGTGTTGAAGTGCTATTGATATCACCTGAGATAAAAGAAGATTCAGATTGTTTTCTCACAGTGTCATTCCACATCCTTCTTATTCGGCTCTGTTAACAAAGTAAATCCAGCATAATTGTCACATTTCAAGCAGCAGACTGACACATTTTGTCACTTTTAATCTCCCTTTGTATTGCAATCTCTATGCGTGCTATTATGGATAGAGTAATGGAGAGCAGGGATGCTGCAAATTTTGCAGCAAACCTGTGTGGCAGTCGAATGCACCCTAATTAACACACCCTCTCAGTTAGTGCGCTGATCAAGATTATGTTCACCTTGCAGTGAACAAACTGGACAGCTGGCGAACAAGTGTGCAGATGCCTGTTGGTCAGAAACCACCTCACAGCTGATTGAGGGAGTCAGGTTCTGATCTTCCAGCACTTCTGTGTGTCTTAATGTTGCTGTGATGGGACACAGGAAAGTTTCGAGGGAGAATCAGCAGAAGCCACATCCCAGCTAAAGCTTTGAATAAGCTTCTGATCCACCCCCACCCCCACCCCCACCCGTTTAAAGATACTGATCACTTCTGTTCCCAAGTGGGTAGAAGCTGACCACTAACGTTCTCCCCCTCCAGCTGGAGAAAGAAGTAATTAATTTCTGTTCTCCCTGCCCTAAGCAACTCTTATGTCCCTGCAAGGCAGAAACTCAGACTGAAGCAGATGGAAGTGAACTCTTTTTTTCATAGCAGCTTATAATATAAATATAAAAAGAAAAGAAAAGAAAGAAGTCTGACAAATGCTCCTGAACTATATGGTGGTAGGTGAAAATGGAAGTTCTTTTAAGAATACAGCAAGGAACTGCAGTTCCCCGCAAAGTAACTATGACAACAGAACATATGATACATATGATTGGCTGAGTGCCAGCTTTTCTTCCTCCCCCAAGCTTCTTACTTCATGCCTGCAAGGCTGGGACACACTGAAATGTTTTCTGTCCCTGCCTCACTGGAATGAACAAATGAACAGCACTTCAATCCGTCAGTTCCTTGATTATTACAGGCAATCAGAAGGTGAGCAAAACGGAGGGGTGTTCAAGCATACCACTTGGAGAGAAGCATGTCATTTTCATGGAACTGGCTGTGGAGAGTTTACCTTCAAACTAGTGTCTGGATCTGTGCCAATTTACAGCACCATCTTAAGCAGAAGCAGACCCTCCTGACTTAGAAGGGTGTGACTTTACTTCAGATGATACTGTCAGAAAATCAAATGTATTACGTTTCCTTCTCTACGTCCTGACCAGCTAGAGCTAGATGAGAGTTGACAACACTGTCCTGAGACTGGCTTCTGGTAGTCCAAAGCTCAAACATGTTGAGGAAAGAACCACATTTTATCATTAAATTGAAAAGGCCACTAAACATGTACTCATGATAATTAGTTTGCACATTCCAGAGTTGGCCATGATCATGAAACCAGTTTAAGTTAAACTCTGGAGGAGGGCCTGTAGGGCTGTGGCACTTTAATAAAAAAGGGGGAAATGTCCTTTCTGACGATGTCCTTTTTGATAAAAAAGGGGGAAATGTCTTTCCATGGATAGAATGGAAGAGATAAGGAAAAATTAGCTGAACTCAGTAGCTGCCCGAGAGAAAAAAGTTTAATGCTAAGTCAGGATTTATTGTTTATGCTAGTATATATTCTATCTAAACACAATCAGTATTCTTGCTGCTGCTGTTCTTTCCCTAATTTTGGCCTTACTAAATTTCCAGAAAATGGCCAGACAAGTTCATCTGTATAATGTGAAACTGTATGTGAAATATGCATTGGGTAAACATTCCTGAAAGTGCCTTACCAAAAACTCATCTCATTCACATATCTTACTGTTCACCAGGGGTCGTTTCGTAGAAAAAGAGCTAGGGGAACTCATTATCATATGCCACACCCCCTGACATCACCGGAAGTGTGTCATAAGGCCACACACCCTGCCCCAACAGTCCCTGCCACTGCCGCCGGCCTTGCGGGAGTGCAAGGAAGCCCCGCGAAGGCCCTCCCTGGCCCCAGGCAGGCAGGGGTGGGGAGATGCAGGGAGGAAGCAACTTACCCTCCCTCTTCTCCTGCCTCCTCCTGGCTGAATGAGGGCCGGAAGCAGGGTGGTCGGAAGCAGGGGGCGGGGCTTCGTCATGTGCCCCACCCCCCGTACCTCACCCGGGGGAACTGCGATCCCCCGCAATCCCCCCCGAAATGACCTCTGCTGTTCACCCATTATCTCTCATGGATGTATCCCTCACCATTGTCCAGCAAGAATTGAGAAGTAGCCCTAAGTCTGCATATTGACTTCTTGTGTTTAAATTGTAGAAATGTTTAGAATCAAGTCCAGAATGTGAAAGCATGTAATTGTCATCTAGATTGCTATAATAAGAACATGATTAGTGCATCTGTATATCTCAGTGGGCTATTTATAAGTAAAGTTAATTAAAATATACTGACATTAAAAGACGCTGTCAAAATCTTTGTTACCTGAGTGCCAGAGGAATAGCGAGCACTAGTTCTTGTGGTTGATGCCTTTACTGAACTATGTGGGCTCTCTGTTGGTAATCCTCCGCAACAATAAGAATGTCTGAAGCACTTTCCATATTCCTTCCGTACCTGTAAATGAGTAACAGTGCTCATAAACATATACATTCATGTTTTCAATTATTTTAAATTGATATTTCTAGCCCACCCTTTCTAGAGATTTGAGTGATAATAATGCTAACCCAAGATTCTTCAAAATGGAACCAAATTTAAATTCCCAGTTAAACAAATATCGATGACAAGCAGTATTATTTATTAGTTGCTGTAGTATTATTTATGTTATTGGTCCTTCCTCTTTTAAGAATTGGTACGGCTCAGTAGAAAAGAGTTGGAATGTCATCGCTTCAAAATTGCCAAGCAATTTCTAAATGAAGGTATACAATGATGCTGCCTGAACTGCAGATGGCTTCTTTGTAAGTAATTCATATATTTGTTTTCTGCTTAACTGCCTCCTAGTTGCAACCAAACACCAACACTATCTAGAAGTGAACTACAAGAAGTATTTCTTGTCCAGTGATACGTTCACACCTGTTCCAAGTAATGTGATCATAATCAAATAATCTAAGGAGAACTGAACGCAGCAAACAGTCTCGCCACCTATAAGGGAAGGAAGTGTTACTAGAACTGAAAAACTGTCTAACATTTGTTTATGCCACTGACTGACGTTTACATGGAAAACTTTTAAACAATTATAAATTCAGTATGTTTCTCTAGAATGCTCTAACAGTAACACCCTCCCCACCCTCTACTGATATTTGGGACTTCTGTTTCAGTGTATCTGAAGAAGTGTGCATGAGCACAAAAGCTTACACGTAGAATAAAACTTTGTTGGTCTTAAAGGTGCCACTTTGTCCTGCCGCTTCAGACCAATATGGCTGTCACCCTGAGTGCAATCCTAAACAGAATTATATCCTAAACTGACTGACTTTAATGTACTGGGATTGCATTGTAAGATCATATATTCATATATTATTCACATATATTCGTATATACAGAGATAATGAGGGAATGCTCTGTGGTGGCCTCTTGTGCCCTAGAGGAGTGATGTGTGTTAAAGCTGCCTTTTTCGCGTCCAAGGTGGGGTGAAAGCAGCGGCAACAACTGTGAAAACTTGGCTCTACATTGACAGAAGTCTGGAGAAATCATCCTCAGCTCTCTGTAGTTTGGCTCTAATGAAAGATGTTGTTACTTTATGGTACCAAACTTGACTAAAATGTCATTGTCAAAAACTGTGATTGCTTTGAAGCTGGTTTGGGTGACTTCCCTTCGTCAGTGGCAGTTCATTAACTGCACTGTCCACTTTACCCATTCATCAGGTTAAGGGAAAGCTGCCAGCAAATACATGGAAAACTGAACAGTGTGTGTATGCATATGTATGTGCAGAACATCTATTGTTCGGATGGTTTTGAACAAAAGATGTTGGCTTATTTGAGATCCTAGAAACAAATTTTAAGTTCAATAGGGTTGGTTAAGATCACAAACATGTGAATTCCTAAACATATGGAAATTACTATACAATGCTACACTAGAACAACAGGAAAACATGGATCTAGAGTTTAACATATTTTAACTGCCACAGAAGCATATTACAAATCAGAAACCATATGACCAGAAGCTGTCTCTTTATACCCAAGTACCACTCCCTGGGGCTGATTTTGTCTAATGTCTCTACTGCTGTGAATGTACATTATCTGTCGGTGCAGCACATTCCACTGTCATTATTTCTAAATTATAGCCTGTTCAAAACTGAAGGAAGTAACAGCACTATCATCTTGTCAGAACTGGAAACATAATAGTTTTCACTTCCACAATTCTATTTCTCTGTTCAATTTACTGACCAACTAGTAATAACAGAATAAAAAATCTGCATTAGCTATGTATACAGCGGTTGAATGATATCCACTGAAAGACACTGAAAATTTTAAACACTAAATGGCAACCTGAATGTTCGTTCAGGTATGTATCATCTTGGACTAGATGAAGGTTTTCCATACTTGACTGGCACTTTAATTTTGCTTTCTGCTGATGCCACATAACAGAAGGAACAGTGCACAACTGTAATAAGAAACAAAAAGCTGCATACCTCTGGATTATATAATTTTTGTAAAAAATAGCACTTTGTAATTACTTACACTAGAAATGATTTGCATCTCTTAAGATTTTCTTTTTAAAATGTTTAGAGCATTCAACTCATGTCTTGTTCTGATGACAAAGAGTATCTGTACACAATTCAGCATTCCTTCTAACTTTTTCTTACTTAAACAATTCTGTAGAAATTTCTGTAAAGGATGCCACACACGAACAAATAGGATGGCAAGAAAACTCATTCTGAAATGCTACACTTTCCAAAGGTTGCCTCTAACTCACTTCTAGGGGTATTCATTTGGCCTAAATCGAGCCCAAAAAATACCAGAAAAATACTGTAACAATATTTTCCGGATATTTTTTCAGCTTGTTAACAAGTAGGCTACTTATTCGGCTATCTGAAAATGGCCAACCCCCCAAATCCCGGACAGATTACGGATTTTTTTTGGGAGTGCTGGATAGCCGCAGTGAAAGGGCATTTCAAGGGCTCTCAGTCCCTTTTAATACCTTCAGAGTGAACTCTCACCTTGAAGAAGGCATTTAAAGGGACTGAGAGCCCTATAAATGCCTTTGAAGTTTACTCACCGCTTGGAAAAGGCATTTAAAAAGACTGTGATCCTTTTAAATGCCTTTTCCACCTCCATCAGAAGCAATGGAAGATGGGGACACATTCTTTGGGGGCCCATAGAATTGGACCCCCCTGGTCCAATCTTTTTGAAACTTTTTTTTAGAACCGGCACCAGCAGCTATGCTGCAAATTTGGTGCCTCTACCTCAAAAGAAAAACACCCCCCCCAAGCCCCAGATACCCCCAGATCAATATAACGGTCCCCATAAGGTATAATGGAGTTGAAAAAATCCAGCAATCCCTAATATTTACCAAATCTGAGTACCATACCGGGAGTGGGATTCAGGAATATTGGGAAATCTGATATTTTGGGGGTTTAATATACAAAATTTGAAAAACATTGGGAGGGTTGTTTTTTTACACCCCTACTCATTTCCTAAAAAACAGCGTATCTCTAATAAATACTCAGTCAAATCATTAAGTTGCCCCATGAATCACAAAGGGCAGCATTTCATTAATGTGTGAGCAACACTGTCCCTTTTAAAAATCTCCAGTAAAAAGCTTACTATAAAACATTGCTTTAATATGGATAATATCGTTATAAGACACTAATAACAGAGTGTCTCCTTTTCTTGTGTTATTTTCTTATAACTTTCTTCCCTGTTCCATCTGCTCATACTTTCCTAACTCCCTTGTAAACCCTTGGGTACATTATTTGTTTTCATTTATGAAAATCAAACGTGTTGTGTCTCAACTGGAATGGAAATTAAGTGAGGGGTTGCTTTTGCACAGATAACAGTATGTTCAGCTTTGAGGATTTTCATTTTCACCTCTCTCTTTCAGTGTAATTTACTTGACAATGGCTGCATTCAGAAGTTATGAATAAGCCATGGTTCATTTGTGATGAGAACAGCCAGGAAATCCTCTGGTTCAAGAGCTCTCTCTTTTCTTTGTACTGCACTGCACTGCACTAAAATCAACTAATTTGCTGTGATGTTAAAATTGGGAACTTCAGCAAATCGTGGTTTGTTTCTTGCCTAAAAAACAATATTCTTACAACATAAGCAGAGGACTTCTTGGCTTGTTATACCTGAATGCAATAAAAATATATAGTAATTTTGCACAGTGATGGCTATTAGAATAGTAAACACTGGCAACTACATCTTGATTTACTCCTTCATGGAAAGCTATATTTCACAAACATCAAAGTTTTCTATCTCATATTAACAGATTAGAACAAAACAATACTTTGAAAAACCTATATATATGAAATCAGAAGATTTTCCTATTACAATGCTATTATCAAAACATGCAACAGTCTGAGTCTAGCTTCTGGTGATAAGCTCAGTTCCTGGAGAGAAGCTCAATTCCTGATGATGAACATTCTCTGAAATCAGCAAGAGGTATCGCATCCATGATGTTGTGCCACTGAAGTTTATCAATCACTGTGAGTGCTTCAACCACCAGTGTTTCTGAGGAGTGATGTTTATATAAAAGCCACACCATAATTTAATAGATATGCTAACTATTTTTTCTAGGCTGTGTAGTAGTAACATGAACGTTTGTTGAGCAATGCAATTTAATTTTAATTGATTTCTTTCCCTTTTTGATTGGCTAAGAAAGTTTTAATGTATGTAGTTTGTCACACATTTCCTTTTCTCTTTTTCAATTATATGTATAACCCATTATAATCCTGCGCCACAACCTGCTGACCTTCCCCCCAAACTATTACTAGGTTTTTCTTTTATTTTAATTTTTTTTTCAACCATTACTTCTACATCAGCTATCAATTTGTTTGCAATGGATCAACATTGCAGGTTGTCCTAATCAGAGAATCAAAATTCATGTTAAGTGGGAACTTCAATGACCAGATGGGAGGACTATCACAAGAATAAGAGTAATGTGCAAAATTCATATCAGAATCAGGACTTACTCAGGACACTGGGAAAAGATTGGTAGAAAGCAGAATACAAATTCTTTACTGTAGCCACTATTTTTACCCAAGTGCTCATTTAAAAGTCAGTGTCAGTAGAGATATTCTGGATGAAAATCAGAGAAAATGTGTAATGACTCACTTTCTTTTGGAGTGCACAATGAAAGATGAAAATAAACATTCCTTGGAAAGCATTAAATACTGTGAAAAGGTATGCCATCACAATGGTCTCTTCGTTGACAAAAAGCAGCCCAAAAGACCATGTTAGGCCAAGAAGACACAGGAGAGCAAATGCACCTAGGACCCACGACCTGGAAAAGAATGTTGATTTTAATCACATTGCTGAAAAAAGTGCACATGGCAAACTCACATAACATTTTGCTTTTTGTATTTGACTTTTACTAGCATACATATTCAAATGAAAACCACTCTTGAATTCAACCTTTCATCTATTAAAGGAAGAACAATTCCATTGATTTGGTAGTTTTCATCTCCAGTGAAAACAGCAGCAGACTTTCTCCTTACTCAAGACTGCAAAAGATGGTCAGAATTTTGAAATGCAAAGGTGTACCACAAGACACCCCTGCTTTATCTATTTTTTTTTCCAAGCAGAGATTGAAAACCCTAGTTTAGTCAGTAATGGAAGCTTGTATTTTAACAACTGTGCTTGTACTGACATATACACACGTGAAAATATCATGAATACACAAAGGTTAAATGGCAGATCAAAAGCAGATAATCTAAAGCTTTAAGTCTCTGATTAGCTCAGCTAAACTGATGCTAGATGATCTAACTTTCATATGGATGTGCCTCACTGAAATGTGACAAATACATGGATTGATCCACAAAAGAAAGTCTTTGAAGGATATTAAGTCATGAATAAGTTTCAGGTGGAAACAAAAAGAATTGCCGAGAACAGCGAAGAATGAAGTGGGAAAGGGGTTTTTTCAGTGCATTCCACATCTAACTAATGATCTTACTTGATAAATGGCTTATTATCTTCATAGCTAGAAAGCATTATAAGCAGAAAAGAGAAACAAAATGATTAGACAGAATTTATTGAAATAAATAAGAAAGCATTTTAGTAATTTTATACAAAAATTAGTCAAAATTAGAGAAGTCAAAGTGCAGATGCAAGCAGTTTAAAATAATAAAAGGCATATAATAGTTAAAAATAGTTTAGCAAATCAGACATCTCCAAAGAAGTTAATTAAAATCAGGGACAATTCACAAAACTGTCCAAATTTGCAAAGGTTTTTTTTTTTTTAAATCATGCTTGAAATTTGTTAATATAGGGTGCTATCTTACCCAGGTAAGTCCGTATTATAGTAGCCATCACAAACACGGTAATTACTGGTGTGGATGAGAAGACAGAAAGAAGAAGAAAAGGAAGAAAAGAGAGAGATGCTAAAGATTAGCTCTCTCTCTTATCATGCAACATGCAATGAAGCTGATACTGTGGCCTATCTAAGCAACATCTAGTTAGCCTGGTCGCAAAATGGCTGCTGTGTTCAGTGACAATTCAAGAGCCCAGCCCTAGTTACATTTTACTTGCAACGCCCAATTATTTCAGCTGTGCTTACTTCCAAGTAACAGTGTTTATGATTTTAAAAAGTGCTGTTCTTCCACTGCCAGCCTAGCAAAATAGGTAATATCATATAGAACTAATGAAGGGGTAGGCAACCTAAGGCCAATAGGTTTTATTCAGGCCCACTGAGTTTCCTATAGAAAAAAAGGTCAGGTATCCACACAAGGGCAGGTATGGGCTAGAGACGGAGAAGAGAGCCTTATGTTGCCTACCTGTGATCTAAACTGTGATCCACCCCTGCCAGATTCTTATTAGCTATCTTATTAACCAACCACACTACTCTCCAGAAAGGGGATGAGCAACTCTCATATAGCACCAGGGAGAAAGTAAACATTCATTAAATTAGCATGAAAAACATCAGATAATCTTCAAGATAACAATAGTAATACGGGTAAATTCTCTTAGGGGAATACGATTATAAGCAGGAAAACTGCTGAGAGCCCTTTAACTGTGGAGCATAATTTTAACAAAACTCAGCAGAACAACACCAGCCATGCAAACAGGAACATCATTTTGAACTACGTTTTAAATGCAAATAAAATTACTAGATCACCGTGGAATTTCTGCAAAGACACCAAAGCAATTTCTTGGCAGCTGTTCCAGGCAGGAGTTATTTAATTTTGTCCTTTGCCTGTGACATTATAGCAACAAATGTGACGAAAGCAGTCCTGATGCTCTTTGCTTGGCATCGACAGATATGGTTACCGGGAGACAAAGCCATGTGTTCCTAATGGAGGGCAGCTTTCAATCAGTTTGAACAATCAGAAAATAATAATAGTTTTTGGATTTGAACACAAAGCACTTACTTAATGTTTTCCAACCTGCTGGAGTCTGGTTTCAAAGTGCTTGAGTGCTTCACCATTTTGCACAGTGTGATCACCAGGAAGATAAGATTCAGCTGTCAAAACAGATACCAATGAAATTAAACTATTTCAAGTAACAGGTTGAGTAATGATGATGCTCTAGACTAAATAGAACCGAAAAAAACTGGTTATTTTATAGTCCATTTGGTGGGCTGGTGACAGAACAGCTTCTTAATTCTACAAAGCTGTTGCAAATAAGGATTAGATTAAGAATGGTCTATGGCATTCAGCACACATCTTAGATTACTTTGTATTTAAGTTTCAGTTTAGTTTATATTCTTACACATTCTCCTTAATGTTCAACATTCTTAGGCAACTAACACACATTATATGAATTTACCCTTTTGAGCACTTCAGACATTTTCAAATGTATACTTAAGCATTGGAGCCTACAAACCATAAGTGCTTTGCACTCTTTTTTTCATAGCAGCTTCCTGTGACCCCCTGAAAAGCAGAGTTAAGTCAGGATACCCCACAAGGACAAAAAAGCCATGTGGAATGGGGTGATACAATGAGGAGGAGGAGGAGGAGGAGGAGGAGGAGGAGGCGGCGGCGGAATCAGGAGAGACTGTGGTTCCTCCTACTTCTGTCAGCAGAGCATTTTTTTTGCTGCAGAAGGTCAACTGGTGGAAAAGACATGATGTGCAAATTCAACTGATTGTCCTGCCACACTGCAGTTCCTTACAGAGGTTTCTTGAGCCTTGGCAATGCCTTTTTGTGGGTGACAGGAGGCTGCCGTGGGAAGAGGAAAGCAACCTCATACTTTTGGATTGTAGGATTCAACTCAACATGCAAAGTGTAAAAAAACCCTAACATGTCTACCATATACATTTACCAATCACAGTTTCTTGCTTAGAAATCAATCAGTGGTGGCCCCAGGGTTGCTGTTGCCTAATCTGCGAAACAGCCAGAAGCTCTAAAACCTGAAATGCTGAATTCTGAGTGCTGCAAGGAGGCTTCTTTGGAGCACAAAACCAGGATTCTATCCTTCTGCTTTTCTCTTTTCCACCTGAAATTGTTGCTATCAGGACTCTAAAAAATAGGTGAAGCCTTCCAGAGACAACATTTACTTCACCTAAGGCTGGAAATTATATCCGGCTCTCCTACTTTCATAGTCTTCATTTTTTTTCCTACTCAGGTTCCTAGAAACTCACAGTGCCATCTCCTTTCACAGGACTGTAACTAGGGCTGCCAAATGTGGGTGGGGGGCGGGGAATCCCCCGCTTTGAAAGGCCGATTTCCGACGTGGCGGAATTGGGCCCCGGGGGAACCCCGCCCCCGGCGTGCGCGTCACTAGCAAGTGACGTGGGCATGCCGGGCACGCTGGGGGCGGGGCCACGGCTATACAAGGGAAAACTCTATGGTTTTCCCTTGTATGACTGTGGCCCTGCCCCCAGCGTGCCCACGTCACTTCCGGGTGACGTGCATGCGGCGCGCGCACACACCTTCGACACTAGCCAGGAGCCCCCCGCTCCCGGCGAAGACGGATTTGCCAACCCTAACTGTAACAGATGATGTTACTCTTTGTCCAACTGCTTCACCCTTCTCTGCTTGCAAAATACTTATTCCTCTTTAATAAAGACTGCAAATGTTTTGAATGCGGAATCTTTGATATTACAAAGCATACCAAACCCTTCCCCCAGGGGACACTCAGCATCCTCCCTGTTGGAGTATGAAATTGCCTCACAGGTGTAATTGGAATGGCATTCTTTTCTGGCCAGTCTCTATAATTAACAAAAAAGTTTTTTTGCAGGCTATGTTTGAGTAGCTAGGGTCTTCAAACCCTCCTTCATGAGAAGTCCTGGAATATTTTGACTTCAGGCATCAGCTGCTGTCCTCCTAACCAGCAGGACACATTAGATGTGAGACTCAGTACAGGCTCTTCCTGAAAACGTGCCTTTGCTCTATGTTTGAGAGATGGTGTACACTTGATTCTGTGACATTATCAAGGCATCTCTGCTGTTTCTTTGCACTAACCAATAGGATTCATCCTGGCACTGGTACAGTTGGGATGTTTTTGGTGTACAATGTCATGACTATTGAGAGTTAGTTCAATTGACAGAGACATGTTAACAATGGCTGTCAGTGTTACTACATTACTTTCACTGGTATTGTTTTGATTTCTACTGTGTGGGCAGGAGAGGTTGTAACTATGTTACACCAATGTAGTGAGACCATAGGATCTGTTAGCAAGTCAGGGCTGGTTCATATTTTACTTCAATTGCTTTCTGCACTCATAGCACCAATGGACTGATAAAAGCAGAACAATCTAAGCCGGGACCTTGTGGATTCCAGCAATTAAAACTTCTATGGATTATGAAGTCCTGGAAAAGCAGCTTTCATAACACAAACATTATCCACAGCAATGATCTATGAGATCATAATTTACATTACGTTACTCATGCAAGTAGACGGTGCCCAGTGTTAAGGAAAGTGGCTGTAACTGTCGAAAGAATCAGTCCACAGCGGCATCCACACACACACAAACATTTCCATCTCCATAGATGCTTGTTCAGGACTGAAGACCAACGTATAAATGAATAACTAATAACTAGTAATGCAAAATATTTTGCAATCTGTATTAAAATATAAAAAGAATAGAAAAGAAAGAAGTCTGACAAATGCTCCTGAACTATATGGTGGTAGGTGAAAATGGAAGTTCTTTTAAGAATACAGCAAGGAACTGCAGTTCCCCGCAAAGTAACTATGACAACAGAACATATGATACTTGTTCTCAACATCTCAGTGAAATATGATATAATTTAAAGCATCACCAAACCAAAGAAGACTAATTCACTATCTGAAAACAATATTCAGACATCCTGGTTTTTCTGTGCTTGAGGTACCTATTGAAAAATTATTCAATTTTTGCTTTAAAAAAGTGAGAGAGAGAAAACTACTGATAAGATGCATCCCCTTGTACATCAGTCACCTCCAGACATCCGATGGGGAAAAAAAGAAGAAGTTATTTTAAATAATTTGCTCTCCAGGATATATTCATGAGTCAAAGAAAGTGGGCAGCTTGCCATTTTATCCTATAATATGAAAAGAAGAAAGTGCAGGGGAATTTGCTGAAAAATAATGCACTCCTATAGTAAATGATTTCTTCTTCCAATTTCTGGACACTGTATGAAAAATAGAACTATATAAAGAAATGTTTTGCTTATTCTCCATTCTGCTAATTTTTATCATTGTTATTCAGCAAATTACACATATTTGGAAAGCATGATTTTTGGTTTGGTTTTTTCATTTTAATTTTTTAATGTAGGGCCATTTTCATTAGAACATTCTAGTAATTTGCAGCATTATATATCCTGAAAACCACTGATGGTAGCTATTTCTCTGAAAGGATGCAAATTGACTAGTGTAAAGTTTTCTGCTGTTTTAGCAGCAAATATTATCTGGATAATACCTGTGTTCATTATATGACACGAATATATTTTTTTAAAAATGGAACAAGGTCTGAATCTAATGAACAATTTTGCTGTAGTATCCTCACCATGAAGTGACTATTTTGTATTTTTTCATGATACAGCATTCCCAACATGATGAGATGTGAATACATATCCCAATCTACATTACAGACCATGAAAGGTTTCTTGCATAAGATCTAGTGTAAATGGATGCTACATATTACATTTCCAAGATTTCTTTTAAAAACCTCCAATATTCCTAACTGTCCCACGCCCAGCCCCGGACATCAGTTTCTTGGATACTTTTTGGAGGTTCAAATGGTGATAATAAATTAAGTAAGTGGCTGGCATTATTACTGGAAAACTAAGTGGGCTGTGGACATATATACTTGGACCAGGGCACTGATCATATCCTGGGCATTTCATATATCCTGGATATGGTAAATAGAAAAATTGACATATCCTTTGCCTATAACTGAAGCAATATCTAACTTTTGGAAATCTCCATTATGCTCAATAAGAAAGCTATTTTCTCACTGCCTGTAAATCTCTATTTGACCAACTGAGGGACAATAATGCCTCTTTAAAGTGGTAGGCAATAGACTTCTCAGTTGTGTTGAGAACCTTCATATCAGTAAAATTTACACAGGTAATGTATCAGGGTTGTGAAGATCCCTCACAGAAGTCTCTTATGAACTATAACCAAGCCACTTTGACTGGTATGAATGAATATGGACACAACAGAAGTCAAAATGCAGTCTTTTCTGACCAGAGCTTACAAGGGTGCACTGTTTGTTTTATAGCCATCAACCTGCTCAATTGAATCACGTTCACCTGAGCTTAGCAGCTTGAAATTCATTCCACACAGCCTGAAGTGCTGACATGGATATGATAAGACAGAAGAACAGAAACACCACTCTGAAGTAACCTAGCTGAACTGCACATGTTCTGACCCTGTTTGTCCTCCCTGGAGCTTTCGTTACCTGGCAAATGCAGCTCTAAAATTGCTCTTGTATCTCCAGATCTTTGCTCTTAGCCATGCAGAAACCTATTTCTCCCTGGGACTGGCAGCCAGAGAGGTGCTCTCTGAAGAAGGCTCCTAAATGAGTGTGCAAGCTGAACTCTCCCTGAACTTAATTAATTATTAAAGATGCAGATGGAGCTGTCCGGATGATAAGAACAGCTCCTGACGTGTCATGATCCAAGCTTTCATTAAATCATTTCAGGCATACTAATGGTTTTCTGCTTCTCATTACTTACAGGCGTTCCCTTCATAGATATAATAACCCTGGTCCCCATAAACACAGAGTCTGAAGAAAAAAATCAACCCCTATCCTTCATAGGCAGAAATAAGCGTAGGTATTGGTTGGCCATGATTCTGCACAGAATTAGGTAGCCATAAATAAACAGTATGTTTAAATGTGCTAAAGTCATTATTTAATTATGCCCATAGATGGCTACTCACAGACTACACTAAATATACCTCTTGCCCGTATGCTATATCTACACCAAAGCTATTTTTCCTGGATCATATAAATTCTCGTAACAGTCCCATAAATCATAGGCAGCTAGATTTATCTTCTCTGAATATTATCAAATACGTGAATTTCTGCACTTTCATCAATAACTGTCATTTCTCTGTTATTCAATGGATGGTATCTTCTTTGCTTTCTTATTTCTGATTATAAGAACCCTTGAAAATGAAGCCATCAAACTATCATCCAACAACCTGGTCTTGTGAGTCATCATGTTGAGACAAGACATCAGCTCATGGAAATGGATACTAGAGTGACAGTGCTAACAAGATGAAGCAGTTAGCAGTCAGACTCCTCTGCATTACCCCAAAATCATATGAGCAGGGCAATGCTTGGCCTAAGAATGAAATAAAAATGGCTCTGGTACAAACAAAATGGATACTGGCTAAGTAAGAGCCTGGGAAAGTATTTTGGCAGGTGAATCACAAAGGCTGACTAGCAGTCAATCCTCCTCCCCAATGCATAATCTAGAACAATGAGTCTCCCAAGGAAACATTACCTCACTTGGGATTAACCTTATGTATACCTGGTCACATTTATCCTAAATTATGCAATACTTAACAACCCAACAGTTTCTTCCATCCTGTACTTGAGGGTCATCAAGAAATGCTCACAATATGTTAAACCCCGGCAATCTTTGGTCCCTGGAAAGAGCAATCAACCTATTGTTTTGGGGCAATCATAGGGTGGTTATGTAAGCATAGCCCCAGGAAACATTTCCCCTATTCCCTATAAATATAAATCTTCGTGTGTGTGTGTGTTCTTGGTGTCTACATCACACCCCCACTTGC
The DNA here is from genome assembly GCF_001447785.1 of Gekko japonicus. NCBI lineage: Eukaryota > Metazoa > Chordata > Lepidosauria > Squamata > Gekkonidae > Gekko > Gekko japonicus. The sequence continues at coordinate 1,523,346 of NW_015161949.1, read as the reverse complement.
GTGTGGGTACCTTCTGTGAAATGCTGTCATTTTGCAGTCTCCGCAGACCTCAAGTTTCTAGATTGGTAAATATCACCTCTTCTATGGTAAATATCACCTCTTCTAAACACTATCTCCCCACTCCTCCCTTTATTTCCTTTTAGCTAGTTTGTGTGTGTTTTAAGTGTTTTTATGGGTTTTTGCCCTTTTATTATTTTTCAATTAAACTACTTCCAGCTGAACATCTGACTGGTTTATTCTGAGAGTTCTCTAAAGGAATAATCCTAGTATACATTGATGGATATCCCCATTACCCCCTCTTGCTTATCTCCTTTAAACAAATTTCTCCCACTAATAAATAAACAGCCAATTTGGGTTGCCTTTGGCTAGTGCTTGGGCAAACTGTTACCTTTGGGTAGTGCCTGACTTCACTCTGGGTGGGACTGGAACAGCCACCTGCAATTCTGTACCCATGGTTCTGTCCTGTCCTTGGTGCAGATCAATTACAACATTTGAGGAAGTTCCATCTTCCCAGCCCCTTAGGTCCAGAAGAAATACAGTGGGTTGGCACTGGCAAGTGTTGGGGGGCAGGGAGCTGCTTGGGAAGTGAGTCATACCCAAAAGAGAAATCAGGCACTACTTTCTTGGTACGTAATGGCAACTTGTAGTACAAATTGCCCTAACCAAAGACTGCTCAATTGTGACTAATGCTGTACAGCATAACCACTATGGCTATCTAAAGGAAGCCTGTAGGATCCAGGTCTTGAACATGTATGTCAAAGGTGGAAAAACATCAATAACATCTTTGTGTGTTTGTGGGAGAAGAATAAATCTCAAATTGTAAGTGTAATAAAACCAGCTCTGTGACTGGATTAAAAAAAAATCATGAACCTGTATAATGGTAACAAATTGTTCAAGCCTAAAGCACAAATATGAGGCGGAATAAAAGGGGAATTCTTTTCTAATGATTTCATTTCGGACCACTGTAATAAGCCCAGCAGGACATTATTCAGATATTCTGAAATCTTCCATGTAATCTAGAAATATGTTCTTTAAAATTCAAGCTGACATTCTCAATATTCCGCTGGACATGTATACTCTGCATGAGAGGTCACGTCCTAGCCTCCAGGCATACTGTGTGTGGTACACTATTTGTGTTAAATAGGAGAAGCAGCAATAGTTCTAGTACTACAATCATCACAAAACTAGATCTTTATGAGGATTGTAATCTTAAATTGCTCAATGCTACTGATAATGTATGTACATTAATGTGCACAAACGGCTATTCTTCAGTAACACTGTTCACATTACACTGTTCTGGAATCATTACACTTTCTTTCTTTTGGTCGGGACGATTAGAGGGCAAAGCAATTGCCAGAGAAGAATTACTCCCAGGAACTGTGCAGTGATTGCTACCTGCTGTTTCATATTTTTTGAAGTTGGGAATACTGCTCCCAAAGGCCTTTCACTTCTCAGCCTAAATGATTTGCAGGAGGATAATAATGTCATGGCCGGTAAATAATAGTAGACTCTGAGTTACATGGTCAATATGATTAAATGTCCCTCACCCCGATTTTCACTCTGACCTGGTTATGAGGAAACACCAATATCTGCAGCTATGCCCAAGGCCCACACAAACTGCAATGTGTGTGTGTGTGTGTGTAAGAGAGAGAGAGAGAGAGAGAGAGAGAGAGAGCGAGAGAGAGAGAGAGAGATATGAAGTGCTCATGGTAAATAACACTGCTGTTTTTGCTAAAAAGGAAAAAAAGGGGGAAGCTACTAAAGTACTGGTTCACTGAACTGACAGTCAAGACACAAGACAAATTCTGGTTAACAGACTGCCATCAGCCACTTTATTTAGTCACAGAGGGTGGCCCCCTGGATTGTCCAGAACACCATGTGAGATGCTCTCAGGTATTGCAAATCTGGAAGATACTTTTTGCTCCTTTGGAAAGGAAGAACATTATCATGGCTATGATCTGGGAGAAGGTTGGACCTGTACTTTGCACCATGCACATGACAAAACAAGTACCACATAAGGGAAATGGTCAACTGCAGCATTCCACCAGCTTGCAGTATTTCTTTTAAAGTATCCCCAACAGGCCTGCACAGCAGTATATTGAATCAAAAGCTGCCACTTTTAAATTATGATGCCAAAGTTGGGGCAGGGGAGCAAGGATGAGGATTGTTTTCATTTATTTCTAGCTTCTTAAACAATGGCTCCCATGAGCCCAAGGACTCTGCTGTCTCTCAAGTTTCCTGTGCACACTTACATCGTGACACTTGAGAGACAAAAAGAAAACTTCTGAAAAGAGATCCTTGTTTGTGAAATGTGAATAATATGCTTGATACATAATGGACATTACTTGTGTGCAGAATGGAGGGGGAAGAAATTCCAGTTTAACAAAAGTAGTCTTCTAATGTGAAAAAGAATGTTCCTGAAGATGCATCACTAATAAGAGTTCCTTAGAATGCAACAAGGCCTAGAATGCCTTTGATAATTACTAAACCATGAAATTATTGGTTGGTAGTATTTTTACTGACTATATAAAAATGAGAATGCACAGAACAGCTCTCCTCTGAACAGAATTGCCATAAAGAGTGGCAACCCAATCCTATGGACTGACATTACCTGCCATTAGCTGTCATATAGGAGCTTACAGAACTGGGCTGTAGGACTACAGCAGGGCTCAAGATTAATTTTTTCTTGAGCAAAATTAATTTTGCATCAATGCATCTGGCATAAATAATTAACTCTGATATAATCACTTTGACTACTTTTCAGAAAATGTTGGGAAAGCATCACCAAAAGGTTCCTTATGGATTTGTATGAGGGAATGCTGGCAAGATGCAAGATCCAGCTTAATGGCTGAAACTGAGCAGTGCCTGGATAGCACACCCCTTGAAAACTATGCAGAAGGTCCTCTGAAGAAAGAATAAGGAGCAATTGGAACAAATAAATACATGAACTAAGCCAACTGTAACCATTCAGAAAATCAGCAGTAACACGCCCTTCTGATTAGAAGGGGAACCATATGCTTTCTTAAATGTACCTAATAACAGCCATGGGTTGATTGATTAAATACTTCTTTAGCTACCAATATGACATAACAGAGAAACATACTGACAGATATATTAACAGACACTGTAACTATGAAAATAGTTGTATGTAAATATATACTTATACATACATAATAAAGATGTAGTAGCAGTCAAATTAATTTGTATCTGTTCTATAAAGCTGTTATCATTATCAGAGTTTTAGTGTGGGCAGATATCATTATTATATATATGATTTTCAAGGTATTTTAGTACTAATATACTATGAAAGTTATGCATGAATTTTATAAGTTATTATATAAAAGCTTGGTGTGGTAGCTTTGTTCTGTGGTTGGGATTACCCCCCCCCCCATTTCCTGCTGTCCTGGAAAATTAAGAGGTAGGACACAATGGTCCGATGTCTATGTTGTCAGCAGCAGCTGCATCACTATTCTCACATCACTCTAGTAACATTTGAAGGGAGATAAAAACAATGGCATTGTTATTTTAAAAGTCGGGCTCAAAACTGAAAAGGCAAAAAAAAAAAGCTCCAAGGTATTGTGGAACTGTGAGTGAACTAACACAAGGATCCATAATGCATGTATCATCACAGTTGCAAAACATGTATCTCAGAGATGTACCTTAGTGGAGAGCAGGGACAATCCATGCCGTGACACACACACCCCGGTCCCATTTCAGCTCACCTTCTGATTCCTATTCCTGATCGAAGGATGATTGCTCAAATAGTTGTTCGTGCCAATTTGGCACAAACAGGGAACTGCTCACTATGTGCCAGCCTTGTAGGCACTCATGGAGAAGTGGGGGGGGGGGGAAGAAGAGACACTGATGTTCAGCTGATGATTTCCCCCCTCAGCTTCTTTCTGAGTCTCTGCCTTGCAGGGACACCGGAGATGCTCAGAGTGGGAGGAGCAAGGCCAACTGCTTCTCTCCCAGCTGAGGAGGGGACAAACTGTTTGCTTCTGTTCCTCCATTAAGCTTGACAGGGAACAGAAGCAATCAGCAGCTTATCTCCTTGGGAGGTAAAACACTGGCTCCGGTCACACTGGCCAGAAAATGCGGGGGGGGGGGGGGGGGGGCTGTTTGCCCCGGGGCTAAATAACGCTTGGTTGCACGATCCGACGTCCCGTGGAGGTCCCGTGGAGGTCCCAAGGTTAGGGGGGAGGTGCCGATCACACCACAGGCAAAGAAGCAGGGCGGTGCGGCAAACGAGGTTGTATTTGTTTTGTTGAAACTGAAGTGTGCACATGCTCCGTTGGGTGCTTGTGCGCATCCCGTGGAGACTTAATAAAAACCTTTGTGCACTCTTCAGAGTCTGTTTCAGGTGGGTCTTCCAAGGGTCAAATGACACAGCCCCTGTCCCCCTATATCCGCCCTTCCCCACTCCTTCAGCTGTTCCTTCAGCCCCCTGTCCCCCAAACCACCCCTCAACCCCCCACTCCTCCCCTTTCCTTGATCTGCTCCGTCCTTCTGCCCTTCTCCCCTGACCCAAATCTCACTCTCAGCCCCCCCCTTTCCTGTGTTGCATTTCATCTGGCTGCTCTCCTCTTCTCTGCATGACTCAAGTCTTAGCAAGCTGCTCAGTTGTGTGGTTTTGTTTTTTAAACTACAGTTTGCGCATGCTCCGTTGGGTGCTTGTGCGCATCTGTGGAGACTTGGGGGAAAAAACCCTTTTTGCTAGGGGACATGGGCAGGCGCCGGAACTACCACCGGAAACGCGATCAGACGCCCGCCCTTGCCCCGCGGTTTCCGGAAACTAGTACCTCCGAGGTACTAGTTTTTTACCGCGCGTTTTCCGCGGGAAGCCTCGGGTGAGCCACGGGAGCTCTAAAATTCCCAGATGTGGCGGTGAGATCGCGCCCGGAAAATCCGCCTATCTTCCGTCCCTGTAGTGTGGCTAATGCTCCGTGTGACCGCAGCCACTGATCACTTTTCTCCATCTCCACTCTAAGAAAGGGAGCAAGTAGAGCTGAATTGGCTTCTGCAAACCTGTTTGGCAGGTGTCTGAGTTGTTCAGTACAAGATGAACATAACCTTAATTGGCTCATTGTGTTATCATGAGCCCCGAACAGGGTATGGTTAACTGCTGAACAACTCTACTGTGAAATTCACAGCGTTCCTAGTACAGCAATGCATTGTGCTTAAAAAATTACATGTGGATTCCTTACATGCAAGGAGTCCTCATGCATTTCAACAGAATGTTTTGATGTGCTTAAATAGTTTCAGGCTTTTTCAATACTCGTAGTGAAGACTTTTATGACCAGTGTTATATAGAATTCATAACTGTCATTAATAGGTTTCCTGTCTCATTACCAATGCTGATTTCTCCACACCTACTATCCCTCTGCATATCTCACCTAAATCCAATCATGCTAGCTATTGTCATTCACCTGCTATTGTCATTCAAAATCACTCCACTTTCCAAGAAACAAGACAGATGGATGCCCATTCTAGCTGTATCTGAAGAAGTGAGCAGTGACTCATGAAAGCTCATCCCCTGCCACAGATTTTGTTAGTCTTTAAGGTGACTGGACTCTTGCTCTTTTCTACTGCTACAGACAGACTAACATGGCTACCCATCTTGATCTGCCATTAATTGGAATACGAGAGAGACAAGCTAGTTAGCTAGAAAAGAAGTAAAGTGTTCTTACCAAAATAATGAAGGTAACAGGCCCAATAAAACTCCAGATAAAATAGTTGTCAACCTTGAGCCAGCAACTGTTTCCAAAAAAAGAAGAAGAAATGTTATGTGACTATGGTGCATAGACTATGTTGCCTTTGACAAGCACAAACCATAGGCATTGTTTATATGGCTATTTCCTACCTATTATGTGATATTTTTCCCTAGAGGATATTTGGTGGAGGTGCACATGAAATGCAGTCTTGCAAATGGATACAATACCTGTGGCTGTCTCAGTTTCTTATACCTGGCCAAAGTCTAAGAACTGCTGCAGATGAGTGGTGTCTCACTGCATTTTCTAGTATATTTTCACCTCAACCTTCGTCAAAGGATTTCACAGTGGCATACAGAGTTCTTTCCTTCATTTTAAGGTAGGCGAGGCTGAGAGAGAATGACTGGCTCAATGTTCACCCAGCAAACTCCATAGTTGAGAGTGGTTTTGAACCTGGGTCTTCTCAATCCTAGTCTAACAAAATAACCTAATCTGCTCCAGGAGCAATAAAATGGATCATACAACTCTTTCCTTAAGTACTTTCTCATGGTGAATTGATAATGAGGTAATTTGGAACAAAAAAGTCTGCCTGTGGGCACATGCATGCTAACCTACAGCTGTTGAATTTAGGCTCTTCATTAAGACTGTGTGCTGATTACCTACTTGTATACTGTACTTTAGCATAATTAAACATTGCTATAAGGGACCTTTACCCCATGTGATGGACAAAAGGACTCGCTATGAGAGGATGGCTTTTAGAGGAAACCATTTACTGAGGTCTCAAACACGGTACTTGTTATTCCTTCTTGAAGTCTTTGATATAGGCCTGCAAACTTAGGCATTTAGAGTTCCCCCTCCTCACAGGTTTTCTTGGTAACACTCAAAATTGCTTTTTCCATCCTCAAGGAATGCCAAGTCAGAAAATGATTATATGTCATGTTTTGCTGCAGAACAGCCTAATATAAATCAAATCCCCCAACATCCAATTGGGAATTGAATAGTTAAAACAAAAACAAATGGTATTAAACTAAATTAAGCATCTGCTTATCAGGACTTTATTTCACTTAGTGATTTGCTTTTCATATACCACAGCTCCCTGCTGAATCACTTTTATTTGTCTTTCATCAGCAGCAAAATCAAGTATTCCACAGTATCTGCCCATACTGTAACTAATTTCATCAAAGGACAAAGTAAGCACTATTGGAAGGCACATTTATGCCTCCAGCAACTAAAATCCTCAGAAATATTCTATGACTACCTTCTGTCACTTTCTACAAATACCTCTGTTTTTTAATAAATAAAAGGCAGTGGCTAATTTTAATCCTGTTCATTTTTGCTTCGTAAGATATTATCAAAGTGAAACATATGGACTAAAATATTGAACTATCATCATCCAAAAAGAAAGCTAGCCAGAGGGCTAGCTAAACAAAGAGATCTAATGAGGCATTAGCTTAAAATCAGGTGGTTAAACTAGTCAGATACTTTCAGTTGAGAAGAACATTCATTGTGTTTTTTTTATTTTACTCAATTTGAAGCCTAAGAGTTATTTACTTTTTCTCCAATTTGTTTCGGGTCAATCTTTTGTGTTAAAAAGAAAGGCCATAATTTAGAATCTGCCTCTCCAGAGTACAAATCCTCTGAACCTAGAAAATTACAAAAGACTGTATTGGAATTTGCACACAGCATTGCTATTCTCTTACCAATAAAGCTTTCAGATGCTATTTTAGCCTGTCAGGGACTCTCTGACAGCTAACATACTTAAAAATATTCACTTGAAAAACACTCAGGTCACTAGCAATTACTTACGCTTTTTGTGTTCCATAGCTGCTATAGTCAATAGCTGCTGAGACCCCAACAACAGTGGCAGGGAAGAGGTAGCCAGCTACATAGTAGTACTTCTTCCTAGAATATTCACTTTCAAATACTTCTACTAACATGAGATAGAGTTGCACCCCTTCTAGGCACATCCAGGCAAAGGCTGCCAGGAAGAAAAAGTGTAAGAGGCCTGCAAATATTGGGCATGCAATCTGCAAAGAAAGAGAGACAATAAAACACAAACTACAACACCGTCAACCTTCCCATTTAACCTAAAGGCACCAGGACATGAAACACTTTTAGGTCTATAACTTGGACTGATTGGGAACCAAACCTCAACCCCCCCCCACCCGCCTTTCCCAAACATAATTTGATACTGAGCAATGTTAAAATTCTGTTATGTCCTTAGTAACTATAGCCTCTCCTCTGTTGCATTCTGCGAGTTAAGATATGGAAAATATGTGCGCATTAGCATTCTTTAATGTAATGGAATATCAAGTGAGGAAACCAGTCCATTAATTTTGGTAGTGAAATGTTAACACTGCTGTAATGCTTATATTGCAGATGATTTGGTGCAGGAAGATAGAGATCCTGCTACTAGATGTATTATTTATACCTTCTGTTTAAAATCCTTATGCTACTTTCAGAATATTCTCTTTCCTTCATCTCAAAGATAATTCCCTTTTCTATTTTAGGACAGTATGCTATCATATCACTAGGCAAGTAACATTCCCTTCGCTGTAGCCAAGTGCTGAAAGAAAATGTTCCAAATGACTCAATTATTAAGGGGAGGTTGTTTTCAGAAACCATGGTATCTTTGTCTTGAGATTTTGGAATATGTTATTATTATGCCTGAAGGTACATCTAAATCATATTGTAATGGGACTCACATATTATGTGTATCTTAATTAATAGCCACACCTAATTTTTGTTGGATTACAATCATTGCTCTTTTAAACAACCATGAGCCTAGGAAGCTATCTTCTAATAAGTTACATCAGAGGCCTGGTGAGGTCTCTTCCATTCTGATAAAATTTGCCCTAGGAATTTTGCCCCTGTACTACCACTGGCCATGCACAGTATCAGACAGAAACATGACAGTCAGGAGCAGGATTCTAAGGACTTAACTGCACAGTATTGGGCTTTCAGAAAACCACTCATGAATTTATATCTTTGCAACAGGTAGGATGATTTACCTGTGTACTGATGGCATGATGCTGTACATTTTCCTGCCCACTGCTCTACATACTTTGTAGAGACCGGCAGGCAAATGCACAAAGTGGCAATGTCAGGACACAGGCCATGGAAGGAGGAACACCACGTGGTGCTGTCATATTCAACGGCAATCCATTTCCTTCTGTCCTGAGAGACTACTGGAAGCAGGAGGAGCACAGGGAGGTGACAACCACTGGGGTGCACATCAGGAGTGCTCTGCTGTTGAAAATCTATTGTTTCTGGTTCATTATCTCTGCAGGGCCTGCAAGATGGAGCTGTTCCACCAGGCCTTTGGCTGAGGCAGCGGGCGCCCATATATGGCCCTCCCGGAGGTTGCTGTCCTCCACGCACTGATAACTGGCCACTATTCCACCCATATCAATGGGCCAGAATCCACTATAGCCAACTGGAGTTATGCTGTAACTACAAATTTCAATGTTTATATTGTGTTTTAAAATTAAATTTTAATTGCATGCATCATAATATATTGTTACCTGCCCTGAGCCCATTTGTGGGATTGGCGGGATATAAATACAAATAATAAATAAATAAATAATTTACAGCACCATCTACCGATGGTCTAAGTAAAGCAGCATCTAAGCCACAGAGTGGTTCACTCATATTCTCTGATAAGTAGGCCACAAGATTTTTAAATGCAATCATCCCTCAGCTGAAGAAACAGTACCAGCTTTAGGGCAGAACCTGACATTTAGTAGCAAACACAAGATTCCCATTCTTATATTTTCCTCTGACATACAAAGCATGTGTACATGTGGGGGACTGTGTGTAGGGGAGAACCAGAAGGTGTGGAGATGCGTAACTCTGCTGCTTGTTCTTACATCCCTCCCAGTGTTGCTCCCCTGGAAGGAGAAACGGAAGATGAAAACCAAGTGACTGGGAATTCTGTAATTGCAACCAAATGTCTAGCTCTGGACTTAATGTTGTAATCCTTTTCAGGTATAGATAGATAGATATATGTATATAAGCCCAACTGCATTTTAAGTATGGAGAGCTTACCTTATATTCTGTCTTATCAATGCCTATTAGGAAAATGAACTCTGCAATGAGGAGGTTGATGCAAAGGTTCTTGTGAATTGTGTTTCGATCACTTTGAAGGCCACGGAAGAAACAGAAAGTGAAGATGCAAATTGCCAGGCAGACAAGGGAAATGACAATCCCTACCCAGGTGATGACAGTGAGGAGTAACTCATGCATTCCATTTTTGTACTGCAAATGATGAAGTGAAGAAAATTAGTGTGGTCACTGATCAACACAACACTAAACATCATGTTCAGAGCAAGCACCTAGAAACTACTAGTTTGTTTTAAGGGAGACACAGGAGCCTAGCTTGGCCAAAAAAAAAAAAAAAGTGAAGATATGAAAACTGCAGGTCTTTAACAGAACAGAGATGAACATCTGGGACTGATGGTTGTTTTTTTCCTCCAAGTAAGATGCTGCACTAAAAATATAAAGAGCATTTTTTGGAAAAGAGACAATTGTTGGTATTTAATGTATAAAGAAGGTATTTTTATGATAACAAAGGAAGTTCAAGGAAATCAGAATTTTTTTCTGTATGAACTGCATGCTCCACAAAAGAATATGTGAATAAATCTACTTAGGCATTCTATTCAGTATTTCGAAGGGAGACCACCAAGGATTACCAGGGTCATGATGTGAAGGCAGGCAATGGCAAGCCACCTCTAAACTTTTCCATGCCTTGAAAACTCTGCAGGGCTGCCATAAGTCGGCTGTGTCTTGACAGCAAAACACACCGGCATTCTGTACAGAGCGTGATAGTTTGCCATGGTCAGATGAGAGCTGATTAATGCATCTTTTAGTGCCATCTCCATGCTTTTGTTACATTTATTAGCTTAGCAGCAGCAGCCTATCAAAAGTTTTTTGCTCTGCTGAATGAAGAATACTTCCTTGGTGCTTGGGGGGGGTCAACAGTGGGAGGGCTTCTAATGTCCTGGCCCCACTGGTGGACCTCCTGATGGCACTGGTATTTCTGGCCACTGTGGGATACAGAGTGTTGGACTGGATGGGCCTTTGGCCTGATCCAACATTGGCATCTCTTATGTTCTTATGTTCTTATGTTCCCAGTACTTCAAAAGCCTACATGTATTTGGGGTGTGTGTGTGTCTGCTTATTTTAAATCTTATGACAATCTTCATAAGGCTATGCTTAACAGAACTGGTTGCAAGCTCTCAGTGGCTGCATATAGACCTGTGGTATTCTGTAAGCTGAAAAATGTATGGGTTTATGGCAGCAAATGGGGAATGGCTGAGAACTTGCAGGAGCAAATCTGTTTTGCAATTCACTCATCAAGCACTTAGGATGTCCTCAGATCTGATGGCTTCCATTTGCACAAGATCATACAACTGCACAGTGTGTTGCTGGACTGACAACAATATAGCCATACTATTGTAGAATAGAATTCACATTGTGCTTACAAGCATTCTTTTGGAAAGGTGGATGAATATTGTTCCCTTTAGCTATCCATTCAGATTTTGAATATAACAGGGTTTCAAAAAAGAAAAAGAAAAAAAGAATCCGGATCACGTAATCATAAATGTCGCCATTCTAGTGGATTACAAGGAACTTGGAGAGGAAATGGAATAAAAAAGTTTTCAGAATATCTAAAGTTAAAAGAACTAGAAGGCACCATAAATATTGTTGTGTATCAATGTGATACACTGTAGACGGTTCATTTGTTTTTCATAACAAAAAAGTATTACATATAGTGAGCCGAATCCTATTTCGGCTGATCAAATAATTCTGCTATTTTTGTTTGTGTGAGACTGTTTTCAAGGCACAGAAAAACCTTTAAAAACATTTTAAGGCTGGACTTCTGAAATATGACAATGAAACGAATACCAAGGAATGAGATAATCAGAAATATTTAGAAATAATGTTCATTTCTGGCTAAGTTCAAAACTACATGTTATATCTGCCATGTGATTGCTATGAGGTTTTGCAGCCATATAACAGCTGCAAGGACCCTGTGGAAACCCAATTTAGAAGTGATTCTGGGCCCCTATTCAAACTGGGAATGTCACATGTAGGAGAACGGGGTTATTATCCACACAAGGTTTTCCTGAACTGAAATGCCCCATTGGGGGAAAAGAGCTGTGTAGGCACTGAACTCTTGCAAATGCAGGCCCACAATGGGACCCTGGTGGGAGCCCCTCCCACCCACAGAATAGTCCTGAACTGAATGAAGCCCTGTGGTTCTTGAAAATTAAGTTCCTATAAGGGAATCACAGCTCTCGTATGGCTGAAAGTGCCCATGGCTACATCTAACATGATCGTGTGATAGATATAGCGTATAGTTTGACCCTAAGTCCCTTTTTCGTTTAGACATATAACTAGGTTTTCTCAGCTCACTGATCAGAGAAACTGTTGCTTACCACTATTCCTCTATGGGCCATGAGGATTGCAAAGTTGGTTAGATGGCTGCATGCACATGTGGTATGTGTTTTATTTGTGTCAATTAGCTTGCAACCTTGAGTAGACCAATATCCCATCATAGTCCGTTCTGAGTAGTTCCAGAAGGAGCAATTGGCATTGAAATAATTTTCAGCCTGTGAGACACCAGAATAAAATTAAGATTGTACACATATACATGTAACAATGAATTCAAAATGTATGAAATATTGTTTAGATTTAATTCAGACCATTTTTTCAGCTCTAAGGTTCTGGAGACAATTGATCAAAGAATCATTTTCCAAACCCCACTGAATTCCTTATAGAATAACTACTGCAAAAAAAGAATAAAACTTTGGTGTACTGTAGTCATCATTAGTAAATGGTTGCTGCAAGGCTGCTATCTACTCAAAATATGGACTAAGCTATAGAATATTTTAGACAATTTTTTCGAGCATAGTCCACATCCAATAACCAATATTATTCAATTACAATTTCCCATCCAAAATTCAATGATCACACAGCACATTAATTTCTCTTAATTATTTTCCACTCTGCGGTAACACAAACATGATTTTTTTTCTACAGGGTTTCTTGAGGATTTATTAATGCATTCAATTTTCCATTCTAATTTTGATCAAGTCTAAAGCAGCACAAGTCAGGATCTTAAGTCAAATTAAAGTGAAACAAAAATTGTCTAGGGAAAACACGCACAGCCCCCACCCAGTCCCTGATCTTCTATAGGCTTCCCCCCATTGCCTCTTTAAGTAAATAGAATGTCTCTCAACTCGTACAATAAACTTAATAAACAGTGTATCAACACAGAGAAGAGAGTCCAGGGGAATCAGCTGAAGAGAGACAGCAAACTTTGTGTCACACTGAATCGGAGGAAACTGGAAGATTTGTATTCACTTACCGTGAAGCTTCCTTCTCGGTGGTCCAGAGTGGGGCAGTCCTTGACTCCTTACTCCTGGGAAAGCACCCCCCCTTCCGTAGGCAGGGCAGCAAACTTTGATCCCAGAGGGGAGGGGCTTATCCTCTGATCCCCAGTCATACCAAAAGCCACCTCTGAGCTGCTGTAAATTCACTTTAAAAATAACTCCTTCCCCCTCAGACAACTGGGGAATACTATCACAGCCATGGGCTTAAACAAATACAAACCTGTATTTTAACCATTAGAGCAAACAAACAGCAACAGTCCGCCACATCACGTAATCAGTTAGACCATATTCATGAACAGCTGAACCACTGCAAAACGTAAAGGACCGGAAGTTGTGTCCATCAAGAGAGGGTGGGTAGGACTGCCCCACTCAGGACCACCGAGAAGGAAGCTTCACTGTAAGTGAATACAAATCTTCCATTTTCCGGTTGTCCAGGAGTGGGGCAGTCCTTGACTCCTTACTCCTGGGACGTAAAAAAGCAGTGCTCCCCCTGGGTGGGTCACACAACTTCCGGTGCCTACAGGGCCTGAAGGAGCACTCTACTGTCAAATGCTGCTTCTGCCGAGGCTAGTTTGTCAATCCTATAGTACTTTGTAAAGGAATTGACAAATTTCCATGTCACCACCTTACAAGTGACTTCTAGGGATGGCAAGGCCTTATATGCCGCCGATGTGACTGCCCCCCATAGAGTGCCCTGTGACCCCTACTGGAGGTACTAACCCCTA
>NW_015161949.1:1506540-1507691 GCF_001447785.1 Gekko japonicus | reverse complement strand
AATGTTCAGGACCTGATGAAAGATAAGTGAGAAATTTTACTAACCGCTCCTGGAACAGAAGAACCCTGTCCTGTCTTGTGTCTATCTACACTCCCAAGTGCGTAATTACTTGTGTTGGCTCCAGGGTCCTCTTCTCCCTGTTAATAGCACAACCATGTCCCTGTAGTAAGGTAAAGGTAAAGGTTCCCTTGCTCGAAAGCCAGTCGAATCCGACTTTCCGTGGTCATGTGGCCGGCATGACTAAACACTAAATACTTGGATTATAAAGTCCAAGTGTAGGCTCACCTGGTGACTGGACTCTGCCTGGATCAAAACGTCTTCCAAGTAAGGAAAACAGGACCACTCCTCTCAGACTTAGGAAGGCCACTAGTGTCCCCAGGACCTTGGAGAATATCTGAGGCGAGGAGTTGAGTCCAGAGGGCGAGGCTCAATATTGGAAATGTTTGCTGTGATATGTGAACCTTAGACATTTCCTGTGATTATCCCTTGTCAGGATGTGCAGATAGGCTTCCACCAGGTCTATGGAGACCGTGAAGTCCCCTGCATGTATGGAGGAAAAAGATGGACCTCAACATTTCCATCTTGAACTTTCATGATAGCACATGTTTGTTGAGCTACTTCAAGTCCGAGATGGCCCTAGTGTTCCCATTCTTCTTGGGGATCGTACAGGGATGGAATAAATTCCTAGCGACCTCTCTGTCTCGGGCACCATCTCTATCACTCCAATGTCCAACAGATGTTAGATTGCCTGTAACATCATCTTGTGTTTTTCCTGGTGATCTTTCCCTTGAGATCTCCAAGAAACGTTGCTTGGAACTCTTTTGAACTCTAGTGCGTAGCCATGGGCCAGCGTCTCCAGGAACCACTTGTCCGACACAGCCTGGTGCCACTGCACAGAGAAAGCTATCCTCTTGCGCCTATATCTTCCATTTGTTGTTTATCAGGGAGCGGTGGTGCAGGCGGTTAAACGCCTGCCAGTAACATCCTTGAACAGCTGTTACAGCTATCTGTTTTAGCTCATCGTTATGGCTCTTTGGTATGTCAGTGTCTAAAGTGTCTAAAGAAGTTAGCTCTGAGGCCCACAGGTAGGCCACTTGAGCAAACAGGGATCCCGTAGCTGATACTCTAAGGGAGATGGCAGGCGGCTCCAC
>NW_015161949.1:1484032-1505484 GCF_001447785.1 Gekko japonicus | reverse complement strand
GGGGGGGGGAAGCAGTTTACCGCTGCCTTCCCAGCGGGGTCCGAGGCGTTCCTCTCGGCGCCGCGACTGCCTGGAGGCCTCCCAGGACTGCCGGCGCCGGATCCATTGTAATTCGAGGCCTGCAGCTCTCGAATATGTTTTAGGGCTGGAAGGTAAGTACCTTCTACCATTGCCCTTTAGGTCTCCGCTTCTTCTTCTGACCTTCTGGTGTCTTCTGGGATCTTTGTGCTCTTCAGAGCACAGCCAGCACATCCTGCTCAGAGGGCAGGACCAGTAAGACCGGGGATCAGAGGATAAGCCACTTCCCTCTGGGATCAAAGTTTGCCAGCCCTGCCTACGGAAGGGGGAGATGCTTTCCCAGGAGTAAGGAGTGAAGAACTGCCCCACTCCTGGACCACCGGAGAAAGTGCCATTCTCCCCCTCCACTGACCAAAACCAATTTGACTAGTAAATGACCTTCAGAAGACAGTGTAGAATTAGAGAGAAATGCTTTAAGTGCTTTTGAAATTTTGCTACATTAAGCAAGCAAAATCATAAGAGCTCGTGTTTTCTGCCCTGCTGCTAAGGTAAGAGTTAATTTTCACTTAGGAACAAATTAGAGCCATTTACATTTTCATGTTGATTACTGAATTAGCTTTCATTAAGAATACACTTAAGTTCTAATAATCACTGAACCAGGCTCATTTAATTTTATGTTCGCAGACTTAAATAAACCTGTGCCTCTGACCTAGTCCAACATTTAAAATTCAAATAGAAAGATTCCCCCTCCCCTTTCTTTGCTCTTCTCTCTCTCGCTGATTTTATGACCTTCCCTATTAATTCATTACCATCACTCACATCAATGTGTGCCAGGGTGAAAAGAACAGGATCAGTCAAGTAGACCCGGCTGGACTCCTTGTTGATGGAGGCTGCAATGACGTCAGAGTTCACAGCAATTGTACTGTTCCTGCCAGCAAACTCGCCGCCTAGTTTTATGGTTGCATTTTCGGTACTGAGGAATCGACCCAAGCTTTTGTAAATTATGAATACCAGCTTTGCTAACCCTGTGAAAAGAGAGCTTGCATTATATCAACTTGGAAGGGGGGGGGAGCACAAATAGCCTGTCCCATCCCACCTCCCCAATTGGAATATAAAATCTTGGCCCAGAGAAATTGATTCCAAGCAAAAAAGTCAGCCACACATTATGTATAAATAAGAGTTACGAAGAGCTATTTTTAACATTGCTGAGGGTATAGTCACAAACCACGCTGTAAAACTTTAAGATGCTAGAACTTGAAATAAACTGTTTGTGAAGACATACCATTTCTGCTGTTCTGTTTCACAGTGCTTGAAGAGAGCTGGATCGAATTGCCTCCAGTATTGCCCTGAGGAAATTTCAAGTCCTGCACCTGCCCTTCCGTACTTAGCACCGCAACTTCCAGGACTAGGTGGGCCAAAAGCAAACACAATTTGGGGATGGTCAGATTTGTATTTATTGATCTGAAATTATCTTATTTGTCTGCCTTTGTTGCTTGTACAAGACAGACATGTTCTAGGTGTATTTCAACAACACAGACTCCATTTTCTTTAAATTTTAATCAAACTGAGTGCACATGCCAACGAAGGAGCAGCATTTCAGTTCTAAGAACATGACATCCAACCTGACTTTAATGTGCTGTGTAAAGGATACGACTTTAAAAACCCTGAGAGTGATTAGGCTGAAGGAGTCCCTAACTTCAAGAAAACAGAGTTGTGCTGCATGAATTTCCCCCCTTATCTACTATTGTTAGGACCAGTCTGAAATAAATCTGTAATTTCAGTTTTGCTTAAACCACAAATTAATTTGGTGGCCATGAACAAGCCACTATTCTCTTAATCTCAGCTCTTCATCTGCAGCATGGTACTAAAGCTACTAGCCTAGTTTACAATACTGGTGTAACAACTACTAATGTATGTTAGTGGCTTTCAGCACTTAATGTATCTGTAAATAAGAAAATAAACATTTTTTTAAAAAATTAAATGTTTGTTGTTGAAATTATTTTTCTGTTACTTATAATGAGTCCTAATGAATTTATAATTGTGTTCCACATGTAATCTGGGATTGCCACAATCTGGTCATTCCTTTCTTACAGACTACCTAGATGATACTGTGGGCAATCTGTTGTATACTGGTATTTTCTGTTATTTTTCCAGGTTGGAGAAGCAGACCTGATTTCTGATTTATAAGAGGTTATAGTGCTGGCTGTTTGGTCTAGAGAATTCACTGAGGATTTCTGGAGTTAATGTCCTTTTAAAATGTCATCTTATGCCTCTCCTTCTAGCCTTATTAAATATTTCCTCAGCTATCCAGCATTTCTCTCACTGCATTCATGAATAAATGGTTAATGGTCAGCTCTTGTGTAGAGCATCAACTTAAATAATTTTTAAAACATTACAACAAGTCCAGTCAATGGCTTTTATGTGCATTGTTTTATCACTGCATTATTATGATTATAAATAAGGCAGAGCGGTATATAAACCGAAATAATAAATAAATATAAAATAAATAAATGGTGGTTTTTGACTTGCTGTAAAGTAGAATAAATGGTATATAAGTCCCCCTCATCAGAAGACTAGACAATTCATCTTAAAGAAAACAGCCAAATACCCGGTGGGGGGGGGGGGGGGGGAGAGAGCGAGAGAGCGACAGACAGACAGAGACACACAGAGAGAGAGAGAGAGATCTCCTTACTTCCAAGCAGCCATCTAGTAGAATCTTTGGAGGCAAGCATTGAGAGTTTTTTAAAAGTAGAATATAGAGCTTTATTTATTATAGAGCTTTGCGGAAGCTTCATTTCAATTCTGTTGGCACCTTAATTTGGAAAAGGGATCCGCTAACATCACAGATTATTCTTATTATGGAACACCATTAAATTATGTTCTGGATTAATGTCATGTCATTTGGGCGCACATGGAACATAGACCAAATGTTTATATTAAACCTGTGTTATATCAAACACAGGTGAAAAAATGTGTCCAGTGAGCAGCATCTCCTAAAATGCAAAATAGCCACGTTCCATAGATTGGAAAATAGCTAACAGCACTTTGAGCATACTTTATCATTTATATGCTATCAGTTTCCCTGTTAGAGACATACAGGAATTGCCATTTGTTTTTAAAGGTATTTCTGTGCGTAGGTTAAACTTTCATTAGTTTTGTACTCTTAAAACTTAACCCCAATCCCTATGTATTGGGAAGTTGACTGTGTCCAAGCTGGACAGATAGTGGCTGGATAGCTTGAAAAATTTTGGCTAACCAAAGGTAGGGGGATTTTCAGACCACCGCAGACCACTATTTTGCCCTCATGTTATTCCTGAGGGTTCTGTGGTCCCCAGGAGCAGCATTTCTGGATATATTTTGAGCTACAACTGGAGGGGATGGGAGCAAAGAAATCCTGTTCTGCAGATTTAAGCTACTGTGGGCAAAGGCCTGGATACTGAAGGACTATGCATGGGATATGGGAGAGTGTCTGTGTTTGAATT
The DNA here is from genome assembly GCF_001447785.1 of Gekko japonicus. NCBI lineage: Eukaryota > Metazoa > Chordata > Lepidosauria > Squamata > Gekkonidae > Gekko > Gekko japonicus. Next base: position 1,501,984 of record NW_015161949.1, on the reverse strand, counting down.
TCTGAATGCAGTGAGGCACATTGTTGCTGAAGGTGAAGTAGGATTTGTAGATACTTAATAGTGACCTTACAATTGCGGCTATGAATTTTGCCACTGAGAGAGTGACACGATCATTGGTATCCGATAGTGGCCATGACACCTGGGCTCGCACATTTAGCAGTTCCATATCTTTAAGTAAAGGGGTGACTAAATTACCTCTCAGCTCATCAAATCAACCCACATATCTCCACCTGCCCCCCCCCCCGGTCCTTCCTCATACCACGCAGTCCTCACAACCACATTTTACCAAGTGATCTTTAGGGGAAAACATGACATCTACCCCTATTATGGGAGGGGGGGGTATGTGCCGCCTGGCGGAAGTGGGGAGAACATCACCGCTGGAGCCCTCGCTATTTAATAAAGCTGGCCATCGATTTGGGATTACTGTCCATCTTGGGGATTTATATACAGGATAACAGAGCACCTTAGATACTGTTATGAATTTTATTGTGGATGTGTAATATTGTTTTATTGTATTTTATCTATTTAATCCGGCATTAGCCGCTTGTTAGCCGCCCTGAGCCACTTGGAAGGTTGGGATATAAATCTCAAATAAATAAAAAACAAAGCCTCCCAAGGCAAAGTCCAACAGAACTATTTCAGGGGTGGGTGGACATGTTGCAGCTTTGGGAGTCAGGCACTGTACCTGTGATTCTATGATTGTATCCCAAGTTGCTGGTCTCCCCCCCCCCCCCCCCCCCCTTTTTTGATGCTGCTGGGGCCTGCCACAAGTCTTGGGGGAAGCAGGTCAACTGGAGTCATTCCCAGGAAACATGCCCAGAGCTGCTGACTCCCTGCAGGCCAGTCTGGCAACCCGCCTCACCTCAGCCAGTGGCAAAAGTCACTCCCGCCTGCTGGTGGTGGGAAGTGCCAGCTGGTTGCAGCCAACTTACGGTGAACCATTGTGTCCAAATAATGGGAGGTGGTAGTTCCGTTCTATTTTGCTATGGTCAGGCCTCACCTGGAGTCCTGTGTCCAGTTTTGGGCACCACATTTTAGGAAGGATGCTGACAAGCTCAAGCGTGTCCAGAAGAGGGCAACCAGGATGGTGAGAGGGTTGGAATCCAAGTCTTACAAGGAAAGGCTGAAAGAGTTGGGTATGCTTAGCCTGGGAAAGAGAAGGCTTAGAGGGGACATGATTGCAGTCTTCAAGTATCTGAAGGGCTGTCATGTAGAGGATGGAGCAGATTTATTCTCTCTTGCTCTGGATTGCAAGACTAGATCTAATGGGTGGGAATTACAAGGGAGTCAATATCGGCTAAATATCAGGAGAAACTTCCTAACTGTGAGAGTGGCTGAGCAGTGGAACAGTCTGCCTCGGGAGGTGGTGAATGCTCCTTCGCTGGACGTTTTCAAACAGAGGCTGGACAACCATCTTTTGGGTATGTTGTAGGGCTATCTTTCGGCTATGCTCCTGCAGAGTGCAGAAGGTTGGACTAGACGACCTGCAAGATCCCTTCCAACTCTAACATTGTATGTATGATTGTATAATGAGAAGCTTAAACTTTTAAGTAACTAAATATAAAAGTGGACATAGTTTGCTACCTAGTATTAATCCTTTTGTTGTTGTTTTTTTTAATGTTGTTATTTGAACTATAATTAAGCAGAAGTGGTTTTATTGAAAGGAAATAAAGCTTTTATGCCTGTTGAAAAATAAGCCCCCTATCTTCAGCTCTTTTAAACCCTTTTAAAATAAAGGCATACTAGTACTCTTCTCTAAATCTCTCTATATTGAACTAGTTGAAACAAGAAGGTATTTTCCCCTTTTTTAACTTGGGAGATTCTCCGTGTACACCAATTAGATAAGTTTTGTATAAACCTTTGTAATTCAAAGTACTGGTTTTCTAAACCATGAACTGAAAATAAATATTAATTCATTTTTTACCTGTACCTTCCTGATACATCCAAAGTGCATAAAAGTCAGATTCATAGAAAATCATTATGGGGAAAAAATCCAAAAGCTGACAACAACAATGAATCAAAGACAAGCAGGCAGTGGTTCTATAAAGTGTCGTAAAATGTTTGCTCAAATAAAATAGTCATGGACTTTTTATTACAAGCTCCCCCCCCCCCCGGGGGGGGAAATCATTGGCAGACTTTACTTGATTCTTTCTCCCTTGAACACCTAATGCTGGCTCACACTGGTCACTACTACAGTACACCAACTTTGGTGTAGTGGTTAGGAGTGCAGACTCTAATCTGGGAGAACTGGGTTTGATTCCCCACTCCTCCACATACAGCTGCTGGTGTGACCTTGGGTCAGTCAAAAGTTATTTCAGAGCTGTTCTCTCATGAACAGTTCTCTCAGAGCCCTCTCAGTCCGACCTACCTCACAGGGTGTCTTGTGGAGAGGGGAAGGGAAAGGAGATTGTAAACCATTCTGAGACTCCTTCGGGTAGTGAAGAGTGGGATATTAATTCAATCTCTTCTTTTTCTTCTGACCATGACATCATATATAGCCAGTTTTCTTTCTTTCTTTTTTATATAGCCGGTTTTCAATGTTTTATCAAGATATGAATGTGTACTGTGTCATCGGCTTTACATAGTATTAATTTATCTATAAAGGACTCAACCTAATTTTTATTCAGTCTTAAATATACCTATATCTACTTCAACATATAGATATCTCAAATGCTTTCTGTTTTCCAGTGCAGGTAAACCCAGCTGATCAAGATTTATTCACTTACCAATATGATCTGTAGGCATTGCGACTCTTGTAGGTTCTAAGAGATTGTCGGCCAAGACAAAAGCCCCCTCTTCTAGTGTATCGAGTAGCATTGTTGCGGCATGTGCTTGTTCTGAGGAATTCATATCTCTCCATGACTCCAGAGCTTCAGCCCTAAGCAGGTTGTCCACCGTGTCAACGATCGCCTGTATTCATTAGAAAAATATTAGGCCATATTGCCTTAGGCAGCTGGAGAGAGTGCAGTGATCTGACGACAATGGTAATATTTAACTGTCAACATGACTTAAGATGATTTAACGTCAAAATACGCGACTGCTTTTGCCTTAGTACTATGAGTACCAATATAACATGCCCTAGAGCAGCTATAAAAAAGTATGCTGCTGAAGAGTGCAATGACTGGATACTGGTAGCTTAAATTTTAATGCTCCTGGTGCCAATCTAAAGCTCTATTAGGCTTTGATGAGCAAACAGTTCTTTGGGAGCAAGGGACTCCCTCATCCATTCCATGTTAAGGAATACTCTGTGGTGCCCTGATGCTGCCTGGTTATACACACATTAAGCTGCTTGAGGAGTAATAGAAAATCAAGGAAGAGGAAAAGGACTTAAAGCAGTAACATATTCACTCTTCAAAATAATCAGATCAATCATGCTAATCAAATGATCGATCGAACTATAACTCTTACATTACTGCAGACTATAGCTGCACAACTGAATACGCTATGCATTGCTGAATCGCCCGCGTTTGCTCTGCCCCATGTACCTAGTAATGTGTAATTAAATACATACATAACTTGGTTGATCAATTTCAAAAGCAAAGGGAACGAAAACAGGATGTGTTAGACAAACAGAAAAGGACGCTGGGTGCCGGACAGTGTGCTCTGCGCAGGAAAAGATAGCAGTAGTTGGTTGAGGCTATTGTCAGGATCAAAATTAATGAGCCTAATCCATCTCAATATCCTCTTTCTGTCTACACTGTGAACCACCACAATGGCAAGTGGAAGAAACTTTGGAGTGGCACAAAAGGATTCTCTTCCCCTTTTCTCTAATGGGAAACAGAAGAGTCAAACTGTTCACACCGATACTGCTGCAGCCATTAAAATAGAGTGGAACAGAAACTGGTCTGCAGAGGCCACATTCATTAGTCACCAAGAAATATGGATCGGAGCCTCTGATCTGAGTTACAAATGGATCCTCCATTGCAAAGTTGGCACTTGCTTTATTTGCATAGCATCATCCAGCTTTTGATTTGTAATTTTAAGAGGTTTTAGCGGTATACAGAGAAGTCAACTGAGACCTACTGAAAATACTCCTGGTCAAAACTTAATGCTGTGCTATAGTTTGTGTTGCTTGTATATGTATGTCAAGCTTATTACACACATTCATTAGTATGATTCACTCTATAATTTTTAAATGTTGTCTGAATCTGCATTTCTCCAGTGGCTAGAAAATGGTCTGCAAATAATGATATTCCCTCCTGACATGGATAGATGGAAAATAATAATTAAGGTATGATCCAGCTAAAATTACATATTTACATTCTATTAGTTCTAAGAGAGAGAAAAATAATTGTGCATATCTTTCTTGCTGAAACCAACTGCACTTAAAATGCTTAATTTTGTTTGGATCATGTCAAAGGATGCTTGTATCTTCGGGAGCATACCAATCATTACATTTTATATATTGACAGTTATCTTCAAAGGTAAGCTGAAAATACAGCCCTGAATGTTCAACCCAAAACAGAAGTCTTTTTTTTTTTGCCCCCCGAAGGGGATTTTTTAAAATTTGCATTTCTAAAATAACTACATAACTATACCGAAAAAAGAGGAGAGGGAAGACTACAGACTAAGGGAGACAGAGAAGAAGGCACTAAAAGCCCAAGTGTAGAAGGTCACACATGCTTATAGATACAAAGTTGTAACTCTCAACAATTAACTTCCGACATGAGGAATTTCCTTGTTCATCGCTTCAAGTTAAAATCCAGCTTATCTGTCTAGACAGAGAATAGTTCCAAAGCTAATTAAGAAATATAGAGACCTTAAAAGACATTACGCTTTCCCATTACGCTTTCCCTCCCTCCCCACACACACGACGTTGTGGAGCATAGATTCACTCAGTCCATACAGTCATCTCAATTGATCCTCTTCCTTCTCTGTTAATTCTTCTTTCATAAACAGCTTTAATGAAACAGGCTCTGTCCAGTTAGAACCGCTTTCCTTTTTCCAGGGCTTTCACTCACTTGTTGCTTCATCCACACTCTGGTTAGAGAGACCAGCCGTTCACTTTGCATGTAGATTTTATAGTAATCCACCCTTTGTTATCGCTTTTTGATCTGCTTGCCACCATCCAATATAAGCTAGACACAGTCTCAATTTCGTCTTTAATCCAAGATTCTTGTTATAAACACTGTCCCTTTAAAAGTATCGCCACGTTTAGAGCCGTTTCCGTGAAATATCCCACTTTAGACAGCAGATGGCACCCGATTCTATGCTGTAGGAAGAGTCTATGGTTAGGTCACCTGACCTAGCCCTCCGTTTTTCTTCTTCCTGAGAGAAGCTTGCGTTCCACCTCCCTCAATGCCTCCGATCTCCATCTTGGAGGGTTGTTTACATTTACCGATTAAAGTTGCCAAAGTCTCAAAGGTCTGTAAACGCTTTTATTGGAAAATTTCTCTGATCTAGTCCTTCTACTGTAATCCATTGCCACTGTTAGCTCAGTCCCCCATCATCCCGCTTCATTCAATCGTTTGAGGGGGTAGGGCGTCCCCTCCCCCTTCCCGCTTTAATTTGTGGGGGCTTTGCAACAAGGGGGCTTTGCAACAATGTCTCACTTTAACTTAAACTCACTCATCCGTCTTCAAAAACGATCCAACAGGTCTCCCTGGGATCTCGCTAGGCAGAGTAAAATCGCCAAACCTTCATACGCTTGTCCCGGTGGTTGCTTCAAATCCAATACTGGGAATCAGGGCAGGACCTACGGGGCAGAGAGTAGCCCCCCTGTGCTGGCTGTTGGCCGGAGGTAGGGCTCTCCAAAGCCCCCTGGCTAGGAGTCCATTGCCTATGGACTCCATGGGGGAGTGCGCACAATCGCGCTCCCTCCTAATCCCCGATTCATGGCACACGTCTCTCGGAGGAACAGAGAGACGTGGCCATCGTTGAAGCGCCGAAAACCGGAAGTCTAAAACAGAAGTTTTATTGCACCTTAACCAGGTTACCCAAAAAAAAAAAAAGGCTAATTATTACAGTTATTTAAGATACGACTTCTCATTCAAGGTAAATTATGATGACTCAGATCCTGGTCAGCACAACAACATACCCTGCAAGGGTATTCCAAGTTAGTCTTTTGAATTCTTCTCCTGATCTTCCAGCAGCTTACTGGAAAATCAGCATATCGAGTTCACACTCAACTTCACAAAAAACTAAATTTGATTAATTGGAGAGTGCATCAGAAGGAAAATAAAGCAGGCTGGTTTAAGGTGTGTATGTGCGTTTTGGCTTTTGTCATGCACAAACATGGGATGTAATCCACCAGGCTCTCTTGCAACATAAACCCTGCTGAAGCAAATGGAAGTCATAAAGTGGAAGTGATCAATGGATTCCACTTGCTAGGGTTGCCCAGTCTTTGATATATTAACATTATAGCTGTGAAATTATTTGTGTTACCGACAGCTTTTTTTTTCTTCCACAAGCATAATATAACGAGGAAACAAAGCCATTATCATCTCCAATTCAACTAAGGCCTATTGTACACTTTAGAGGGGAAAAAGTGGAAGGAAATAAAGTAGCAAGTATCGATTGCTGGCTTAATTCTGGTAGTATTATACCTGTACAAAGCCAACCTTTTGTACAGTTGGTATGGAGGGACAATGCACCTTTATCAAAGACTGAAACACCTAGGATCATGCAAGAGGATAAAGCGTAGCAGTGGGTTGCTGAAGGAGGACACAAGCAAGGTGACTGCACAGGAGATATACCTTAAGGTAAGCCCTGCATGTCTTCTCTCGCTTTTGAAGCTTGTTTGTAAGAGAGAGAAAAAGTCAGTTAGACACAGTTATTCTAAGAATAATGTTAATATTTAATTGTTGACACACAAATGTGTTAACCTGAGAAAGAAATTCTGCTAAAAAATACTTTTTAAAATTTAGCGGAATGATTCTGATGCAAGAAGAGTTAAGAAGGCCAAGAATATTCCAGTGGATCTGATTTAATTTTTGGTGTATCAGACGTGTAGGATCTTAATAGTGCAATCTTGAGCAAAATTATACCCTTCTAAATTAATGGGCCTGGAAGGGTGTAACTCCACTGTAAATCACCAGCATAAGGAAGCCAGTGCAAAATGATCGATACCAAAACAACCCCAACAACTCTTCTTCCTGCCCTCTCCTCTAGCTAAAAATATTAGTCTTCTGCAACTGAAAATTAGCAAGTGATGTCACTAGGCTGAATGCTATTTATATTCCAAATACTGGGGGGCTTGATCATGTTCACTTCTTTTCTGGCACTGTGAAAAATAGCCTCAAAGCCCACATAGCCTAGGGAACACAGTCTTGTCAATTTGCTATTTTTCCTTTGTATCTTTAAATGTGCCCAATAAGCTAACATCTGTTAACAGTGGCTGTTGGAGGAAACAAACAGAACCATGTCAACCATGTTTTAAAGTTCACCAGAAAAGACTATACAGTCCTTTACCAACCTTATTATAACTCCGTCCAGCAGAGTCCTTTTCATTAGGTTTCAGATCTTGCAGCTGAGCATCGAGAATGTCCACCAACTGTTCCATCAGTCTGACTGATGAACTCACATCGCCAGCGAAGATTGGTCCTTTGGTGTGTTTAGCCAGTTCATTGGCAAGGCTAGCAGCATTTTCTCCACTTCTGATCTGAAATAACAATTCAAATTCTCTTTACAAGATTCCTTGGGTATAATTGGTGGCCATTCACTACCTGGGTTTTTACAGTAAATTTCTATTGCTTTCCTCCCCTTATTTGCTGCACTTGTTTTATTACTACTATTATTATTATTTTATTCATTACCAGTATATTAAATTTCATTGTTGTTTTAATGGTTTTTGTGATTGATTGTTAGCTGTCTTTAGTGTCCTAAGTAAAAGAAAAGAGGTGGGAGAATAAATTTTCTGATAAATAGTTCATTCATTAATTAAACAGTTTTTATCTGAAAGCAAACTCCAGATTGTTTATCTTGGAATTAAAAGTTAGTAAGTCTTTTTTTTAAAAAAAAATCTCCATCTTCTCCCTCTCCATCCCTCAACGGGATACAACAGCAACAACTGATTACTACTGTGGGATTATAGCTACTTTTAGTGCTGCTGTGACACACTGAGAAATTAGTTTCAATGTTCATTCTAATAATACTGATAGTACATTTTTATGACCTACTAATATGATGGCTGATTCAGTTCGTGACAGCCATGGGAAAATCCAGTGAGTGCTGGCTCTTATGCTGTGACCAGCTACTTGTGTGATTCCCATAACTGGTTGCCAATACACAAAATTTTCAGGCACTTTTCTCCCAACTACATCACTCAAACTTGTTCTGCAAACTAGCACTAGATATCTGAAAAAGAATAGCAGCCCATAACACGGGAGCAACAACCCCCATATCTATATGCACCCTCTAGTAGAGATTGTTAGGAGGTTTGGAGTTGGATACCACCGATATGTGGATAACACCCAGCTCTGCCTTCTGCTCCTGCTGCTGGGCTCTTGGCTCTGGCCTCGTGCCTGGATGCCATAGTGGATGAGTTAGGTGAGAGCTGGCTGAAGTTAAATCCTTCAAAAATTGAGATCCTGTGGTTGGGCTGATCCAGGGCTCAGGGTAGTCAGCCTTACCTGCACTTGATGGCATCCAGCTTTCTGTAGTGGACTCCATTAGGAGCCAAGGGGTGTGGCATAATTCTTCCTTTACCCTGGAGAAACATGTGTCCGGGGTGAAGACAGCATTTTATCACCTATGCTGAGCCCGCCAGGCGGCCCCAATCTGTCCTGCTCTGACATTGCCACTGTGATCCATGGGATGGTCACCTCCAGATTAGACTACTGTAACACATAGCTCTATGTAGAGCTGCCCTTGAAGATGCTTCAGAAGCTTCAGGCAGCCCAGAATGTGACTGTTAGATTGCTGACTGGGTCTCCCAGGTCTGCACATATAAGATCAATACTTCAGTACCTGCACCAGCTTTTGGTCAGCTTCCACTGCCAATTCAAAGTGCTGGTTTTGCCCTGACCTGGAAAACCTAGGCAAGCCCAATCTCATCAGATCTCGGAAGCTAAACAGGATCAACTTTGGCAAGTACTTGGATGGGAGACCTCCTTGAAATACCAGCAATTGGGAGGACGGGCATGCTTTATTCAGCCACCTCTCTGAATTTCCACCAGGCCTCCAGTAGGGGTCAGTCACCAGAGGTTACCATGACTTCCAGGTGCACACACACGCATACACACACACATATTTTTAAAAAGCAGGGAAAATACCTAAGTGCTGGTTTTGACGTATAAAGCCCTAGATGATCTGGGACCATCCTACCTGTGGTACCTCCTCTCCCACTATAATCCCCCTTGCCTCCTTAGATCTTCAACACTAGTCAACCATGACAACAAGGGCATTTTCAGTTTCTGTCCTCTCTCTGGAACCAGTTCCCCGAAGTTCATGCCGTGTGGGATCTTCCAGCATTCCATGGAGCATGTAAGTTTGCTTTGTTTCATGCAGACTTTGGTTAGTATCATGAATCAGGGAATGGGCCAGTTGTTTTAATACTTTGTTTTGTGCAGCCTTTGGTTAGTGTTATGAACTGGGGAGCTGGCCAGTTGTTTTAATTCTTCAGAGTGGTTTGTTGTTGAGTTGATGTTTCAACTGGTGTTATTGTTCCATACTTACCACATTTTTTTGTATTTGTACTGTATCGACATTTATTGTATGCTTTAATGCTGTAAGCTGCCCAGTCCCCTGTGGGGAGAGGATGCAGGGAATAAATTAAATAAACTGTGGAATTTGACTTTAAAATGGTCATGCCCATGCAATCAGAACAATTCCCTGGGATATTAGTAGAGGTTTTCAAGTAACTCAAGACTTTATCAGATATTACTCTGCTACATTCTGTTAACCACAAAATGAGTACTGACTAAACATGGCCAGCCTATTAAAGTAAAGTGAAGACTACATTTGCCTTACTTGTGATCAATCGGGCTGTCCTACCACCCTGCATGAAACCCAGCAAGGCTTGTTCATCCCATTTTTGCTTTTTTGACAATCTGAATATTAATGATGGGTAGGTACCCAGGCTGTAAGCATCTATGCTGCAGTGTGCTGAACTCCCTTGGGAGCTGTATTATGTTAGAAGATTCTTTCAACCCACCTTCTGAGCCAGCTGATTTACCCAGTGTGAAGTACAGTTGCTAAGATCAGGGCCCTTAGGATTCCATGTTCCTGTAGAAACCATGCAGAGGTATGAAGCTGTTCCTATAAAAAGATGTGGAAAACAAAATAAGCGAACATGTTTCTCCTGTAACCTCCAGCAGACATCCAGGAAATCTTAGACTATGACTTGTGGATTCTCTATGTTAAATGGAAAAACTAATAAAGGCAATTGACAATGAGGTGACAAAATACAAGAAAATGGTGCCAATTAAAAGCACTGTTAACAAAGTCAGAACAAAAATCTCAGCCTGTCTGTCAAATAAACAAAGACAAAAAAGATCTTGCTTTTCTTTGAACTCATCCAAAGGAGATCTCATAAGGAGAAAGACAGATATAGGAAATTTTGCTACTGTCTTTCACTACGATCTGGAATCCTGAGAAGGTGCTTTAATGCCATTCTGTACCAAGGCTTCAATGCCCTCTACAGCTTAAAAGAGGAAGCTGCCATCTTCTCCCAAGTAACCCAAATCACTTGACAAATACCTTGAGACTCACTGGCAGGGCTCAAGGTTCCAAAACTGGTTCTGAATTATTTACTAGAGCTGAAGGCATAGTTTGAAAGACTTACCACGAGTTCCTTTGGGACAGGGACGTTCCACCATGATTCCCCTTTGTGTCTGAGGCCAACTAATCCCCCGGGCCACATCAGGTTCACAGAACCTTTCTGGCAAAGGGAAAAAGCTTGTCACAGGAGGGATTTTGGTTGTAGAAACTGCTGGAGGTGGTTTGGGGCCTTTGCTTGTCCCTGTAGCTAAAGTTGTACTGATTGAGACTTTCTGGGGTGTAGTGCTTGTGGTTGATACAGTTGTTTTGTACAGCTCTGTGGAAGGAGTGACTGTCTCCGCTGTAGTAGGCACTGTGGAAGGGGGGAAAGTAAGTTAAAAGGGAAATACAAAATAGGAACGTTGCAATTCTGAAAAAACCCTTAAAAGATGGATTAAAGCTGCATGTTTTCTTAGAGAAGCTCGGGTTTGAAATGATTTTAAGAAGGCAGGGGAAAGTAATGTTGATAGTAGCAATAATACATAATGCTTACATTTATCTGTCAAAGGAGTAATTTCTTATATTTCTTCTTCGTGAGACACAAAGTTTAGAATAAACACATCAAAGCATTTTTAATATAGCCATCTTTCATGGCTTCTGCACATCTTTGTAAAAGCTTCATTACAATATGATTCTGAAAAACTGTTTTGCTATCTCCAATTTTCTGTGTGCTCCTGAACATATATACTTGGAAGTTACTCCCAGGTATACGTGGCAGAAGACTGTGCAACTTCATTGTATAGCACATTCTCTTTACAAAGACAACTTCATAAATATACTGAGAGCTGCATTTTTCAAAAATGGGAGACATTAGCACTGTATTATCTGCACATGGCAAACAAGGATACCACTCTAACAAAAAAAAAGTGGGAGAATCATTCACAGCAAGATGTTATAGACACCAAACTACGTAGTTAAAAAGCAACCCCCTGAGACTATAAATAACCAGGCAGTTAAAACCAAAGAAAACCTAACTTCACATCACCCAGTCTGCAACTTGCAGAAAGATAATTAATATAACATCTTCCCACCCGGCAGTTGCTCTTGCTTGAGAGATTCCCGGGGGGGGGGGGGGGAGAAACGCAGCATGCATGTACTGCTTTAGTATTTGAACATGTCAGCCTTTAAACACCCCCACCCCCACTACCTACTTTGATAAAGCAAGTATCAAGAAACAACTAATTCAAGCCAGTGGCAAAGACACAACTTAATCATCTATGTCAAGATAAGTGCTTTTGAACAAGTAACTTCTGGTTTGAATTCTGGAACTTAATATTACTGATCTGATAGTGATGTCCACCTGTTAACTGAAGTGGCATTCAAGTACAGAGGTTATTTCTTTTTGATAGGCATTTAAGATATTTGGCATCAATATATATCACAGCCACACCTGCCAAGATTCTCTCTGCCCAACACTGTAAAGGGATTTTTCAAATCCTTACCCAGAACAAAAGTATTTTCATTCATTCAGATCACACTCCTAAATGAAGATTTACAAGATGGTTTATATGTCGTGTCTTATGGTTCAATAAGGAATTTGTCCCCTGGTAAGTTCTAGTTCTAATATGGTTGAATTTTCCAGCAGGTTTTTTTTTCCCCTCCTCCAGTGGTGGAAAATACGAGGGTAATACATTGTTTGCCCAGCTTTTTGGGAGCCTCACACTTATAAACAGTAGCATGAAAGATGGATATTGATCACAAAATCTGGACATCCCCCTCAACGGAAAAAGCCCGGATCCCCTGATTATAAGTGAGGATTTATAACATAACAATGTTGTGGAACCAAGATTAAAGTGGGTAGTCAACCATACAGATAGGAATGTTTTCCTTAAAAAACCCAACACTATAAAACCATGATTTTACATCAATATACCAATAGAGACAATAACCTAAATAATTTTTCAAAGAATAATCATGTCTATTTCTGTTCATTTCTTATCTCGATTTAAGGGACAACTGCTCCACTGAATACTTTGGCCTGAGAGTGACAGCCCAAAGATGAGACAAAAACTGCAGAATAGTTTTAATGAAGCTGATAAAACAACAGAGACAACATCACTATTTCTCTCCAAGATACAGCATAAGATTACACGTAAAACTGTTTCTCCTAGAATAACTACCAAACATATATGCCAATGAGGACTAGAATAATCATTCCACACACAAACTTTAAAGTGAGTCATTGAGAAAAAAATACTCCAAATGTCAATAATGAAGTAATTGACAGTGCAAATCTAAACAGAGTGACACTCTTCTGTGCCCACTTTAGTAATTTATTTCACTGCAAACTGCTTTAGTGGTTTTGCATACGTGTCCGAATTAAATGCAGCCCTGACATGGCTGTGGTAGAACTGTCCCCCACCCATTTCTTTCCTGAAGAGATGAAGTATCAGGATGTAGAACTTTTTTTTAAGGTGCCACATTAACTCTGGGTTTTTATTGATTCAGATGGAATTGATTTGCAGTTACTGAGGAAGAAATGAATGCAGTATAAAAAAGGAAGCCTCTTTGCCATGTACAGCTGGAAAATTGAAGGGGCCTCTAGATTCACAGAAGTCTGGACTTTTAGAAGGTGGATGGATGACAGCACCATTAAACTCCCTTCAAAGTTGTCTGTCTGTAAACCCTGCAGAGTATGGCACATGGTTTATGCAATACTAGGAATAAGGCCTGTGGAAATAAATACAACGAGCTCTAGAAAGAGGCTCTGGGTGGGTACCCTGGCCTTGGGCACTCAGCATCAATTTGCTGTATATAATGACACAGAGTCCACCGTTTTCTCCAGGGGAACTGATCTCTGCCATCTGAAAGGCAGTTATAATTCTGAGTGCTCTCCAGCCCTCACCTGGAGATTGGCAACAATGGTTCCCCAGGAGGAAAAGTATAGTCTTTCTCCACAGTGGGAACCAAAGCTTACATCATTCTCCTCTCCCCCTTTTGATTTGCACAACAACCCTGTGAGGTAGGTTAGGATGAGAGTCTGTGACTGGTCCAAAACCACCCACTCAGCTTCCACAGCAAGAACCTGGGTCTGGACCCTACTCTGAACCACTAACTGCTACGCCACACGGGCTATGGTATCACCTGGTATAGGGCCGGCCCAAGCTTATTTTACACCCTACGCAAGGATCCCTTCTGGTGCCCCCCTTGCGCCCACCAATTTTCAACAATAGAAGCAAATATAGAAGTGGGGGACCCCGAGGTCACCCCCCCACGCCAGCCTGGCCTGTTCTTGTGGCAGTCCCAGCCAGTGGCGTGGGGAGGGGCAGCCCTTGAGGGCGTGGAGCCTGGGGGGGGCAGTGGCGGCCAGGCTGTCCTCAGTTGTGGGGCTGCCTTACTTTACAAAGCATCAACTCTCAGCCCCCTCTGCAGCAGTGGCAGAGGCGGGGGGAGGGTGACGGGCATCACCAACCAGCCAAGCACCCCACCTGCCGCTGGGGGGGGTTTCACCACCAGCACCTCTTCCTCCTCCGTCCTTTTGCAAGCTCCACCGCCAGTCAGCCCCAGAAGGGGCCGCTTTCACAAGATCTGCTTGGGCATCACGGGGAGTGGGGGGGGGACACGGCTTGCCTGCCTGCCTGCAGAGACGCACGGGTGGCCAGGAGAGCCCCTCTCTGTCTCCCCACAGAGCCTGGGGCTTGCAGAGTGGAGAGCCCCTAGTTGAGGCGGGTCAGATGCGCGCCGGAGGAGGAAGCCAGCCAGCTTTTGCCTCCCTCCTCCCCGGGGGGCCATCCCGCTGCAGGGCCTCCCCAGCACCTGCACCACCTTGCAGAGGGCCCACCGCCGGGTTAGGAGCCAATGAAGGGCTAGCCTCTGCCACCTCCTGCTAGGGGCGGGACCTAGCGCCGGGCCCAGGCATTCCCTGCCAGTGCCCCCTGTGCGGGGACTCTCCAGGGCAGCAGGAGGGAGGACAGGGAAAGCCCTCGAGAGATGCAGCTTTCTACCCGACGCACTTCACCCTAGCCCGGCCGGTCCCCGAAGGCGTGGCTGGGGCTGTCCCTTAAGCTCCTGCTGGGAGAGCCAAGAGCTGCTTCTCACCTGGAGCCCAGAGGCCGGCCGCATAGGGGACAAAGAGTAGCCTGATGGGACACGCCGGGGGGAGAAAGAGGCGGTGGGTTTTGGTGGGGGCGGGGCACGGTTGGGCGCCCTTAAGGCCCCCGCGCTCTAGGCGAATGTCTAGTTCGCCTAGCAGGTGGGCCGGCCCTGACCTGGTATCACAACACTACTCCAGACAACAGATCTCTCTCTCCCCCTGGAGAAAATAACTGCTTTGGAGGGTGGCCTCTATGGCATTCCGCTCCCCTCCCTAAACTCTGGCTTCCATAGACTCCACCATAAATTCTCTAGTCAGGACTGGCCACAATGAGTTTTCTCCCAAAGGCTAAAATAGGTATGGAAAGGGCCTACCCCCACCTTTTACTGACAGAACCAAGCTTGGTTGCCTAGCAACAGGCACTTAGAGGAAAGAAGGGTTGCCAGCTCTGAGTAGGGAACTACCTGAAGATCTGGGGGGTGGATCCTGTGGAGGGCAGCATTTGGGAGGGGAAGGACTCATCAGGGTATAATGCCATAGGGTCTATCCTCCAAAGCAGCCACCCTCCACAGCCCCTATCTAGGAAAATTACAGTCTTTCTCCGCAGTGGGGACCAAAGCAGCGTATATTATTCTCTCCTCCTTTTATCTGCACAACAACTTTGCGAGGTTAGTTAGGCTGAAAGTATGTGACTGGTCCAAAATCACCCAGTCAGCTTCCACCGCAAGACGGGGATGTGAACCTGGGTCTTGAAGATGCTACTTTGAAGCTCTAACTGCTGCACCTCACTGGCTTTCATAGGGTGGCTGCTGATGAACAGTAGCAAGCAGCCGGGCCTAGTCAAGTCATGCAAATCAGGGGGGACCTGGCAACCCTAGACTGCTGTCAGGCCTAGGGTTGCCAACTTCCAAGTGGGATGTGGAGACTCCCCCAAAATTACAGCTGGACTCTAGACAGCAGAGGTCTGTCTCCCTGCAGTAAATGGTTGCTTTGGAGGGTGGACGCTGTGGCATTATCCCCAACTGAGGCCTCTCCCTTCCCAAACCCAGCCCTCCTTAGAGTCCACCACAAAACCTTTAGGAAACCCCCAGCCTGGCACTGGCAACCCTTGTCAGGCCTGGCCCAAGGCTGCCTCCCGCCCTTAAAAGGCTGAGTGAGGCCTGGAAAGGGCCTTTCCCCTACCCTTTTACTGACAGAGCCAGTTAGAAGCCCTTCTCTCCCCCCCGCCCCGAACATTCTAATCTCTCACCGTTGATGCCTGAAGTAGATCTCTGCAGAGGCCATTTCAAAGGATTTTGGGGGAAATTCAACCATTCCTGAAGGGATTTTTTTTTAACTTTTTGGATTTTTCTGCAAACTCAGGAAAAGCTGTAGGGGGAGAGTGAGCCCTCTGTTGGTGGAAATAAGTATCCTCACAGAGTGGCTATTAGATATATAGATACAATGCAGAACTATAAAATCAACACTAATGGAACGAATTATAATTCCCTAGTTTTTAAGTCCCGGGCAGACATGAGGTTTATCAAGTCCCTAGAGAAAAGAATACAGAGAAATGACTGTCTTCTTCATGTACAGCTTTGTTCTATGCACAAATACAATGAAGCTGAAAGAAGCTGAAAAAGTAGTTAAGAGCTGCTGGAACACCCTTCTTGGAACTAAAACAGTCTTGAAGCTGAGTCCTGGAGTAGGTTGGGGGACAACTAGGTTGGGGGACAACTAGAAAGTTTTCTGCTGCACTGTGGCTCTAAAACAGCAATTACAAAAGAGATACGTTGTTCCTTAGGAGGAATTTCCAGTGTTTGTGCACACTCACTTAGCTGCCAACAGCGAGAGATGGCTTTGAGATTCTGGATGGGATCTGGATACAGGAGTAGGAGAACTAGGATTTAGATCTCTACACTGAAACAATGTCTGTCCCTTGGTTTCCAGTCTGATCCTGGAAAATCCACTGATCTCTGCATGATCCACTTGCTGGCCAAGGTCAGCACTGCAAGCAGCAACACCAGAGGGAGGGGGAAAACACACATTACAGTGGGTGTGGCCAGTTATGATTGGAGACGCACCCTGTAAAGTTGGTAATTCAAGGGTACTGCTGTGTATTGATGCTACACCTATGGGAAATAACCTCTGGTTTTGTTGACTTTCGTTAAGAGCTTAAATTAAATTAAAAACACTTTTCAGGACATTTAAGAGAAGGAAAAGCAAACAGCTAACTATAAGAAGCAACAGCTAACTATAAGAAAGCAACTTCAAAAGTGACAGGGTGGTAGATCAAGCCTGATATTAGTAGCACATCTTCTGTACAATCCTGTCTGTTCAGTGGAAAATGCGCCTCTGGCAACAGTTAAAAATTCAAAGCAATATTGGCCAGCAGAGAAACATAACTCACAACTTATTTCTCCATCTCCACAGGTGTGCCTGCCACTTCTACAAACAAAGAAAAGACAGGTCCCTGCCTGGAGGAATTTACAAACTGTGACAAGCATTCACTTCTTTCTGTGTCAGGCCTTCTAGAAACAACTGGATTTGACACTTTTCAGGTTTAAACTTTTTTCTTTGACATTTATTTCCTAAAGGCTTATGCTTTTAAAAAAGGATTTAAAGCTCTTCTGTCCTTAGGCTAGAACTCATCAAAAACATATATTCTTGAATGTAAATTGAATTTAACCACAAATGCAAACAAGGAGAGAGGCAACAGTCTTTCAAAGGACTTGAAAAAGAATGTTTTTTTTTCTTTATAAAAGAAATGGAGTTTCCAGGGGTTTGGGGGGTGGTTTTTCCCCCCAGAGCAGAGACAGGAGTCACACAAAGTAGAGCCCCACATAATTTTTTAAAAAATAATCCTGAAAATGGCCAAAGTTCTAATCTGGCTGCCTTCTCTATAGGGCCCCCCCCCCCCCTGGAAAAACTGGAACACAGAACTTTTAATGTGGGGACTGTTTCTGAGAACAATGAAGGCCAGCACCTTGTAAAAAAAAAATTTTACTCAAAAAATGCCAACAAGAGTTTATGATGATGTGTATGTGGTTCCAAGTAGATTTCACATACAGAGGTATTATTAATATAAATTTTACTGTGATTTTTATAATTGTTTCCTGATTCTAGCTGCAAATTGCCAACCTCCCCCCCCCACTTTTTGAAAAGTGTGGTGCTTATTCCACATCTTAGACCAGAAACACTTTGAGTGCTATGCTTTATTCCCAGTCTCAAATATAGACTGA